>NC_087344.1:203015344-203318374 GCF_030014295.1 Loxodonta africana | reverse complement strand
TGAAGTCATGGCAACACTGAACTGAGAAGTAGGCCAAGCACTCAGGTAAGGCCAAGTGATAATACAAATGGACTTAGCAGATTAGAGATATGGACAGCACATAATGAAATGAGATTTATTTTGGGGAGGAAAATGCGAACTAGTTTATCTAGAGAGAAATGGTTCAATATGTATTCAACTCAGAAGGGAAGAAGAGTGTGTATCAGGGAAGACAAAAGAAACCACAGACAGAAAAAAGAGCATGGGCAGGACATTGTGCCAGAGTACCTCTGCTCTACTCAGCATGGCCCAGCAGGACAAGGAGATAACACCTCACCAGGTACCTGCTGATCAAACATTTCCTTGTCCTATGGACTATACACTTTTGCTTTATTTAGACTTTCCAACTCTAATAGAGATCAGTGGTCAAGTGGTTGATGTAATTGGCCACAAAAAATGTTTTTGTCACCTGTGTTAGTCATTATTTTGGTAATTTTAATAACCAAACTGGAACAGCCACAGACAGTCTGAACCATTGCTAGGCATTGTGCCCACATGACAAGTGCAAATATCAAATCTATTACAGAGGCAGGTCTCAGTAGTATTGCATAAACCCAGCCTTGGGCTCCAAAGCCACAACCCAAAAACATCCTCTGGCTCGGAGTTGGTGCTGGTTGCACTGTGGCTGCATCTCTAAGCTGACTGCAGCTGGAACCTACCTCTCCTGTCCTCAGGGGCCAGGTCATCTCAGGAAGCTTTGCATCTGTAGACAGGAGCAATGGATTATTCTTAATTAAGAACTAAGGCTTTAGTGTAAAATTAATCAATAAAGAGGTGATCCTATTTGAAATCCATCCCCATCTTAATTGGCTTAAAACTAACATCAGCAGAGAAAACAAAGAGCATCAAGGCATAATTAACCCATGAGCTGGGCTGTGGGGACCAGGGAAGCTGTCCAGGTACAGCAGTAGCTGTCAGGTTCTGAGCATGGGCCACCTTGATTGCACCTGTACCATACTTTCCCAGGGATGCAGAACCCCAGGGCAGGAAGGCCATTTACCTGCAGAATTCAGGGACCTCAAGAGCCAGAAAAGATCCTGGAGCCCCTGGAAGAGACCTGGGTAAACCAGAAGGATGACTTCCTGCTTCCTAAGCATGACAGAAAAGGATCCCTGAAAACTGGATTTACCACCAAAGCAAGTCATTGTATTCTCTCAGTTCTCCCTTCAAAACATCTCTTGGATCTATCCACAACTCTCCAACACCACTGTTGTCCCTTAGTTCAAGTCCCCAGTGCACAGGCCTCCAAACTAGTCAGCCTACCTCTTTAACTCAAGACCTTCTACCCTCCAAAGCCTCCCCCATCTTTGCCTGTATTAATCCTTGGATTCGACCTTTGAAAAATAAAATTTGTCCATTCCAAGATCTATCTAAAACACAAATCTGATTATGTCAACTCCTCATTCTCTGGCTTAAAAACGCCCAACTCATTTATTTAACAAAGCTTTAATGTGCACAGGTGTGTCCCAGGCACTGTGCTAGGCAGTGAGAATATGATGGTGAAAAAAAGCAAAGAAGATATGGCCTCATGAAGCTTGGAACCCAGTAGTGGGAAAGAAGCCCAAACAATTACACAAGCACAATAAAGAAGGGGCTGAGAGCCTCAGGGGAGTCAATTTATCTTGGGGGAACCAGGAAAGGCTTTCCAAAGGAACTTATATATGAGCAGAGATCTGAAAGATGAGTAGGAACCAACTAGGCCAGTGGTCCTTGCAACCTATTAGTATGTCAAGGACACTCTTTAGTGTGTCACAGCCAATACCTTTTGAAATGAAATTGTCTTAGTCATCTAGTGCCCCTATAACAGAAATACCACAAGTGGATGGTTTAACAAGGAGAAATTTATTTTCTCACAACCTAGTAGGCTGTAAGTCCAAATTCAGGGTGTCAGCTCCAGGGGAAGACTTTTTCTGTCAGCTCTGGGGGAAGGTCCTTGTCATAAAACTCCGTGGACAAGGAGCTTCTCTGTGCAGGAACCCTCGGTCCAAAGAACGTACTCTGCTCCCAGCACTGCTTTCTTAGTGGTATCATGTCCCCCATTACTCTGCTTTTTTCTATTTTTACATCTCAAAAGAGATCGGCTAGATTAAAAAAACAAGATCCTTCTATATGCTGCCTACAAGAGACACACCTTCGACTTAGAGACACAAACTAAAAATCAAAGGATGGAAAAAAATATATGAAGCAAACAACAATCAAAAAAGAGCAGGAATGGAATAATTAATTTCTGACAAAATAGACTTTACAGTTAAATCCATCACAAAGAATAAGGGAAACACTATATAATGATTAAAGGGACAATATACCAAGAAGATATAACCATACTAAATATTCATGCACCCAATGACAGGGCTGCAAGATGCATAAAACAAACGCAATCAGCACTGAAAAGTGAGATAGACACCTCCAAAATAATAGTTGGAGACTTCAACACACCACTTTCGGTGAAGGACAGGATATCCAGAAAGAAGCTCAATAAAGACACGGAAGATCTAAACGCCACAGTCAACCAACTTGACCTCATAGACATATACAGAACACTCCACCCAGCAGCAAACAAGTATAGTTTCTTTTCTAGTGCACATGGAACATTCTCTAGAATAGACCACATATTAGGCCATAAAGCAAGCCTTAGCAGAATCTGAAACATAGAAATATTACAAAGCATCTTGTCTGACCATAAGGCCATAAAAGTGGAAATCAAAAACAGGAAAAGCAGGGAAAAGAAATCAAACACTTGGAAACTGAACAATACCCTGCACAAAAAAGACTGGATTATAGAAGACATTAAGGATGGAATAAAGAAATTCATAGAGTCCAATGAGAATGAAAACACTTCCTACCAGAACCTTTGGGACACAGTGAAATCAGTGCTCAGAGGTCACTTTATATCAATAAATGCACACACACAAAAAGAAGAAAGGGCCAAAATCAAAGAATTATCCCTACAACTTGAACAAATAGAAAGAGAGCAACGAAAGAAACCCTCAGGCACAAGAAGAAAACAAATAATAAGAATGAAATAGGAAACAGAAAAACAATTGAAAGGATTAACAAGACCAAAAGCTGGTTCTTTGAAAAAATCAACCAAATTGATAAACCACTGGCCAAACTGACAAAAGAAAAACAGGAGAGGAAGCAAACAACCTGAATAAGAAATGAGATGGGTGATATTACAATAGACCCAACTGAAATTAAAAGAATCACATCAGATTACTATGAAAAATTGTACTCCAACAAATTTGAAAACCTAGAAGAAATGGATGAATTCCTAGAAACACAATACCTACCTAAACTAACACAAACAGAGGTAGAACAACTAAATAGACCTATAACAAAAGAAGAGATTGAAAAGGTAATCAAAAAACTCCCAAGAAAAAAAATCCTGGCACGGACAGCTTCACTGCAGAGTTCTAGCAAACTTTCAGAGAAGAGTTAACACCACTACTACTAAAGGTATTTCAGAGCATAGAAAAGGACAGAATACTCCCAAACTCATTCTATGAAGCCACCATATCCCTAATACCAAAACCAGGTAAACACACCACAAAAAAAAAAAAAGAAAGAAAATTAGAGACCTATATCCCTCATGAACACAGATGCAAAAATCCTCAAAAAATTCTAGCCAATAGAATTCAACAACATATCAAAAAATAATTCTCCGTGACCAAGTGAGATTCATACCAGGTATGCAGGAATGGTTCAACATTAGGAAAACAAAAAATGTAATCAATCACATAAATAAAAGACAAAAATCACATGATTTTATCAATTGATGCAGAAAAGGCATTTGACAAAGTTCAACGCCCACTCATGATAAAAACTCTAAGCAAAAGAGGAATAAAAGAAAAATTCCTCAACATACTAAAGGGCATTTATATAAAGCCAACAGTCGAAGTCACCCTAAATGGAGAATATCCGAAAGCATTCCCCTTAAGATCGGGAACCAGACAAGGATGCTTTTTATCACTTCTCTTATTCAACATGGTGTTGGAGGTCCTAGCCAGAGCAATTATACTAGATAAAGAAATAAAGGGCATCCAGATTGGTAAGGAAGAAGTAAAATTATCTCAATTTGCAGATGACATGATCTTATACACAGAAAGCCCTAAGGAATCCTCAAGAAAACTACTGAAGCTAATAGAAGAGCTCAGCGGAGTATTAGGATACAAGACAATCATACAAAAATAAGTTGGATTCCTCTACACCAACAAAAAGAACATCGAAGAGGAAATCACCAAATCAATACCATTTACAGTACTCCCCAAGAAGATAAAATACTTAGGAATAAATCTTTCCAAAGATGTAAAAGACTTATACAAAGAAAACTACAATAAGCTTCTGCAAGAAACCAAAAGAGACCTACATAAGTGGAAAAACATACCTTGGTTATGGATAGGAAGACTTAACATTATAAAAATGTCTATTCTACCAAAAGCAATCTATACATTTAATGCAATTCCAATCGAAATTCCAATGATATTCTTTGATGAGATGGAGAAACAAATCACCAACTTCATATAGGAGGGAAAGAGGCCCTGGATAAATAAGACATTACTGAAAAAGAAGAATAAAGTGGGAGGCCTTACTTTACCTGATTTTAGAACCTATCATACCGCCACAGTAGTAAAAACAGCCTGGTACTGATACAACAGATACATAGGCCAATGGAACAGAATTAAGAATCCAGACATAAATCCATCTACCTATGAGCAGCTGATATTTGACAAAGGGCCCAAAACAGTTAAAACGGGAAAAGACAGTCTTTAACAAATGGTGCTGGCATAACTGGATATCCATCTGCAAAAAAATGAAACAAGACCCATACCTCACTCCATGCACAAAAATGAGCTCAGAATGGATCAAAGACCTAAATATAAAATCTAAAATGATAAAGGTCATGGAAGAGAAAATAGGGACAACGTTAGGAGCCCTAATACATGGGATAAACAGTATAAAAAACATTATTAAGAATGCAGAAGAAAAACTAGATATCTGGGAGCTCCTAAAAATCAAACATCTATGTTCATCCAAAAAAAAAAAAAACTTCACCAAAAGAGTAAAGACTGGAAAAAAGTTTTTGGCTATGACATTTCTGATCAGCACCTGATCTCTAAAATCTACATGAGTCTGCTAAAACTCAACTGCAAAAAGACAAATAACCCAATTAAAAAATGGGCAAAGGATATGAACAGACACTTCACTAAAGAAGGCATTCAGGTAGCTAACAGATACATGAGGATATGTTCATGATCATTAGCCATTAGAGAAATGCAAATCAAAACTACAATGAGATTCCATCTCACTCCAACAAGGCTGGCATTAATCCAAAAAACACAAAATAATAAATGTTGGAAAGGCTGTGGAGAGATTGGAACACTTATACACTGCTGGTGGGGACGTAAAACGGTACAACCACTTTGGAAATCGATTTGGCACTTCCTTAAAAATCTAGAAATAGAACTACCATATGATCCAGCGATCCCACTCCTCGGAATATATCCTAGAGAAATAAAAGCCTTTACACGAACAGATATATGCACACCCATGTTTATTGCAGCACTGTTTACAATAGCAAAAAGTTGGAAGCAACCAAGGTGCCCATCAACGGATGAATGGATAAATAAATTATGGCATATTCATACAATGGAATACTACACATCGATAAAGAACAGTGAGGAATCTGTGAAACATTTCATAACATGGAGGAACCTGGAAGGCGTTATGCTGAGTGAAATTAGTCGTTGCAAAAGGACAAATATTGTATAAGACCACTATTATAACAACTCGAGAAATAGTTTAAACTGAGAAGAAAACATTCGTTTGTGGTTACAAGAGCGGGAAGGGAGGGAGGGTGGGAGAGAGGTATTCACTAATTAGATAGTAGATAAGAACTACTTTAGATGAAGGGGAAGACAACACACAATACAGGGGAGGTCAGCACAATTGGACTAAGCCAAAAGCAAAGACGTTTCCTGAATAAACTGAATGCTTCGAAGGTCAGTGTAGCCGGTGCAGAGGTCTGGGGACCATGGTTTCAGGGGACATCTAAGTCAATTGGCATAATGAAATCTATTAAGAAAACATTCTGCATCCCACTTTGAAGAGTGGCATCTGGGGTCTTAAATGCTAGCAAGCAGCCATCTAAGATGCATCAATGAGTCTCAACCCACCTGGATCAAAGAAGAATGAAGAACACTAAGGGCACAAGGTAATTATGAGCCCAAGAGACAGAAAGGGCCACGTGAACCAAAGACTACAACATCCTGAGACCAAAGAACTAGATGGTGTCCAGCTATAACCGATGACTGCCCTGACAGGGACCACAACAGAGAACCCCTGCGGGAGCAGGAGAGCAGTGGGATGCAGACACCAAATTCTCATAAAAAGACCAGACTTAATGGTTTGAGACTAGAAGGACCCTGGTGGTCATGGCCCCCAGATCTTCTGTTAGCTTACGACAGGAACCATTCCCGAAGCCAACTCTTCAGACATGGATTGGACTGGACAGTAGGTTGGAGAGGGATGCTGGTGAAGAGTGAGCTTCTTGGATCAGGTGGACACTTGAGACTATGTCGGCATCTCCTGGCTAGAAGGGAGATGAGAGAGAAGAGGGGGTTAGGAGCTGACGAAATGGACATGAAAAGAGAGAGTGGAGGGAGGGAACGGGTTGTCTCATTAGAGGGAGGGTAATTGGGAGTATGTAGCAAGGTGCATACAGGTTTTTGTGTGAGAGACTGACTTGATTTGTAAACTTTTACAAAGACACGAGTCTATATATACTAATTTAGAAAGGTGTTCAAGATAATATCGTTAAAAGAAGGCACAGTTTAAGAAAGCAAGGTATATAACAGTGTATAATCCTACATACATAAAATAAAATAAAATGTGTTTGCAAAAAAAAAAAAAAGAGAGAGATTGGCTCAAGACACAATCCAATCTTGTAGATTGAATCCTGCCTCATTAACATGACTGCCACCTACCCCACCTCATTAACATCTTAGAGGTTGGATTTACAACACACAGGAAAATCATATCAGATGACGAAATGGTCAACAATCAAGCAATACTGGGAATCATGGCCCAGCCAAATTGATACAGATATTCTTGGGGGACACAATTCAATCCACAACAGAAATCATAGGCTGGACTGCATCAGTTGCAACATAAAATGTATTTCTTATTGTGGGGTGTGAACTAGACAGTGGAAAAAGCAGGGAGACCGGAAGCACATCCCAGAAAGGGAACAACATATTCAAAGGTTCAATGGTGAGAGGAAGCATGGGGTGTTTAGTCTCATTTTTATGCCGAGAGAACTCACTCATAATCCAATCAGCAAATGCTTATTTAGTTGTCTGTCAAATCAGCCGATACCATGGGAGTCACAAAGGAGAGCCAGGTGTGGCCGCCCTGTCTTAATGAGCTTACATGCTATCAGGAGAGACAGACTGGTATGTAAATACATGTAAAAATTTGAAAAAATGCAGGAATAAATCAAATATAACAAGGAGATAGAGTATGAAGATATTACTCGCAGTTACAGAGGATCTCAGAGAGCTTCACTAAAAGGGAAGCTATTTCTCTGTGCTTGGAAAATGGGTAGAAATTCAACAGGGAGAAATGGGACCGGG
This sequence comes from Loxodonta africana, assembly GCF_030014295.1. Classification (NCBI taxonomy): domain Eukaryota; kingdom Metazoa; phylum Chordata; class Mammalia; order Proboscidea; family Elephantidae; genus Loxodonta; species Loxodonta africana. The sequence goes on along the minus strand of NC_087344.1, from coordinate 203,310,704 downwards.
GGCAAACATTCCAGGAATAGCAGGAGTAATGGCATAGGAAAGTAGAGGGTATCTTTGGGAAATGGCAAATTGGGCTGGAGCAATGGGCCTGGGAGTGGAGAGGGAGAGAGAGATACGGAAGAAAGGCTAGGATGACAGGCAGAGGCCAGATCATGCAGAGCTCTACCTGTCTGGCTAAAGAGTTTGGACTTGACTTTGCAGGCAAAATAGAGACAGTGAAGGTTTCTGGCCAGGGGAATGACACACTCGGACCTATGCATTAGAGAGTTCCGGCAGCAATGTGCAATAGAACATATTAGTGGAAATGGCAGTAGAACAACTAGAAGGCAATTGCAAGATGCCAGAGCCCTGGTGATGCAGTGGTTAAGAGCACAGCTGCTATCCACAAGGTCAGCAGTTTGAATCCACTGGCCACTCCTTAGAAACTCTGTGGGGCAGTTCTACTGTGTCCTATACGGTCTCTACGAGTTGGATTGACTCAATGGTCATGGGTTTGGTTTTTCGTTTTAGAGTTACTTTAAAATCAAACCAAACCCATGGCCATCGAGTCTAATTCAACTGCTGGCAACTTCATGTGTGTTAGAGTAGAACTGTGCTCCCTAGGGTTTTCAATGTCTGTGACCTTCCAGAAATAGATCACCGGGCCTTTCTTCCCACGTGTCTCTGAGTGGATTCAAACCTCCAACCTTTCAGTTAGTAGCCAAGTGCTTAACTACCCAAGGACACCAGAGTTACATCAACTAGGGCAGCTTAGTGGTTAAGTACTACAGCTGCTAACCAAAGCGTCGGCAGTTCAAATCTGCCAGGTGCTCCTTGGAAACTCTATGGGGCAGTTCTACTCTGTCCTGTAGGGTTGCTATGAGTTGGAATCGACTCGATGGCACTGGGTTTGGTTTGGTTTTGGTAAACCAGGGCTGGGGCAGTAGGGATGCAAAGGAGGAAGGGCATGGGTAGGCACATCGGCCAGGTGTGGCCATGGGGACTCTGAAGACCATGGCCTCTCACAAGGATCAGAGTGGATCAGGGTTGGTCTTGCCTGTAACTGTGGCAACTCAAACTAGACTTCTCTGCCTTGTTTTTTTTCCTCTGTGAATTGGGGAATATAATTCCGACCTTTGATACAATCAGCAGAGACCAGGGAAAAGAAAGTGCATTCAACCATGTGAAGTGTTTACAGCTCACTGGAATAGAGGCTTCCCTAAATCTATGGTAATCCTAGCAGTCCAAAAAGAAAGCCAAACGTTTTCGCATAACAGGATTAATGGGTGGTATTTTTTAGTCCTTACAACCTTCTTGTTGTTGAGCCGAGTCAATATCTTTTTGAGAAAACTGTTCCCTTTTGAGGCTGAAAACTAAAAAAAGCTAAGGATCATCACAGGCTTCTTCAACTAATGATACCACCAACACACCTTGGAAACCATGGGGTCTATCCCTATGTGGTATTCTATGTTGTAAGGGTTTACAGTGGTCAAAATCTGCTGATTTCCTCTATCACTATGGGTCCTGGATTCTTGATTCACTAAGATCGATTAAATCATAATCTCCATTGCAAAGCAAATAGAGTGATCTTCTTCACTGGCCACTTTCCTAATAACCGAGCACAGGCAGGGACCCAGTCATTGAATGAATGAGTGAGTCAGTGAATGAGTGAAGGAATGAATGAATGTGTGAACAAACCATAGGGCATCTCCCAGTGAGTGAGTGCACAGTACATCGTCCTACCAGCGAGATGTCACAGAATCATTTCAGTCAGATCTAACGACACAAAGGAAAATCCGATTGATCCAAGTGAACTTTTCCTAGGGGAAAAATTATATATTTAAATATGCATATATATTTCTAAAATTCTGAATTTTATTATCTGCAGGCTGACTTTTTTTGGCTCATTCTAATTTTTCATAAAGCTCTGTACATATATGATAGGCTGAGGTAGAAAGGTATTGTGACCAGCATTACCATTTTGGCCAGGGCTCTTGGTTAGATCTGATAAACATCCTATTCAATGTGGCTCATATAATAGAAAAATCCAGGCCCAGGCTTGTCTTCAGACATAACTGAATCTGGATATTCAAGCAATGGCCGCAAGAGTTTGCCTTTCTCCATTTTGGCTCTCCTTTTCCTTACATTGTCTTCATTCTCAGCTGGGCTCTCTTTTAGTAGTGGCAGAGACCAGAAGCTCCAGGCTTAAAGTGTTACCAATCTAAAAGCCCAAGAGGAAGAAGAGAGCTCTTTCCCAATGGTTCCTTCTAAAGTCAAAGGTTGCCTCTCATTGGCCTGGCTTGGGTCATCCTTGAACCAATCACTGGGATTCTGATTGTCCAAGCCTAGTCCTGGAGCCAGGGAGATGGAATCTCGACTTGAACCACAGAGAATATAAGCTGAGAAGAGGGAGGAGGAGTAGGTCCCCACCACCAAAAAAAAACTTAGGTGCTAGTAACAAAAGAGGGTGCATGGATCCTGAAAAGGTTAGAACAACAGATGTCATCCTCTCTGTCTGTGGGGAATAGGGCCACATCTGATGGATTGTCAGGAAGAAAGTGATTAAGCCTTTTGCCACTGTTGATGCTATGCATGAGTTTAAAGATAACAGATGAGATCCAGCACAAGAGAACAGCTGCAGGAGAGGAGTCAGCAGTGCTGGGAGTGTAAGCCAAGCAGCCATCCGTCTTACAGCCTAAGAGTTCCCCCAAGTCGGTTTTACTACCTGAAGTGCCCAAACTGACTCAAGCACTTTTCAAGTTGCAAAACACGCTCTCCTACTCAGCAGATATACATAAAACTGTTTCATGACCAACAGTTAAGCAGGAGGAGGTTAAAGGAGAAAATCGAGCCTACAGCCTCATGCATAAAACTCAGCCATACAATTAACAGAGCCCACATTAATCATGTCGGTTAGGCCTCAGTGGTTTGATAGTTACTCGTCTGCAGAAATAAACCGATCCTGGTATGCAAAGAGGGTGGATGCTGATATAACTGAGAGACTTAAACCTGAGGCCCCTATCATTAATTAATCAAGCAATCGCTGTCTTTGTAGTATTTGTACTATATTTGGTAATCAGGTTTTTTAGAGTTCCTCTCCCTCTAGCTCCAGCTCTTTAGCACATCCAACATTCCTTTATGTAGACATTCCACTGGAAGATGAGATGTGATTTTAATAATAATAAAACCCTTATATTTGTAGATCACTTTGTACTTTATAAAACAGCTTGCTAGAGTCTCCCAGTAGCCTTTGGAGATAAGCAGAGCAAATATTATTCTCCCTAGTAACTATCAGAGTATCTGGCATGGAGTCAGTCTGAAAGTAGTGCCAGCAGCATTCGGTTCTCTTGCCCGGGAGTAAGGAGTCTTCCCATTCTAGCGGGGGAGTATATGAATTTGGGTTCTTGGAGCGAGGCAACCTAGTCAGAACAGAAACACAGTTGGTGCTTAGAGTCCCTGAGGTCATACAACAGTCCCAGACAACTGCAAAGGCATTTGATATACCTGGGCTTAAAGGAAATCTTCCAAGCATAGGAGAAATAATCCTGTACTGATAGAAGAAAAGCAATAAAATAAAAAACCTAAAAGATGTATTCTGCGAGATAATAAAAAAGTACCTTAATGATGCCCCATGTTTGTTTTGTGGTTTCAAATTCTTCATATCTCCTGGAATGGCATTATCCCATTTAGTCCTGAATCCCTGAAAACTAGAAGCACCAGCAGCTATATGATGTTGAGACATGTTACAGGAAAGGGTCAAGGTCTGGCATTGCTGGAAGACTGCCCACGTTTTTCACGTGAATCTTTCTCAGAGTTAAAAATACATTCAATGCATTTAGGAGCTGGATCTTTGTTTTATATATGTATGTACATAAAAAAAAAAATTGGCTTGTTGAATTAATGCTAGTTAACTTTTTGCATGACTCTGAAGTTCACTCTTGCAACTACCATCCCTAAAGATGATAGTTACAGGAAAAAAGGCAGCTAAATTCACTCTCTAAGTCATTCATTCGTTCGTGTATTCTACAAACGTTTTTAAGGACAAAATGCCAAGTTCTACAGTGGTACAGAGGACATAAAGATGAAAAGGCAGAGTTTCTAACCTCAGTGGTTTAGACCTGCAAGCCAAACATTATAGCGTGGTCAGCAGCAACAAAATCGTGTTTTTGAGCCCTGACTCTAATCTCTACAGTTATTGTGCTAAGTTACTTGTCTGTATTATTCCATTTAATTCTTACACAATCACTGAGGTGACTATTATTATCGGTGTCATTTTACAGATGAGTCAACTGAGGCTCAGCGTGGTTATGCGACTTGCCCAAGCTCACATGGCCAGTTAGAGGGGGAGCTGGGAGCCAAGCACAGGCAGTCTGACTCCACAACACATACTCTTAGTTCCGTATCCTGAGTATACTCATCATGGCATGGATAAAGTTCAGTAGCCGCACAAGGAAAGTAGCAGCAAAATCTCCAGGAATTAAGCACTGCAAGAGAGAGGACATTTGTGCTGAGACTCAATGGATTGGTAGCAATCTTCCAAGCAGACTAGCTAGGGAAGGGCATTCCAAGCAAAGGGAACAGCATGGCTGGAGCACAAAGGTGGGGGGAAGCCTGGCGCATTCTGTGACATACAACTGGACCAGAGTGGCTTGGGCTCTGAGAGAGGTTCAGGGCAGGGATGGGAGACAAGGCCAGTAAAGAAGGCTGGATCTGAATACCATGCCTTGGTTATGTAAGGTATCCACGTTATTGTCTTCAGGTTGTGAAACGAAACTGTAATTTAATTTTGTCTGGCAATGACTAACTCTCAATGCCTGGATAACATCAGTACGAATTTGGCTGTAGTTTGCTGTGGTCTATTCTCCTTTGATGAGCAGAATAATTTTATTGTTACTGTTTAATGTCAAGCGTCTTTTCACTAAATCCTCTAATATTATGTTTGTTTTGGTCTAGTTTTCAATCCTAAGGGAGCTGTCAAATGTTACAAATTACCAATGGAATCTAAGCTCATCAGTTTAAATTCATGAATTTGAATTCATCAAAATGCACCCTTACACCACATAACCACAAATATATAAATATAATCAACTTTTAAAAGACTGGATGAAAACACCTCGATATATTAAAAGTTGCCTTTAAATACTAGGAACATTTTCTGTATTTTCCCCAATAAGTATATATCATTTTTATGAATACAGAAAAAAAAAGGTTTTCTAGAGTGAAGGCCAGACTTTTTTTAAATCAATGTAATGCAAGTTCAAAAGTCATATTTTGCGAAAGGACTTACAAGGAAAATACTTTGCCCCTCATCCCCACCCTCACTGTTACCCCTTAAAGTCAACCCACAAACTCTTTAAGTTCTTTATTCTGTAGTTACATAGAAGTATTAAAGTTCTTATATAGTCCTATGCTTTTTTTTATATATAGAATGTATGTATATTCAACTTTATACAAGATTTAGCTCATTTATATCACCTCCCACCTGTTCTCCCCGACTTAGTATGGCTCTAACACTAATTTTAGTCCCTCAATTGGTGTTTAGGGAGCCCTGGTGGTGCAGTGGTTAAGCACTGGGCTGCTAAGTGAAAGGTCAGCATTTTGAGCCTACCAGCCACTCCATGGGAGAAAAGATGTGGCAGTCTGCTTCCATAAAGATTTACAACCTTGGCAGCCCTATGGGGCAGTTCTACTCTGCCATATAGGGACATTATGAGTCAGAATCGCCTTGACAGCAATGGGTTTTGTGCTATTGGTTGTTTACCCCTGAAATTTTAAGTAATAAACGTACATCATCATTTCTGACTTCACTAAATATAGTCTCTCTTCATGTCCTGCTGGGTACAATGAGAACATTGGTGCTCCGCGCCTTGCCTTTAAAAGCTCTTCTACCTCCAATCTTAAAGCATCCAGGTTGATACAATTTACATTTCGTTCTATAATTTAATTACGTTTTCCATGCTTTCTCTATCAGTTGATTTTTTAATTAGAAAACTAGTAACACATCTGCATTATTGTGACTATGTAAACAGCGTTCACTAAGGAACCAAGTAAAAACTCACTGCCATTGAGTCAATTCCGACTCATAGCGACCCCATAGGGTTTCCAAGGCTGTAAATCTCTGCAGAAGCAGACTGCTACCTCTTTCTCCTGAGGAGCCACTGGCGGTTTCAAACCTCTGATCTTTTGAAGCAGTCAATTGCTTTAACCACTGCGCCACCAGGAGTCATCAGGATCCAAGTTGTTGTTGTTGTTGTTAGGTGCCGTTGAGTCAGTTCCGACTCATAGCAACCCCAAGTACAATAGAATGAAACATTGCCCAGTCCTGTGCCATCCTCACAATAGTTGCTATGCTTGAGCCCATTGTTGCAGCCACTATGTCAATCCATCTGGTTGAGGGTCTTCCTCTTTTTTACTGAACTTCTACTTTACCAAGCATGATATCCTTCTCCAGGGACTGATCCCTCCTGATAACATGATAATATGTGAGACGTAGCTGCGCCATCCTTGCTTCTAAGGAGCACTCTGGCTGTACTGCTACATTACTTGTACAGGATCCAGATAATGTTCTATTAATTAATATTCTTTCTTATGTATGTTTTTGTTTCTCCTGATTCTAACATGACTTTATTATATCAGGTATTCTACAAGTCCTCTTTTTTCCACAGGACCCTCTCTTCCAGGGTCCTCTGTCCCCTGCCTCCACCTGAACTGTGTGATCCACAGGCGTGGTGCGTGGTGTGGTTGATTTTCCCACACCCCCATCACAGTCGACTAGACTGAGGCAACCAAGTGTCGTATTCTCAGGGGGGGACTTTCCTGGACACCTCAACTAAAATTCCACCTCTATCCTTCTCTATTTATCTCATTAGCGCATATTGCCACCTAACCAAAAAAACCCATTGCCATGGAGTCAATTGCAACTCACAGTGACCCTATAGAACTGCCCCCACTGAGTTTCCAAGGAGTGACTGCTGGATTCAAACTGCCAACCTTTTAGTTAGCAGTGTAGCTCTTAACCACTATGCCACCAGAGTATCACCATCTAGCATACAGATGTTTTATGTGCTTTTTGTTTATTGTGTGTTTACCTGACTATAAGGTGGGGATTTTGTCTGTTTTATTTTCTGCTTTATCCCCAGTGACCGGAACAATGTCTGGCACACAGTGGGCACTGACTAGAAGAATCAAAGCTTCTCAGTCTCCTTTGTTAGAGACTCTTCCAGGGATGGGCAATTGGGGCCAATGAGATATGAGGAGAGACTTGTTCAGGGCTTCTGGGAAGAGGAAGCCAGTCTCTCTCCTGCTAGATACAAACAAAGAAGCATTTGCTCAGGTTGCTTCTGGCAGCTACCTATGACCAGGAGGGAAAGCAGCATTAGGATAAAGCCAATACCAGGTATCTTAGTTATCTTATGCTGCTATAACAGAAATACCACAAGTGAATGACTTCAACAAACAGAATTTTACTCTCTCACAGTCTAGTAAGCTAGAAGTCCAAACTCAGGGCATTGGCTCCAGGGGGAGGCTTTCTCTCTCTGTTGGTTCTAGAGGAAGGTCCTTGTCATCAATCTTCCCCTGGACTAGGAGCTTCTCAGTGCAGGAACCCCGGGTCCAAAGAACATGCTCTTCTTCCTGCACTACTTTCTTGATGGTATGAGTTCCCCTGTCTCTCTTGCTCGCTTCTCTCTTTTATATCTCAAAAGAGATTGGCTTAAAACACAGTCTAATCTTGTAGATTGAGTCCTGCCTCATTAACATAACTTCCACTAATGCCATCTCATTAACATCATAGAGGTAGGATTTACAACAGATAGGAAAATCACACCAGATGGCAAAATGGTATGAAACCACACAATACAGGAAATCATGGCCTACTCAAGCTGATACACATTTTTTGAGGGGACAAAACGCAATCCATGACACCAGATATGACAGAGAAGAAAGATAGTAACAGCCTGGATCTTTGCTGCTCCTGGAACCATTAAATCAACCTGGGAGCCGTACCTACATTTGGTCTTTGTTTAATCCAAATTGAGTTGAATTTTCTGTTATTTGCAGTCAAAACATCCTACCTGTTACATTAGTTCTGCTGAACACCTGCCCTCTTAGAACCTCCTTTGACTGCTTTTCTGAGTCCTAGCCACACTTTCATTGTCCCCATGTCTTCTTCTGTTGGTTTACTGCCCAGTTTTACTGGAACACATTCTAGATAACTTTCTAAGAAATGTATGCTAAGAAATTAAATTTTCTACATTTCTTCGCATATCTTGAAATGTTGCCGTTGCCTGTTATACTTCATTGATGATTTGGCTAGGTGTAGAATTCTCAGTTGAAAATCATAATATCTCAGAATTTTGAAATCATTGCTCAAATTGCTTTCTAGTACCCACTGTTGCTAATGGAATATTTGGGTGATCTAGCTTACTCTGGGTAAGAGGGTTGCCACATTTAGCAAATAAAAACACAAGATACCCAGTTAAATTTTGATTTAAGATAAACAATGAAATATTTTGGACATATTTATACTAAAAAAAGTATTCAACTCTTATCTGAACTTCAAATTTAAGCAGGCATCCTCTATTTTAACTGTCAACCCTTATAGGAAGGTTTTAGGATATTCTATTTATCCTCAATGTTCTGAAATTTAATGATATTTCTAGTGTGGGTCTTTGTCTGTATGTGTTTTTATTCATTGTATTGGTGCTAAATGGATCCCCTAAAGAAGGCTATGGTTATTGTTGACATGTTTAATTCATGGGGCACTATTGTTTCCAGACTCCAGCCCTTTGTCAGATTAGATTTGAGGAACTAGAACAAGAAAAAAAAAAAATGTAAAAAGTCTCATCAACCGCAGAATTTGAAGATCTTTAAAGAAAGTAACCATTGGAGTATAGGCATGGGAAAAGTATGTTGTTGTTGTGTGCCACCAAGTCAATTACAACTCCTAGCGACCCTATAAGACAGAGTAGAACTGCCCCACAGGATTTCCTGCACTGTAATCTTTACAGGAGCAGATTGCCAGATCTTTTCTTGCAGGGAGCCACCGCTGAGTTTGAACCACTGTCCTTTCAGTTAGCAGCCAACTACTTAACCATTGTGCCACCAGGGCTCTCCTCTACATAGGACCCTGTCATCTAGTTGAATTCTCTAGTTTCAAACACAGAGACTCAACTGTCATTTCACACAAGCATCAGCAAATAACCTCAGGAAAGGGCCAAGAGTTCAGGCTGAAGAGCCTTGCTTTATAGGAGTGAATATTCTGAATACATCCTGAATTGACCAGGTATTCGAATCGCTCTGCTGTGTGTCCAACATAGAGATATGCTACCTCCAAAGGAGAAAATGATTTGCTTGTGAGATACATATTTCCCGGGGCTGTCTCTAAGTGAACTAGCCAGAAGTGAAGAGGCAGAGAGATAAGATTTAACCACTTTGGAAACAAAAAAAAAACCAAACCCATTGCCTTCGAGTCAATTCCGACTCATAGCTACCCTGTAGGATAGAGTAGAGCTGCCCATAGAGTTTCCAAGGAGCGCCTGGTGGATTTGAACTGGTGACTTTTTGGTTAGCACTATGCCACCAGGGTTTTCATCACTTTGGAAAAGAGTGGTAAAATTAACCAAGGCAAAAAACAGGTCAAAGAAATTAGGAAAAGAGCTGCAGAGTCAAGGAGAGGAAGTTGAGAAAAAAAAGTCACTTCAGAATCATTGAACCAGACATGACCTTAGAAACCATCTAGTCCATCCAGCCCCTCATTTCACAGGTGACAATACTGAGACTCAAAGAGTGAAAGAAACTTGCCTGGAGTCACGGAACCTGACTAGGCTAGACCAGTTCCCCTGATTCCTAGTCCAGGGTTTTCTCTACTCCATTGCCGCTGCTGTTTGGGACCTATTGCACAACTGCCCTGTTTAATCATCTTGACAGCCTCTGAGAATGATAAACCTTCTCTGCAATGACCTGACTCAGCTCAGAGTAGCAGCTTCCCCAAATACCCCATTAAAAGGAAGTCACTTCCAGGGGAAGGATTTCAGGGGGCTTGGAAAAGATTCACACAGCCAAAAACATTGCCTGCCTATGCACCTGAAATTACACCTTGAAAATGTCTGTTGAAATCCAAATGGCCATCTTAACATCTTACTAGGATTTGTTAGCGGCTCCCAGCAAAAAGGGTCTTGAAGGTACATGACACAGGATAATTTTTTTTTTTTTTTGCTTTTATTGAGCTTCAAGTGAACGTTTACGAATCAAGTCAGACTGTCACATATATGTTTATACATACCTTACCCCATACTCCCACTTGCTCTCCCCCTAATGAGTCAGCCCTTCCAGTCTCTCCTTTTGTGACAATTTTGCCAGCTTCCAACTCTCTCTATCCTCCCATCCCCTATCCAGACAGGAGATGCCAACACAGTCTCAAGTGTCCACCTGATACAAATAGCTCACTCTTCATCAGCATCTCTCTCCTACCCACTGTCCAGTCCCTTCCATGTCTGATGAGTTGTCTTTGGGAATGGTTCCCGTCCTGGGCCAACAGAAGGTTTGGGGACCATGACCGCCGGGATTCCTCTTAGGACAGATACATTTTAATCGGACAGCAGTAGACTGATTGGCCTGGAAATTAGGAGCCATCAGGCACACATGGCAGCAGGTGCCTAACTTCACCATCATTATTTCATGTAGGAACAAAGCAACAGATTGCTTTGTGTGCCAACCCTTTTCCTGCCATCAGATTTCACTTTTAGTGTCTGATGTCACAGTGAGATATTTTAGTAGACCTAGTTTACTTGATTGTCCTATAGAGCCACTATGAGTCAGAATTGACTTGATGGCAGTGGGTTTAGTTTACTTGATTACTTGAATAATTCACATTTTGTGTCTGAATATGGTATGTTTTCGGCAGAACAAAGTCCCTTTTAATGGTGATTTTTATTTCAGCATCAAGAATTACTACGTCTGCACTCAAACTTGGAAATGTATTTTCTACCCATGAAGGTCATTTGCCCTCTTTCCTTTGTGGCCAAAAGTTAAGATGAAGACTGAAAAGTATCCATTGGTTTTGCCAATGAAAAGGCGATTTTAGCCGGAGCAGTTTTGATGGAAAGATAGAGGCCAAGGGCAGTTTACTGTGCCTTATTAAAAAATGAATACAGGTGAAAAGTGGGGAAAATGAATGTAGATAACCTTTTAAAATGCTTGACTATGACCAAAAAAAAGAAAATCTTTCACTGAAATGTTTGGTTGGAAGATTGGTTGATTGGTTGGTTGGTTTATAAAGGTGGGAGAGACTTGAATATTTCTGCTCTGTCCTTACCTGCATCTTGTGGAAGTTTAATACTACCGCAAACAAAGAGCCCGTCCAAGGCAGCCAGCCAATAGTCTAAAGTATCAGAATTGAAATCCAGGTCCTTCAATTTCTTGCTCTTTTGTGCCCATGATGTCTCTCCATTTTATAAACGTTGGTTTTTACTGGGTCTTGGGAGGCTATAGGTGGCCATTTCTATGCAAATGCATTTGGAAAACTGTGAGGTCTTCTTGGGCATGCCAGGAATAAGGAAAGCAAACACCTTACTAAATGAGCACTTTACATATGCCAGACACTAAAGCAAGCATTTCACCTATAATAAGTCATTCAATCCTCATAGTAACCATATGGAGCAGGTAAAGTTATTATCTTTATTTCACAGATAAGAGAGGTTAAATAACTCGCCCAAGATCACACAGCTAAGTAAGGGCCAAATCAAACAGCTGATGGCCTTAACTACTGGATTATACTATCCCACACAGTAAAGTCAGGTAATACTGATTTAATACCACATAGTAGTTAGCAGTGTCTCAACATGTCATAACTCATTTTTTCTAGGGACAGTCATAGGTACTGTCCTATTTTATCCGATTTTACTTTCAGAACAAACCTGTGAGACAAATAAGGCAGAGAACACCACGTCAATTTGAGAATAGAAAAAAATTGAAGCACATCCTCTCTCTCTTTCTCTCTCTCTCTCTCACACACACACACAAGCCCGTTAGGGAGGAAAGTAACAACACCTGGGCCAGCTCAGTGGCGGAATTTGCTGCAGAGCTGTTAAGTGCCTTAAGGAAGCAATCCAACCCTCTGCTGTTTTTAGCAAATAGCACCTGGTGTTCAGGGTGGAGAAAATAAAGCCATTCCATCAAAATGCCAAAACCCATGCCTTCGAGCTGCTTTATCAGAGGACCAGGTGAGAGAACTCAAAGTAATAACCAAGGAAACCATTTCCAAGTGGGACAAACTAAAAAAAAAAAAAAAGAATCTAACAGGTCTTGACCACTACCTGTGCAGAAGAGTCAGAAACTTTTTCCTAGATTTCTTCCCTCTGCAAAGTGACCTACAGTGAGTCTCTTGCCATCAGAGCACTCTTTGGTGAGCTAGTGATTTGCAAGTAGCCTTAGGGATAAAAGAGTAAACACAAATAAGTCCCATACACTCTTGATATGTTAACAGAGCATTTAAACAGACAAGATCTGTCAGTTAGGAAAAGGAACCACTAGTTTGAAAAAGAAAGGGTCAGCCCAGGTATGGTTTGTTGATAATTTGGGGGCAAGGGCTCTGCCTTATTCATCATTGTATCCCCAGTGCCTAATACAATGCCTAGCACACAGTGAAAAAAAAAAAAATCCACTGCTGTCAAGTCGATTCCGCCTCATAGCGACCCCATAGGGCTTCCAAGGCTGTAAGCTCTGTGAAAGCAGACTGCCACATCTTTCTCTCACAGAGCAGCTGGTGGTTTCAAACTCAGGTAGCAGTCTATTGCTTTAGCCACTGTACCACCAGGGCTCCTGGGCACATAGTAGGTGCCCACCAAACTTTATTGATTAATGAACATTAGTGTAGGGTAATACTATTCAGCTACACACATCCCCTCCCTAACAGAATCAGTTTTGCTCTTCCCAGAAGCATGCTGGGGATGAATTCGGGATAGACTCAGGCCACGGTACAAGGCCAGGAGTGGCATGACTGGGCCACTGGCCAAGGCCGAAGAATGCCTTAGCAACAAGAAGGAAAACATCTGGGCCTGAACGTGAAGTCCCTGGGAACACTGACTGCCCAAGGACATGGGAGAAAACAATGAACCTTGGTCCCAGCTGGAATGGCATATAAGCTTGGGTCCCTTGCTAGGTGGTTATGGAAAATACTCCAGCCGGTCGCCACTGGAGAGAGCAGCTGCTTGCCTGTATAAGTAAGTTTCCCCAAATAAATGTAAGAATCTGGAAAGGGCTATGTGTCAGTTCTTCAGATTATCTGCCAGGAAGCCCAGTGAGGGTCTTTCCTCGCTGGGGCTGTCGCTCGACAATTAGCCAGGATATTATGATAGCCATGTCTGTCACCTGTGTTCTGATTCTCAAAAGTCAAAGATAATGTTTACAAAACACACTTAATGGACAGGGTAGGGGGAATAGAGATGACACCAGACTAGCATGAATTTCCCAGGGAACTGTTTCAACTTTTAACTTGCGTGTCTTATAACATTTTGGCTTTAATAGAAGTGATTCTTTATCTGTGGTAAGCTCCTAGCCAAACCTATAAAATCCTATTAACCTAATGTAGCAGGATAATAGTGCCCAATAGCATTATAAAACCATTATTTTCATTGTAATCATGTTTACTTAGTAACCTTTCTTTTAGGATCCAATCTGAGGGCAGAAAGAGATCTTGTCTTGCTGGAGTCCCAGCTTCAGATTCAGGAAATCTTTCTTAACCCCCTTTCTACTCTGTCTTCCCTTTTAGTATCTGTACCCACCTGCCATGCCCTGCACCCACACAAAACCTGCTCTTCCTCTTGTTTCTCAAATCTCAGTGAATGGCACCACCATCTACCCAGTTATTCAAGTCTGACACTTTGGAATAATCCTCCATCAATATGTCCCCACATTCTCACACAATACACACACACACACACACACACACACACAACATGTCTAATTTGCCATCAGGTATCAGCGATTCTATCTCAGCTTCTACTTTAGTTCAAGACGTTATCATTCTGGGCTGTGTTCCGAAGAATTCCTCTTGCTCTATTATATGCCTATAGAATTTACCTGAATTCATAGGTTAGTAGGTGTACTCAGTTGAGTACACCATTAAGGTAATAGATGGAATTCTAGAATTGGATAAACTCTCTGAAGGAGGTGCAATCACGTTGAGGAACTTGGAAAGAACTGGAAAAGTCAGCAGATAGAGTTGAAGAGAACAAAGAGAGTGTTGAGTGAAGACTAGTGTTGTAACAGTGCCAAATGCTGGGAAGAAGTTAGGTTAAATATTCCAAATACATGGATTTTCTTTCTGATCCTTGAACACATCAAGTCCATTCCTATTTCAGGGATTTTGCACAAGGTGTTTCCTCTGACTAGAACCCTCATTCCGAATATCTGTGCATTGCTGGCTCCTTCTCACCATTCAGATCTGACCACAAATGACTGCAGAACAACTTTCCCTTAAGGGCTCTCTATCCCATTTCCCCACTTTACTTTCTTCAAAAACAGTTATCACTATTTGAAATCATGTTATTCATTTACTTATTGTCTCCATAGCCTCCACAGAAGGCAAGTCTCACGGCCCTGCTTGTGTGGTTCCTTGTCATATCTTTAGTGTTTAAAACAATATCTGACACCCAGAAGGTGCTCTGTAAATATCTGACGAACAAGCAAATGAAATAAGACAAGTAATGAGGACAATTAGATTTGAAGTTTAGGAGATTATTAGAGACCTTGACTTCAACAGTCTGAGTTAATACCAGACACTCACTGTTGGGTGTGGAGAAACATGATTCAAACTGCTGCGTGTGAATTGGTGTCAGCATGACCCATGTAGAAAAATGTATCTAACACACTCAACAGATGGAACTGCCAACACAGTATTTTAATTTCTTTAGAATAATTAACACATTTTCTGAACTAATAAAAATAAGGTAGTCCTTTAGTTGAATCTCCAAAAGGCAGCTACCATTTTCCCATTCATTCTGGTGAGGGACTTTGATTTCCTCAATGATATCAACTGTGGACTAGCCGAACAAATCATTGGGTGGGTTGTTTGACCACTCCAAAGAGGTCAATGAGTTAAGAATCACTGCTATGAGGCACTACTTACAGAATTCTTAGAAAATGAGAGCCCCACTGCTAGGGAGTTTGGATCTGCCCCTCCCTGACAATGGGGAAGGCACACACAACAAGGTGGGTGGGCAAATGTCAGCCCAGTAGATGAATCTGGTAAATGTAGGGTTTGGGGCCCAAGCAGTGGTTTTAATATTTTAAATTAGTTACCAACATTTCACATAAAATAAAGATTTCTAGCATCTATTCAAAATTCAGAACTTCTAGAAATATGGACCCTTCAATTCCCACATGACAGTAATCGACTGACACGGAGTAGCAGCTGCTCCCTATAAATGGGTATGTGATCCTGAGGTGGCCACAGTCCCCACCACTCCCACTGTGCAACACCTGGCCTGATTCACTTATTTACATTAATTGCATAGCCTCTGAAGACTTTTGAGTTGAGATCCCTCACTATGAAATATAATGGTCAGATGATTCTAGGAAATGGGAACGTGAGAATGATTAGGAAGATAATGTATATATAAGAAATCACAGTGTCCGTTTTCCCCAGAAAAGCAAGAAGTGTGTGGTACATTGTTGTTGTTAGTTACCATTGAGTTGAATCCAACTCCTGGCAACCCCATGCGCGCAGCTAGATCCTCTGTAGAGTTTTCAAGGCTGTGATCTTTCTGAAGCAGATTACCAGGCCTGTCTTCTGAGGCGCCTGTAGGTGGGTTCGCACTGCCAACCTTTTGGAGAGTAGTCAAGCGCTTGACTGTTTGCACCCCCTACAGACTCTGGTATGTCGCAATGGGCATGAAACTTGTAATTGTATATATTCTAAAACTATTGATGAGCATATTGTACACAATTTCACACAGTGTCCCCTTAACACAGATCTAGGGAAAATGTTCCTTTGTGTGCTCAAAAATTATTTATTGACTAAATTAATGAGAGACTTAAGAACTTTCACCAAAATCCTAAACCCTAAAAAAAATTACAAACTATCACTATATACTTTACAACTTCTGAGTACACTGTACTGCTCTTATTTTCCCCACAGTTTTAACCTAAGTCTGAGAATGTAGCAGAGATTTAATTAAAAACCATTAATTAATTATAAATAAGAGCTGATTAATCAATCATCAACTGATTAGTTTACATTAGCTTGATGTGGTTCGATATTGCATCATTGCATCACACCAAAAAAAAAAAAAATTAGGGAAACCTGATCTTCTTGGTCTGGAGATAGGGGTTGTGGTCTTGGACCTGCCACTAACTGGTCAGGTTTTTTGAGCAAGTCACTTGAGTCTCTAGTCCAAAATTTCCTCATTTGTAAAATTATGTGCTCTCCAGGGCTCCTCTCTGCTTTAGGGTCTCCCTGTGAAAGACATAGACACATGATAAGTAAGTAATTGGACACTCAGAGCAGCAGAGTCCAGCAAAGTAAGACCAAGAAGAGATTTTTTTTCCCCCCAATAATTAAAGCAAGGAGGCCTCCAAATGCCTGGGCAGTAATCCATGGAGAGCCAAGAGTGGAACGTGAACTCATTAGCAGGACGTTGAGGAAAACTCACAGAGGAAGAAAGGATGCGAGGGAGGGAATCCAACTGGAGGCTGAAAGAATTACAGAGAAAGAATGGGAAAAGTGTTTCTAATTAGGTTGTTTAGAAGCTGAACAACTGAATGCTGAAGCAATAATAGCCAGGAGATGCATATAGTAACGAGGATACATGCTAATAGAAATAACAGGATCCCCAAGTAACTTAGGACAACGTGCCCCATGCAAGCTAATAGGTGTCAGGTGGAAAACAGCACCTACGTTTCAACTCAATCTAACTTGAGAACAGAGATTTAAAAACTGGAGAGGAGGCACGCAGTCAAATACTCAGAAAAATGTTTGTTTGTTTGTTTTTTTAAAGCTCAGGCATGCTTCACTAGTAAAAGACTCCAACATGAAAAATATGAAGTCTCAGAGTAATTATTTCTTTTTTAGAAAGAATTCACTGCCAGTCTATTTTAAACAGACATCGTGTGCCTTTAAAATATAAAATTTTCAGTAACAAATATAAAGAAGACAGGGTTCAGAATTCCTGCCTTATTGAGTTTTTCACTTTTATGGCCAGACACAATCCCAGGTTGTGGTCAATAAAGGGCAGGGCAGCAGACGATGGGCAAGAGACTGGAGGTAATGAATCAGGACCCTTCAATGCGTGGCCATGGCTTGGACCACTTGACTTGGATATGGCTTTGCCTACCAGTCAGTGAATAGTGTGGGCCAGGTCACCATGAATGCCTGGATCTGAGACCTGGACTTCCTGAGACCTGGACTTCCTGAGGCCTATCCAGTCACCCTGCTCCTAAGAATATCATGTTATAGCTAGGGGCACCCAGGAATTACAGTAGAGAATGGAGCACCAGCAAGGCAGGAGCACTAAAGACCAGGCCTCTGTAACTTAGTGGTTTTAATAACCAAAGAAAAGCCCAAGCCCAGTGCCATCGAGTCGATTCCAACTCATAGCGACCCTATAGGACAGAGTAGAACTGTCCTATAGAGTTTCCAAGGAGCGCCTGGTGGATTCAAACTGATGGCCCTTTGGTTAGCAGCCGTAGCACTTAACCACTACGCCACCAGGGTTTCCAGTGGGTTTAATAGTGTCCCCTAAAACTTCAAGACCACACAGAACCTCAGAATGTGATCTTATTTGCAAATAGTGTCTTAGCAGATGTAATTAGCTAAGGATTTTGAGATGAAACCACCCTGGATTTAGGGTGAACCCTAAATCCAATGACTGGTGTCTTTATAAGAGAAAGGAGAGGGAGGCTTGGACATGCAGAAACACAGGGAAGAAGGCCTTGTGAAAATTATTGTTATGCTGCCACAAGACAAGGAATGCCAGGAGCCACTGGAAGCTGGAAGAAACAAGGAAGAATTCCTCCTGAGAGTCTTTGGAGGAAGCATGGACCTGCCCACGCCTTGCTTTCGGGCTTCTGGCCTCCGGAGCTGTGAGAGAATAAATGGCTGGGTTTTTTGTTTGTTTGTTTGGTTGTCTTTGTTTTTTAAATTTCTCTTGTTTTAAGCCACCCAGTTTGAGGCCATTATATCACCTGTAGGAAACTAATACATCTCCCATGACAAAATTATTTTCAAAGTAGTACGATTTTGTTGCTTATCTTTTAAATAAACACTGTATTCTACATGGTAGTTAACTTGGTGAACTACCAGTAAGTTCATAATAGTTCTGCACTGTTCAAGCACACTTTGGGAGCAGTTTGTGTCTCTAACACCTGTGGTCCTAGATACTTCTTTGTTTAATCTGTAAATTCAATATAAACAGTGATAGAACAGCAATCGAGAACACGGAGAAACAGCTTGAGTTACTTCGATTCTGTCATTCTATGTGACCACATCTTATTTTTATTTGAGCTTAAAATTCTAAAAAAGTGAAACTGGGAGGCTGGAGTGATTATTTGAAAACCGTGCCCAAAAGATTCTGAAATCCAGATGATTCTATAACACATTCTTGAGACCAAAGTGTGTAGCTGAGTTCTCCTGTGTTAGGCCAACTGCAGTTTACTTTGTTGTTGTGTTGTTGTGTGCCTTCGAGTCTATCCTGAGTCATAGTGAACCTATAGGACAGAGTAGAACTGCCCCATAGGGTTTCCTATGCTGTAATTTTTATGGAGCAGATCACCAGGTCTTTTCTCCCATGGAGATACTGGGTGGGTTCAAACTGCTGACCTTCTGGTTATCAGCCAATTGTTTTAAACATTGTGCCATCCAGGCTTATATGTCATTAAACCTCAATGATAATGCAGCAGTTGGTTAGCACTTAGATAACCAAAGTTATCCTCAGGAGGGAGTAATTTACCACTATTGCTGATGTATGATGATAATATAAAACAGACCAACTTTTAGTTTTTGCTTTTTTTAAATTCTGTACAGAAAATGCACCTACTTATTGCCTATATTCAGGATTGGCTACTCCCCCTGCCATGTCTTTGGTATGCCTTATAGGGCCTGATTCTGAAAAACAAGAGCATACTACGAGGCATTAAACTGCCTAATTTTCCCCAGTACGAATGGCCACATACCAGAATGAAGAGACATAGACTGGAGCATAGATTGCACACTCATATGACTATTTTATCTGCCTTTAAGATGCAAAAGTAAGCACTCAGTGTGCCCCAGATAGTCTCCTAGTTAAGCAATAATAAAAATAAGAAGAGCTACCATTTTTACCACCTCTCATGGGCCAGGAGCCCTGCTGGTGCAGTGGTTAAGAGTTACAGCTGCCAACCAAAAGGTTGGCAGTTCGAATCCACCAGCTGCTCCTGGGAGACTCTATGGGGAAGTTCTACTCTGTCTTCTAGGGTTGCTATGAGTTGGAATCAATTTGACTGGCAACAGGTCTGGTTTTTTGTTTTCCTTATGTGCCAAGTTCCACACTAGGCCTTTTACAGATTTTGCTTCTCCCATTTTACAGTTAAGGGAACCGAGCTCAGAGAAGTCAAATAACTCACCCAAGTACATAGTTAATGAGTAATTGAGTGGGGCAGACCACTGGTACTCACCAATATCCACATTCTGTCCTTCCTTAGCACACTATTGGATTATGTTCGCAGTTTCCTTGCATCTAGGTGGGACCATGTGATTAGTTCTAGCCAATAAAGAAGTGATACACACCCCTTCTAGCCCTGGCCCCTAAAACAAGTACCATCAGATTCTCCGTATTCTTTCTCTTTCATTGTGACCTGGCGGGATACAGAGAATCCAATGGAGAATTTAGAAGAGACACAAGATGGAAGTGGCTTGGGTCCTTGAATCTCTACATGGAAGGCTGATGCAAATATATAAACGGACTATGACACAGAAGAGAAATATACCTTTACCGTATTAAGCCACCGAGATTTTGATGTTGTTTACTACAGCCATTAGCCAGCACTGATGCAGTGCTCCCATAGGTTAGGGACAGTGATTGGTATTATTGATTTAATTGTGTCCCCCCCAAAATATGTGTTAGATCCTAACTCCTATACCTGTGGATGTAATGTAATGTAATCACTTTCCATAAAGCAATCTAATATTTTGTTAGTGAAGCTATACCAGTAGGGTATGTGCTAAACCTAATCGCATCTGAGTTATAAAAAGAGCAGATTAGACACAGAGACAAGCACATACTGGGGAAAACAGATGCCATGTGAGGATCACCAAGAACCATAGAAGATACTGAGCTACTGACAAGGAAAGAATCAACATGGCCAATACCCCGATTTGGACTTTTAGCCTCCAGAACTTTGAGAAAATAATCTTGTCTTTTTAATCCACCTGCTTGTGTTATTCTGTTATAGCAGCAATAGGAAACTAATACAACTGGTAATGGATACCACCTCCCTAGCCCAGATCACCCAAATTACACTTGGCTATATAGAAAGCTATCCCTGATATCTCAATACATCTGGTCTCATAGGCGGTACTTGGGAAAATATCTATGTAACTTTTTCTATATAACAAACCACCCCAAAACCAAGTATGTATACAATAAGTCAATATAATAAGTAATAAGTCAATATAATATACCTTATTTTAGCTCACATTTTTGAAGAGTCTGTAATTTGGGCTTGGCTCAGCTGAGTGATTCTGCTGGCCTGGACCAGATGCCGCTAATATCGGTTAGGCTCACTCATACACTCGTTAGCAGCTGCAGAGTTGGCTGGGAGCTGGCTAGTCTAAGATGGCTCAGCCAAAATGACTTGTCTCTTTGAAGTGTCGTGTCTCTCCCTTCAGCAGGTTAGCCTAAGTCACCACTTGGTAACAACGGTAGAGACTGCAAGAGCAGCAAAAGGGCAAGCCCCAATGCCCAAGCACTTTACAGGCACTCCTTTTGTCCAAATCAAAACACATGGCCATGCCCAGAGTCAATGTGGGAAGGCATTAATAAATGGGATGGATATAAGGAGGTGAGAACAATCAAGGCCGTTACATCAATCAATCTACCACAACATCTGAGGGTTACTATAAGGGGGCCAGAGCACAAAACAAGTATGCCCCAGACTTTAAAGCTCCCAAAGTCATTTATTCCAGCCCCTGACCTCCAAATCACCAGCAACTCAATGACAATGGAATCTGTAGGACAATTGCATCAGCTGGAGATTTCTGGGATTTACTGGAAACCACTCTTGGGAGGAAATGACCAATTCATTGCTCCTGTGGTGGGTTTGGCAGAACCCTGGAGGCAGAGAGCCATCTCCAGCTGACAGAAGGATGGTTCCACAGGATGTGAGAAATCTTTTTCCTGCAAAAAAAAATGAGTCATGGTAAGAACAGAGTGCCAGGCCTCCCTCATACTCCTCAGTGTGGTAAGGAAGATGTCACCAAATCTCTGATGAATATACCCTTTCCTAAAAGCGGAGGTGAGAGAGACTGGTAGGGAGAAGAAAACTGCTACTGGAGCTGCTGCCCTAGTTGTAACCCCATATACTCCCTGCTGAAGTTCCCTTTTACCTTGATTGCTATGTCCAGAAGCTTGTTGTTGTTGCTATAAAAAATGCCTTTCACTTGGCAATATATTAGCCAAGAAAAGCAAAAGTCTAACAAGAAAAAACACAGCTTGTCTGTCATTTCAGTGACTTAAAGCCAGAGCAACAATGAGTGAACAGCCACCTACGTCAAGGACCATTTCATGCTCATCCCCCTTCACTTCTTGCTGCAAGGCTGTTGGCCCAAGTTCCAGATAAGAAGACTGAGGCTGAAGCTTAGGCTTGCCCATGTTCAGCCAGCATGGCCCAAAGTCAGACTCAACCCCAGGTCTCCTGACCCTATCCATACGCTCTTCTTTACACAGTGTCGCTATACAATGTAAAGACAGCTGACAAAGTTGATGTCAAGGCAAAGGTTGGAGCAGTGCTTCTAAAGGTAGCTACACCCGCATTGTGCAATAGATTGATTTCTGAAAGAACTAGTTCTTAATTGATTCCTTATAAACTCAAATGATGTTTTAAGTGCTCCCAAGGAGTTCCCTTTTTAAAGGAGCCCTGTGGGAGACCTTTTATATAGCGAAGGATCTTTTTGGATTGTGAGCAGTCACCTGCTTCCCTCTACATTCATTTGCTTTGTGAGCATAATTTGTTTCCTTATGAGAGATTTTGGTGAAAGTAGGCCTGTCCTCAATCCTGCACCTCTGCTTTGCTGGCAGAGGTTCAGTAAAACCTTGCTGTTACCAAAGACATCCACAAATAGTGCTGCCTTTTAAATACACGTGCATCTTTTCTCCCGTTGCAAGCCATTCTGAGCATCTTCAACTTAAAATCATTGCTTGAGTACAGAACGTGAAAAACATCACTTTGCTAAATACCAACATTTAACTACTAATTACTTCCTATCTATTAGTGGGGAAACCCTGGTGGTGTGTAGTGGTTAAGAGCTACGGCTGCTAACCAAAAGGTTGGCAGTTTGAATCCACCAGGCACTCACTGGAAACCTTATGGGGCAGTTCTACTCTGTCCTACAGGTTCACTGTGAGTCAGAATTGACTCGATGGCAACGGGAACTGTTAGTGAGCTCTGTGTTCATTGCTATTCCAAATACCTAGGTGTTTGTAAATCAGCAGATGCTTCATTTCCTTTTCTGGGTCTGCCTTTAGGCTGCCTGCACAGAAAGAGACGTCCTTGGGGCAGTGGGTGGGAGGTAGGGCACATGTGGCCTGCTGGAGAGGGGCAGCTAGGCTGGAGTGGCTAGAATCTTACGACTTCAGTAACAGCCTCTGTTTGGAAAGGCAGGTTACTGATGTTTTAGGTTAGTTTCGAGGTTTTTTTCCTGTGATTGTTTTTTATCATTAATCAATCAATTAATTATACAAACATCAACTAAACACCTACTAAGTGCCAGGCACTGCCCTAGGGCCTAAAGATGCATGGTGAAGAGTACTCTGGCCCTGCCCCTCACATCCTCATCACCTAGGGGGAAGATAACATGCATAAATCAATAACCACACCAATGTGGTAAGTGCTACATTAGAAGGATGGAAAAAAAAAAAAAAAAGACACTTTGAGAGCACAGAAAAAGAAGTGCTATGCTTTGTTGGAAATGGCAGAAACCATTTCCTAGAGTTGGTGGCATTCTCACTAAATCTTGAAGGATGAGTAGGAGTATGCCAACTGGGTAATGTGAGAAAGGACATTTCAAGAAGAGAGAATAGTGCATACTAAAAGACACAGCAATGAGAACCTGGTGTTTGGAGACTGGTGTGTGGCTGGAGCACAGGAGATGAGAGAGTAGCAATAAGTGAGCTTAAAAAGGAGTCTGGTGCAAGATCACAAAGGAATTTGGACATTAGACAGTAAGTAATAGGGAGCCTGGAAGGAGGATGGCCTGATTAAATTAGGTAGCATAGAAGATGGCCTGCAATGTAAAGAGGCTGGAGGCAGAGAGCTTAAGTGGGAGACAAATGCCATGGCTGAAGGTCTAAGTCAGGGCAGCAGCAGTGGGAATGGAGGGAAGAGCAGTAAGTGAAGCAACAGAAACAAAGTCAAATCCTAAGGGTTCGTGACTGAGAGGTGAAAGAGGAAGCATGTGGGATGACTGCACATCTCTGCCTTGGGCATCCAGGTGTACCAATCAAAAATCAGTGATGCAAACAGAGGCGGGGGCTAGCCTGATTCATCCCCAGTATATTGAAACTAAAGAAACCCTAAGGATGCTTCCAGGGATGAGATCTGTGCTCACTCCTTCATGGTGCTTTGGGACCTGCTTACTCATTCTGACCCAGCTCCTCTTAGGGAGTTCTACCTTGATTCACAGGACAAATGAGTTGGATTTACACAGACAGGATTTACATAGACAGGAAGCACTGGCCTTTAACAGCCAACAATCTTGAGACGCGTCAGTCAGTTCTCAGTTGCACATAACAGAGCCCTCTCTAGCTAGCTTAAGCAGAGAAAGAACTTGTTAAAGCATATTGGGTAGCTTGGAAAATCTCCAGGATAGTCAGAAGTCCAGGCTTACTGGTAACATGATCAGTTGCACCACATCGTGGATTGCTCCAGTGGAGACCCCAATGTGGCAGACACTGCGGTGCATGGCACAGCACACTTTTCACACCCCTGACCCTGGGCCCTGGAAGCAAAAACTCTGCCTCTGCTGCCCCCCGACAGCCAAGCATCGTCCAGCCACCCTCATTAGAAATGCCCTAGGCTCCCTCACTCTGCTATTTCCCTAATGGAAGTCTCCCATTGGTGTACCTGGTTGGCAGCTCTATGAATATGCGCTGGCTGCAAGGAAGGCTGGGAAAGTGGGTACCTGAACTTCCCTTTGGGGAGGTGAAGCTTATGACACAGAAAATGCCACAAACCTAGGAGGGCTTCAAAACATGCTGATTAGGAGCACGTCAAACAGTTGCTTCAGAGGGCTACTGTTGAAGGAAGAAGCTAGAACTAAGCAATCTCTTCCTCCTGGGCCTTGTGAAACACTGCTTTTATAGACAGTACAACTTTTTACTTGATACAGATCTTTCCCCAGACTGGAAAATTCCCTGTGGCAGGGAAGGAGTATTTCAGTTTTGTGTGTCACATTGTTTGAGCCATGCACCCAGAAGGGGCTCAATAAATGCATCCCTCCTGATCATTCTGTTGCAATTGTCTTTTCTCAGAGTGCAGTCACCAGGGATCATGCAGGCTGATGGTCATCCAGGCTGTGAGTTCCCTTGTAGCACAGGGAGCTGCCCAACTCTCTTATTCATTATCCCAGCAGACTCACTCCATCTGGGAAATCTGAATTACTGTAAGGAAAGAAAGTCATTTATTATAACTCTGCTACCGCAGAGTTAATTATGGTTCCAAGGGGCAGAAGTGAGGCCCTGGTAGGACTTCTCAACCTTGAGTTTTAGTATTGAAGTGTTAGAAAGCCCCATGGGGCTCAGGCTTGTTTCCCTGGAAACACAGAAAGAAACTGTCTTCTGGGAGGCCAAGAAAATCCACTGCGGCCAGGTGTCTAGACCCAACACTGACGCCCAGCTTCAGCACCTTCCAGCAGATTGGAGCAGGTGGGTTCGGTAGTACTAAAGTAAAGTCAAAGCCCTAGCATCCAGTGAGCACTGGGGCTTCTGTGTCTTGTTCTAGTGAAACTTCCAGCAGGGACCAATGTGAACTCATAATTTGATTATGGTGGTACTCATTATACAGATGTTAGGCATATTGAGATTAATCTCTTACTCCCCAGCTCACTCTAGGGTTCCATGCTCTAACTTTTTATAACCATGGCATTATTCTTTTCAGTCTGAGGCTTCTCTTTAAGGGATCTCATCTAAACTATTATGTGTTCATTTCCACTTCCAACGAAGATGGAGTAAAAATGGCCAGACTTACCCTCCTTCCTTAAACAACTAAAAAACTAGACAAAGATATGAAACAATAGCTTTCAGATACTGAACAATAGGCGGTAAAGAACAGGGTACCTGAAAGGGAGAGAGGAAACAAATATGGTGAGCCTTATAATTGCCCCAGATTACTGCCTAGAAACAGCTTTCTGGCCATAGGACAGAAACAGGGATTCCATGCAAACAGTCTTCCTGAGTTGAGTAGATGGAGTTAGGAGTTTGGGGATCCCAAGGCAGCTAGAGTTCACAGGGCAAATTATCAGAGAAGTCATAGCTGCAAAGAGAAGAGCTCCAGAGATCTTCAGAGGGTTCCCCTTGACTCTTTGGATGAATGCTGATTAATGCAAGTATATGAGGAAACTATGTGAGGCAGGAGAAAGACCCACTGGAAATATGAAGGAGAAATGATTCCCAAAGCTCACACATGGCTGGAATAGTTCATGTTCCCAACAGTTAGAATGGAGAAACCTGAAATATGTGGAGCATTAGGAAGAGTATTCAAAAGAGTATTATCAAATTAGCCCTATATAGTCATGTGTTTCATAACGTCCATTGAGGCAACATCCAACCGCATGTTCAACCATGGTCTCATAAGGTTGCGACAGAGTTCAGAAATCCCGATCAGAGCACAGGACACAGTGGACGTAACCAGACGTAGAGAACACAACAGCTTCTGACACACAAAATGTGTATCTCATGTTTTGTATACAAAGCAATTATGCTGTCGGGCATATAATGCTATAGTACCTATATAACCTATAACACATATGTCTTGATAGTCATAATAAATGCCTGTTATTGGATTCCGCATGCACCGTTCTGTACTTTCTATCATTGTTTTCATGCGGACTTTCCATACTTACAGATAAAAAGTTTACCATATAACTGTATGCTTCAACTCATAGGCAGCAGCATTCAATCTCATGCACTGCTCATCTCTTGAGTGTTGTAGCACGATCTCTCTGTTTAGTTTCCCTTTGAAAATACTACGTTGAAGTGCATCATGGCTCCCAAAAGCAGCAAAATCATCACTAGCGATAGCAGTAGCAAGAGGCAAACAAGAAGCGTCGAATAGCTTTGCTAGGTATATAATATGTTGTTTGCATAAGATCCTAATCATAGGCTATATGATTGGGTTATAGGTTGTATTTCATAGAACGTATCATAGACTTGAAGATACACATGACTAAGAGTTGCTTGGTTCCACCTAACAAAGCTTAAAATCAAGCCTCAAAAGAATCAAACTATTTGGTCCCTAACTGTATCCCAAAACAAAGCACAGAAACATTTAAAGGAATACCAAGAAAATCAGTACCCAAAACATAAAATGCAAAATATTTGGCATCCAGTGCAAAATCATCAGGCATACAAACAATCAGTAAAATATGACCCACAAGGAGAAAATTCAATCTATAGAAACAGACCCAGAAATGATACAAATGAAGAATTATTAGATAAGGACATAAAAGCAACTATGATAAATATACTCTATATGCTCCAGAAGATAGAGGATCTCATGATCATAATAAAGAGAAACATGAAAGATATATTTAAAAAATCCAAAAAATTTTTTCATAGGTGAAAAATACATCTGAGATGAAAAAAATACACAGGAAGTTACTAAGAGCAGATTGCTGTTGTTGTTAGATGTTGTCAAGTAGAATGAAACACTGCCTGGTCCTGTACCATCCTCACAATCCTTGTTATGCTTGAGCCAATTGTTGCAGCCACTGTGTCAATCCATCTCTTTGAGGGTCATCCTCTTTTCTGATGACCTTCTTCTTTACCAAGCATGATGTTCTTCTCCAGGAACTGATCACTCCTGATAACATGCCCAAAGTATGTGAGACACACATAGCCTAAGAAGCATTCTTGCTGTACTTCTTCCAAGGCAGATTTATTCATTCTTTTGTCAGTCCATGGTATATTCAATATCCTTCGCCAACACCACAATTCAAAGGCACCAATTCTTTTTCGGTCTTCCTTATTCATCGTCCAGCTTTTCCATGCATATGAGGTGATTGAGAACACCATGGCTTGGGTCAAGTGCACCTTAGTCTTCAAGGTGACATCTTTACTTTTTGACGGTATAAAGAGGTATTTTGCAGCAGATTTGCCCAATACAATGTGTCTTTAGATTTCTTGACTTCTGCTTCCAGGGGTATTCATTGTGGATCCAAGTAAAATAAAATCCTTGACAACCTCAATCTTTTCTCCATTTATCATGATGTTGCTTGTCCATCCAGTTGTGAGGATTTTTGTTTTCTTTATGTTGAGGTGTAATCCGTACTGAAGGCTGTGGTCTTTGATCTTCTTCAGTAAGTGCTTCAAGTCCTCTTCACTTTCAGCAAGCCAGGTTGTGTCATCTGCACAATGCAGGTTGTTAATGAGTCTTCCTCCAATCCTGATGCCCTGTCCTGTTCTTCTTCATATACTCCAGCTTCTTGCATTTTTTGCTCAGCGTACAGATTGAACAGGTATGGTGAAAGAATACCACCCTGGTGCACACCTTTCCTGACTTTAAACCATGCAGTATACCCTTGTTCTGTCCAAACAACTGCCTGTTTATATGTACAGGTTCCTCGTGAGCACAATTAAGTGTTCTAGAATTCCCATTCTTTGCAACGTTATCCATAATTTGTTATGATCCACGTAGTCGAATGCCTTCGCATAGTCAATAAAACACAGGTAAACATCCTTCTGGTATTCTCTTTCAGCCAGGATCCCTCTGACGTCAGCAATGATATCCCTGGTTCCACGTCCTCTTCTGAAACCGGCCTGAATTTCTGGCAGTTCTCCATCGATACACTGCTGCAGGTATTTTTGAATGATCTTCAGCAAAATTTTGCTTGTGTATGATATTAATGATATTGTTCTATAATTTCCACATTCAGTTAGATCACCTTCCTTGGGAATAGGCATAAATATGGATCTCTTCCAGTCAGTTGGCCAGGAAGCTGTCTTCCATATTTCTTAGCATAGACGACTGAGCACCTCCAGCACTGCATCTGTTTGTTGGCACATCTCAATTGATATTCCATCAATTCCTGGAGCTTTGTTTTTCACCAATGCCTTCAGAGCAGCTTGGACTTCTTCCTTCAGTACCATCGGGTCCTGAGCATGTGCTACCTCTTGAAATGGTTGAACATCGACTAATTCCTTTTGGTATAATGACTCTGTGTATTCCTTCCACCTTCTTTTGATGCTTCCTGCGTTCTTTAATATTTTCCCCGTAGAATCCTTCACTATTGCAACTCAAGGCTTGAATTTTTTCTTCAGTTCTTTCAGCTTGAGAAATGCTGAGAGTGTTCGTCCCTTTTGGTTTTCCATCTCCAGCTCTTTGCACATGTCATTATAATACTTTACTTCTTGAGCCACCTTTTGAAACCTTCTGTTGATAGCACTGGGTTTATACTCAAGGCCACATTTTAGCTCTCATGGACTTGCTCTGATTTTCTTCAGTTTCAGCTTGAACTTGCATATGAGCAATTGATGGCCTGTTCCACCATCGGCCCCTGGCCTTGTTCTGACTGATGATATTGAGCTTTTCCATCATCTCTTTCCACAGATGTAGCCAATTTGATTTCTGTGTGTTCAATCTGGTGAGGTCCATGTGTATAGTCGCCGTTTATGTTGGTGAAAGAAGGTATTTGCAATGAAAAAGTCATTGGTCTTGCAAAATTCTATCATTTGATCTCCGGCATTGTTCCTATCACCAAGGCCATATTTTCCAACTACTGATTCTTCTTCTTTGTTTCCAACTTTCACATTCCAATCACCTGTAATTATCAATGCATCTTGATTGCATGTTCGATCAATTTCAGACTGCAGCAGCTGATAAAAATCTTCCATTTCTTCCTTTTTGGCCCTAGTGGTTGGTGCGTAAATTTGAATAATAGTCGTATTTACTGGTCTTCATTGTAGGTGTCTGGATATTATCCTATCACTGACAGTGTTGTACTTCAGGATAGATCTTGCAATGCTCTTTTTTATGATGAATGCAACACCATTCCTCTTCAAGTTGTCATTCCCAGCATAGTAGACTACATGATTGTCTGATTCAAAATGGCCAATACCAGTCCATTTCAGCTCATTAATGCCTAGGATATCGATGTTTATGCATTCCATTTCATTTTTGATGATTTCCATGTTTCCTAGATTCATACTTTGTACATTCCAGGTTCCAATTATTAATGGATGATTGCGGCTGTTTCTTCTCATTTTGAGTTGTGCCACATCAGCAAATGAAGGTCCCGAAAGTTTTACTCCATCCACATCATTAAGGTCGACTCTACTTTGAGGAGGTAGCTCTTCCCCAGTCATCTTTTGAGTGCCTTCCAACCTGGGGGCCTCACCTTCCAGCACTATATCAGACAGTGTTCTGCTGCTATTCACAAGGTTTCTACTGGCTAATGCTTTCTAGAAGTAGACTGCCAGGTCCTTGTTCCTAGCCTGTCTTAGTTTGGAAATTCAGCTGAAACCTGTCCTCCGTGGGTGACCCTGCTGGTATCTGAATACCGGTGGCATAGCTTCCAGCATCACAGCAACACGCAAGCCCCCACAGTACAACAAACGCACGTGGGGACCTACAAGGAAGACCAGTTAATGTGAGTGTTATTCAAATTTACATACCAACCACTAAGGCCAAAGATGAAGAAATTGAAGATTTTTACCAACTTCTGCAATGTGAAATTGATTGAACATGCAATCGGTGTGTGTTGATAATTACTGGTAATTGGAATGTGAAAGTTGGAAACAAAGAAAAAGGATTGGTAATTGGAAAATATGGTCTCAGTGATAGAAACAGTGCCAGAGATCACATGATAGAATTTTGCAAGACCAATGACTTCTTCATTGCAAATACCTTTTTTCACCAACATAAACAGCAACTATACACATTGACCTCACTAGATGGAATACACAGGAATCAAATCAACTACATCTGTGGTAAGAGACAATGGAAAAGCTCAATATCGTCAGTCAGAACAAGGCCAGGGGCCAACTGTGGAACAGACCACCAACTGCTCATATTGAAGTTCAAGTTGAAACTGAAGAATATTAGAAGAAGTCTACTAGAGGCACGATATGACTTTGAGTATATCCCACCTGAATTGAGAGACCATCTGAAGAATAGATTTGATACTTTAAACACTAATGACCAAAGACCAGACAAGTTGTAGAGTGACATCATACATGAAGAAAACAAAAGGTCTTTAAAAAGACAGGAAAGAAAGAAAAGACCAAAATGGATGTCAGAAGAGACTCTGAAACTTGCTCTTGAACGTCAGGTAGCTAAAGTAAAAAGAAGAAATGATGAAGTAAAAAAAGCTGAACAGGAGATTTCAAAGAGTGGCTCAAGGAGACAAAGTAAAGTAGTACAATGACATGTGCAAAGAGCTGGAGATGGAAAACCAAAAGGGAAGAACACACTGCATTTCTCAAGCTGAAAAAACTGAAGAAAAATTCAAGTCTTGTGTTGCAATAGTGAAGGACTCTACAGGGAAAAATATTAATGCAGGAAGCATCAAAAGAAGATGGAAGAAATAAACAGAATCACTATACAAAAAGAGTTGGTTGACATTCAACTATTTCAGGAAGTAGCATATGATCAGGAACCAGTGGTACTGAAGGAAGAAGTCCAAGCTGCACTGAAGGCATTGGCAAAAAATAAGGCTCCATAAATTGACGGAATACCAACTGAGATGTTTCAGCAAATGAGTGCAGTGCTGGAAGTGCTCACTCACCTGTGCCAAGAAATTTGAAAGACAACTTACTTGGCCAACTGACTAGAAGGGATCCATATATATGTCTATTCCCAAGAAAGGTGATCCAACCAAATGAAGAAATTATCAAACAATATCATTAATGTCACAGACAAGCAAAATTTTGCTGAAGGTCATTCAAAAGCAGCTGCAGCAGTATATCAACAGGGAACTGTCAGAAATTCAAGCCAGATTCAGAAGAGGATATCATTGCTGATGTCAGATGAATACTGGCTGAAAGCAGAGAATACCAGGAAGATGTTTACCTGCGTTTTATTGACTATGCAAAGCCATTTGATTACATGGATCATAACAAATTATGGGTAATAGTGCAAAGAATGGGAATTCCAGAAATCTTAATTATGCTCATGAGGACCCTGTACCTAGACCAAGAGGCAGTCGTTCAACAGAACAAGGAGATACTGCGTGGTTTAAAGTCAGGAAGAGTGTGTGTCAGGGTTGTATCCTTTCACCATACCTATTCAATATGTATGCTGAGCAAATTATCTGAGATGCTGGATTGTATGAAGAAGAATAGGTTATCAAGATTGGAGAAACACTCATTAACAACCTGCATTATGCAGATAACACAACATTGCATGCTGAAAGTTAAGAGGACTTGAAAAGCAGATAAGACACTGCAAAAGAAAATATTAGTAAACTTTGAGAAATAGCAACAGAAACTATTCACAATGAAACAGATAGAGAAAAGAGTAAAGAACAAAAACAACATGAACAAAAACTTCAAGCA
The DNA here is from genome assembly GCF_030014295.1 of Loxodonta africana. NCBI lineage: Eukaryota > Metazoa > Chordata > Mammalia > Proboscidea > Elephantidae > Loxodonta > Loxodonta africana. The sequence continues at coordinate 203,278,764 of NC_087344.1, read as the reverse complement.
GCCTACTATACGTGTAATTGGATGCCCTAAAAGAGGAAAGTAAGTGGGGATTGGTAAAGGGAAAAAAAATTTGAAAAAATAATGGCCTTTTTTTTTCTCCAAACTTGATGAAAACTATAAGCACAGACCCAAGAAGTTCAACAGAAGAAACACTACAGAAGTATACCAATGTATATCATAATCAAATTGTTTAAAACCCACAATAAAGAGAAAATTTTAAAAGCAGCCAGAGAAAAAGACACTTCACATACCGAGGAACAAATATAATAATGACAAGAGACTTCTCATCAGAAAAATGCAAGGCAGAGACAGGGGAACAACTTCTTTAAAGACCAAAAAATCATCATCATCATCATCAACATAGAACTCTAAATTCAGTGAATATATATTTCAAAAACAAAAGCAAAATTAAGACCTTTTCAGACATACAAAAGCTGAAAGAATTCATCTTCAAGAGGTCAGTATTACAAAAATGTTAAAGGGCATCCACCAGGGAGAAGGAAAATTGTAGCTGATGGAAATTTGGGTCTATACAAAGGAATCAAGAGTACCAAAAATTGTAAATGTGAGTAAAAGTAAAAATATAAAAGAATAATTTTCTTATTCTTAAAATATCTCTAAAAGGAAATTTACCATTTAAAGCAAAAATAATAATAATGTATTGTGGGGTTTATGACATACGCAGAAGTAAACTATAGGACAAAATATCATAAAGTCTGAGAAAGGGGAAATGGAAGTATATGATTCTAAGATTTTTACACTATATATTACTTAAAGGTATGCTGTGACAAGATAAGGATGTATAGTATAAACCCTAGTGTAATGATTACAGAAAGCAAACAGGTATAACTAATAAACCAATAAAGCACGTAAAACAGAATCATAAGAAATATTCAATTAATCTAAAATGAAGTTTAAAAAAAAAGTAAACAAAGAACAGGAAGGACAAATAACGGCATGCTAAATTTAAACCCAACTTTATCAATAATCACTTTAAATGTAAATGGTCTAAATAGCCCAATTAAAAGGCAAAGATCATGAGATTAGCTGAAAAAGTAAGACCCAACCACGTGTTGTCCTCGTGAAAACCATATTAAAGTCACAAATAGGTTAAAAGTAAAGGATGGAAAAATACATACCATGTTAAATCTAATCAAAAGAAAGCTGGAGTGGCCATATTAATATCAGAAAAAGTACAAGTAAACAAAAAACAATAAGGATAGAAAAAAAGTTAAACCAACTTGACCAAATTGACATTTAGTGAGCAACTCCACCCAAAACAGTAGAAAATACATTTTTTAAGTGCACATGGAACATTTACTAAGATAGACTATATCCTTGGCCATAAAACAAGTCTCAATAAATTCAGAAGGATTAAAATCATAAAAGGAATGTTTTCTTTCTACAGTTGAATTGAAAATCAATAACAGAATGGTATCTGGAAAATCCCTAAATATTTAGAAATTAAACAACACACTTCTAAAGTAATAAAGAGTTAAAAAGTAAAGATGGTTAATGAAAAAAATCACAAGGGGCATTAGAAAGTATTTTGAACTAAAAGAAAACTAAAGCAAGACACATAAAAGTTTGTGAAATGCTGTGTAAGCAGTGTTCAGAGAGAAATCTACAGCACTGAACACATATTAGAAAAGCAGAAAGGTCTCAAACCTATGACCTAAATTTCCATCTTAATAAACTAGAAAAAGAAGAGTAAGTTAAACCTAATGAAAGAAGAAAAAAGGAAATAATAATGCTGGGTATAAATCAATGAAATAAAAAAAAATCAATAAACCCAAAAACTGGTGCTTTGAGAATATCAGTGTCAGTTTAAAAAAAAAAAACAGAGAGAAGACACAAATAAATGACCAATCAGAAATGAGAGAGGGGCTATCACAAGAAATCCTATAGAATTAAAAGGATAATAAGGGACTATTATGAATAACTTTATGCCAATAAATTCAACAACTTAGATGAAATTGTACAATTCCTTAAAAGGCATGAACTACCAAAGCACTCTCAAAAAGAGATAGCACTTAACCACTACACCACCAGCGTTTCCCAAAAAGAGGCAGATATCCTAAGTGACCTTATAGCTATGAAAGAAACTGAATTTGTAGCTAAAAATCTTTCCACTCCAGGCCCAGATGACTTCAATGACAAACTGTATGAAATATTTAAGGAATAAATAATGTCAGTTCTACCATAAAATAGAAAGACAAGTATGGTAGGCAGAATGACAACCTCCCAAAAAAATGCCCATGTCCTAATCTCCAGAACCTATCAACATGTAGATGTGATTAAGTCAGCATTTTGCCATGGGGAGATTATCCTGGATTATCTGGGTGTGCCCAATGTATTCACAAAAGTTCTTACAAGGGAAAGAGAGGCAGGAGGGTCAGGGTAAGAGAGCCTTGAAGATACTGTACTGCTGGCTTTGAAAATGGAGAAAGGGGAATACGGACAAACCAAGGATATGGATTATCTCCTAGAGTCTCCAGCAGGAGCGCAGCCCTGCTAACATTTTTTAAGCCCAGTAAGATCCATTTAAGACCCGATAACATGACTTAAGCCCAGTAAGACCCATTTAAGGAGTCCCTGGATAGTACAAATGGTTTAGCACTCAACTACTAGCCAAAAGGTTGGTGGTTCAAACCCACCCAGAGGCACCTTGGAAGTCAGGCCTAGCAATCTGCTTCCAAAAGGTCACTGTCTTGAAAACACTATGGAGCAGTTCTACTCTGTACACACAGGGTTGCCATGAATTGGAATCGACTTGATAGCAACTAACGTCACCACCCATTTTGGTATCTGTACTCAAGAACTGTAAAATAACAAACTTGAGCTGGTTTAAGCCACTAAGTTTGTGGTAATTTGTTACAGCAGCAAAAGAAAATCAACACATGGAGTAAATACTTCCCAACTCATTCTTTGAGGTTGACATTACCCTGATACTTAAACAACCAGACAGTGGAATTACAAATTAAAAAAAAAAAAAAAAACCATTGCCACTGAGTTGATTCTGATTCATGGAAACCCCATGTGTTACAGAGTATAACTAAGCTCCATAAGGTTTTGTTGACTGGAATATTTACAGATACTTAAAGGAAATCTCCAGGCCTTTCTTCCGTGGTACCACTAGGTGGGTTCGAGCTGCCAAACTTTCAGTTGATAGTCAAACGCAAACCATTTGTGCCACCCAGGAACCAGAGAAAACTACAGAACGTAAATGCAAACATTCATTCCCAAATTTTAGTTAATCCAATCCAATAATATATAAAGAGAATAATACAAAATACCAAGTGGGGTTTACCCCAGAAAAGCTGTTATAGCATGTGTTAATGTTCCCGTGTTTTTCCTACCTGCCCCAAATTCCTTTAATGGATCTGGTCTCCAGCAATCCATCCTGTACTGACTTCCTTACGTTTAGATTCCACTTTCTCGGGCCTCATCATGATTGATCATTCACTTTTTCATTCAACGTCAGAATTTCTTCCTTTTCCATCAGAAAATCGTTCAGTCCCTTTATACCTCTGCCAAATTTCTCAGTTTTGCATTTATTTTAGCTAATATCATAACATGGCCAGAAAGATGCTGCCCCTGTGGGGTGGCCCTTGATCTCCAACAACCAAGAACAAATAATGACCTTTGTATAATGTGTTTTAGATTGAAAATTGAGCCACAGAGTCTGGGGACACAAACAGAGAGGGCTTCAAGCACACTGAAGCCATAACAGTAATAGCTATATCTGACAATGGTAAAGCTTTTCACATGTATTGCCCACCTGACAGCTCTCCTCAATCCGTAACAACCATGCAACCATGTAAGCAGGGCAGAGTAGGAGATATTTTCCCCATTTTGCATGTGACCTGGGTATACCATGGGCACAGGCATAACTAGGGTGTGGCAGGTATGGTAGTATTGCAACAGCCCTGGGCTCCTGGCGCCACTGAGCAGTTGCTATTAGTCAGATATAGCCAGCAGCAAATCTACAGAAAATGGCACCCATGACAAGCACTGAAATTGCCCCCGTCGAAACATTTGATATCCCTCTTTTAGATAACTTTACCATAACACCAGCTCAAAAATACAAGTCAAGCTGGTTAGTCTTTTAATTAACACATTACCATGCTTGAGGAAGGCCATTGGGCTGTACCAGGTTAATAGAAACTGCTCAGTGGCACCATGTTCCCAGGGCTGGTGTAATACCCTAGATAGGCCACTGCATGGGTCTTCCTTCTCCTTGAGAGAGAAGGAATGAATTGGCTCAAATGCTCATTTCGTGCCCTGGGAAAATCCATTCTGTCTTCCAAGATTACTGTGGACCCCAGAGCCCTTATGGTCACCTCTAATTGACTCATGTCTCTCCTCAACACTTGTTCTCCACTCTGACCCTTACCAGTTGTGCCTGTATCTTTGCCCTGGGACATAAAACTCAGCCCTATTATTTAATTTACACACCGTTATGGATTGAATTGTATCCCTCCAAAAGTATGTGTCAAATTCCTCGCCCCTGTGATCCCGTTTGGAAACAGGGTTTTTCTTTTCCTATGTTAATGAGGTCTTATCAGTGTTGGGTAGATCCTAGACCTGATAACTTCTGAGTTATAAAAAGAAGAGAAGATAGATGCCATTTAAGGATCATCTACAAGCCAAAGAGCATCAGGGAACCAAGGAATGCCTGGGGCTACCAACAAGAAAGGAATCAACAGAGCTAAGATCCTGATTTGGACTTTTATCCTCCAGAACTGTGAGAAAATGAATTTACAATCGTCGAAGTCACCCACTCATGGTATTTCTATTACAGCAGCACTGGGTAACTAAGACATAAACACATACACAACTCACACAAGCCTTTGTATGTAAAGAAGACTTTATTGAAGGTTTAGGGGTATAGTGTGGGGCTTTTGCATAAGAAAACAACATTTAAAAACTGTATATTATATCTCCCTACACATTTCACTAGGCCATCTTCTGTCCTCGGTCCTCTTTGCTCTATTCATTGCCTGTCTCCCAAATTCATGCTCATTTCTATGGGAAAAGCATCCAGCACTTTTTGTTAGGTTTTAAGGTGTCCATGCCATCAGATTCTCATCTTCCTCCCAAGCAGTTTATAAGGGTATTTCCCAAAACAAAAACAGGAGGAAATCCAGAGGCAGCTATGAAAATAAACTTTTTGTTTTACAGATACAGACATGGAAACTGAGGCTCAAAGAGTTTATGTGACCTACCCAAGGTCACAGTGATCAATGTCACTGCCCGTCTTTTGTTAACTGAAAGACATTAGCCTCAGAGACACACAGCAAAGCTCACAGTGCCAGGCTACGGACCTATTTTAAGATACAATCAATTGTACTCCAAACATTTTAGGGAAACAGCATGGTCTTATCCTTCCAGCTCTACAGGGGGTGTGGAAAATGAAATTGTGATGTGTGACTGGCTCCATGCTGGTCCCATGTTGGTACAGGACTGTGGGTGTTGTCTACAATTGCCTCAGGAAGTGCAAACCCTAATGTTATTTTGCTTTCACTGTGTGTGATATGTATCGAGCGATACAGATGAAATTAGTTTCTAGTCCAATAAACACAACACCCAATTTGAAGAGATTCTCGGGTTTTCTCCTCCCCTTTTGTATTGTTTTCTTCCTATACTGGTCATTCTCTTTATTGTAATGTGATTTGGACTTGCTCTGTGCTCATAAATCAATAGTTTCCAGGAGTAATAAAAAATAATTACTCCAACAGGAAATATTCACAAAGATTTCAGCCCTCGTGTTGTGTTTATTTAGTGTGGACTGAGGCCCGTGCTGGCTTTTCTGAGTAAACACAAACACATTAGAGCTCCGCATGTGATCAGTCCATGAGGATCCCATCACCAGCTCCTCCAAACCTCCTGCTCTATCTCCAGATACGTGTCCCCAACTCAGCTCAGATAGGGCAGTTCAGTAGGGGTGGGGCCCTGGAATGAAATGGGACAGGCACTAACATGGAGATCCAGAAGCAAGTGCTGAGAGAGATGTGCTCAGTTCCACAAGAAGATGCAGGATCTAGCAGGGCTGGCCTCACACCAGCAGCTTCGAGATGGAGTGATGAGTGTGTCATGGCACAGGGCAGGGCAGGGACAAATCCAGGAGCAGCAAGAAGGCCAGCAGCACCAGGAAGTCTGTGAGGAAGCAGCAGGGTCCGGTCACCAAGGTGGAGTTTGGAGATCTTTGTCCCACTGAGGGGAGGAGGAGTAAGAGGGTGTCAAGGAAGAAATAGGACTATACCACTAAAGGGACTGAGATATTGTGCAGGTTACCAAGGCAAGGTCCCAAATTCAATAGTTTATTCAACCATTACATATCAGGCATTGTTTGGGGGACAGGGGAAACAGCAGTAAAAATGATAAATATAGTTCCTACCCTCATGGATGTTATAATCCAGCAAGTAAGGCAGATTATAGGTAAATAACCACACAAGTGACTACTTAATTACAAACATGATAAGTGCTGTGAGGAAGAGGCACAGGGGCCTTTGAAAGAACACAATCTTGAGCTGGACCTGGGAGATGGAAAGCACTGCTGAGAAAGTGGCATCTAGGTGGAGTTTTAAAGGCTGAGCTGGCTTTGTGAAAGGGCAGAAGTTGGAGGGCAGAGCAGAGGTGAAGGAGGAAGAGTGACCCCATTAGAAGAGCTTGTGCAAAGGGCCTGAGGTGGGAAGTAGCTAGATATATTCAATGAAATGAAATAAAGAAAGTGTGTGGATGGAACAGATGACAGGGCTGGTAAACAGAAGGCAGGACAGGCAACCAGGTCATGCAGTCCCTTGTCATAGTCACGGACATGAGATTGAGAATGGGTTCCCAAGAACAGTGGAGAGCCACTGAAATGTTTTTTAGGGAATAAGTGACATGATCTTATTTAAATTTTTAAAAGACCATGTTGACTGTTGGGTAAAAAAAAAAAAAAAGATTGGGGGCAGGGGAGAAGGGTAAATGTGCAGAAACCAGTTGGGAGAATCAGATAGAGCTAGCTCTTAAACATGGTGCAGAGGGTGAGGCATAGGTCCTGAGGAAACAGATGGAGACCCTGTGACAGCATAAGTGCCCCTGAGATTAAAGTGGTCACTGGGCCTTGGGAACGATGCTCTAGGTCAGACTCAGCCCACAACCAGGGTGCCCTGACACTGCTGAGGCTTAGAGTGTGGGGCCACAGCTCCTTGGCAGCCCTGCGTCAAATGAGACTTGATCACACAGGCAGCCTGGCACTGAGTCTGTAGGAAGAGGCCAGTGACCTCAGTGGAGGTAGAGGAGAGTTATTGAGGTAGGGGCCGCCAGGGCATGACCTCCCCCCTCATATGTTGTAGGGTCTCTGACCAGAAAAATCTATACAAATGCTAACCTTAATGAGACTCTAGCTTCTGCCACCCCGCTCTTTCCATTCAATTATCCTTAAGCATTATTATTAAGCATTTAGTGTGAGACAAGCACAGGGGTGCAAAAAGATACGTGACCACCCCAAATGAGCACACAATCTAGTGAGACACATTGGCACTTAAACAAAGAGCTGCAAGACATTTTGACAATTTCTAATGTGGAGAAACATAAGGAGTAGCACAGGAGCAAAGAAAAAGAAGCTTTAACCTATGTGCAGCATCTAGGACACTCCACTGGCCTCACCCCTTCAGGAGCAAGGAAGAATGAAGAAAACTAAAGATACAAGGGAAAGATTAGTCCAAAGGACTAATGGACCACATCTACCATGGCCTCCACCAGACTGAGTCCAGTACAACTAGATGGTACCCAGCTACCACCACTGACAGTTCTGACAGGGATCACAATAGAGGGTCCTGGACAGAGCTGGAGAAAAATGTAGAAGAAAATTATAACTCAAAAAGAAAGACCAGACTTGCTGGCCTGAGAGAGACTGATGGAACCCTAAGAGTATGGCCCCAGACACCCTTTCAGCTCAGTAATGAAGTCACTCCTGAGGTTCACCCTTCAGTCAAAGATTGGACAGGCCCATAAAACAAAACAAGACTTCTAAAGGGACACACCAGCCCAGGGGCAAAAAGTAAAAGACAGGAGGGGACAGGAAAGCTGGAAATGGTGAACCCAAGGTTGAGTAGGGAGAGTGTTGACATGTTGTGGGGTTTTTAACCAACGTCATAAAACAACATGTGTACTGTTTAATGAGAAACTAGTTTGTTCTATAAAGCTTCATCTAAAGTACAATTAAAAAAAAGAAAAAGTGGCTTTGAGGCTTCACAGCAGAGGTAGCACTGAAAGGGGTATGGGCACTTGCCAGAGAGAAAAGAGCCTGAAGAAGAGGAAAGAGTACGCACAGGGCAGCTGTACATTCAGTAAACACTTGAATGTCCACTATGCACCAGGAAGTTGGCATACAAGTACAAAAAAGGCAATAGGCCCTGCCCTCGTGGTGCTTACATGTTTGTGGAACATGAAAATGAAAAGCACATGGGTTCAAAAATCATTTGAGCAACCACCAAATTCTCATGTGGCTAAATGTGAGCCGGCAGGGGAAGGAGATCAGACTGCAGGGTAGGAAGAGGCCAGACTATAAAGTCTTTTTCTTCACACTGAGATGAGATCACAAGAGCCCACTTCACTGGATTCTGTCTGGGCAAGGGCGGTAGCTTACTCATCCTCATCTCTCCAGCACTTCATATGATGACTGACAGATGGCCGCTCCAGCAAGTGAATGAGTAAATGAATGAAGGAATGAATGAATGAGAGGCTTTGGGACAGGCCAGTGAATAACGAGAAGTGTGTTAGAAAAAGCTAATTCTGAGTGTCACATAAAAGAAAGGATTGAGACACAGAGACCAGCTAGAAGGAATTGTAGTTGTCTACATCAGTGGCGGCCTGTACAGTTTTCTCGTTATATCATTATAAATGATACATGTCAGTACCACAACACAGATATATTCACTAATGAAAAAAGCATAAAATACAAACTTTAACAGGAAAGGTCAAAAATAATTACAAATAGAAATTATATTATTTTCTTCCTCTGCTCCGGTGGAGACCATTTTGGGGACCATGCTCTAGGTGATGAGGATTGTACCATGGCAGTGGCAAACGAGGTGGACAAGAGCAGCCAGCTATGCTGATGAGGAACACCTGGGGATACACATTAGTGCTAAGCTGCTGCTCCAACACAGAGTTAGACAAGTCTTGTCTAAATTCCACTATCTGACCTACATTGAGGAATCCCGGTGAGTACAAGCTAATCGGTGTTTGGCAGGATAACCCAAAGGTGAGGCAAGGAAGGAGAGAAAGGGAAGCTCTCTGGAAGAAATGTGATCTAGGCCAAAGGCAAATCCGGAGAAGTCAACTGTTTTTAGCTGAGTGTATCTACTGACCTGGGTCTACCTGTAAGTGGTAATCCCACCCCTGCTCAAGCTGTGCAACCAGTTCACAGCTTATCCCCTCCAGCCATGAAACTGAAACAGAAAATAGAATGGCTGCAGCGCAGAGGTTCCTCCAAACTCGCCACCAATCACCCTGGAAATTCCTTCACGCAGGGATTGTGTCTGATCCATCTGCCCAGTCTTCACATGCCCATCGGGTTTAACAGCAATAATACTCACTAACATTTACTGAGTACCTACCATGTCCCAGGCATTACACTAAGAGACTCATATATAGTTAATCCTCAAAGCAACCCCATGAAGTAGACCTTGTATTCTCCCTATTCCTACTTTATAGACAGGGAGAATGAGACTTAGGGACATCAAAGACATACAACTATTAATTGTCCAAACTGATATTAGAACCTAGGTATTTATCTAGTGCTGCTATAACAAATACCACAAGTGGATGGCTTTAACAAACAGAAATCTATTCTCTCACAGTTTAGGAGGCAAGAAGTCCAAATTCAGGGTGCCAACTCCAGGGAAAAGCTTTCTCTATCAGCTCTGGGGGAAAGACCTTGTCATCAATCCTCCCCTGGTCTAGAAGCTTCTCAGCATAGGGACCCTGGGTCCAAAGGACGAGCTCTGCTCCTGGCTGTTCTTGCTTGGTGGTAATGAGGTCCCCTTTTTCTCTGCTCACTTCTCTCTCTTATGTCTCAAAAAAGATTGACTCAACGTATAACCTACTCCTGTAGATTGAGTCCTGGTTCATTAACATAACTGCCTTTAACCCTGCCTCATTAACATCATAGAGGTTAGGATTTACTAAACATAGGATAATCATATCAGATCACAAAATGGTGGACAACTACACAGTACTGGAAATCACGGCCTAGGGAAGTTGACATACATTTTGAGGGGACACAATTCAATCTATAACAGTATGTCTGGCTCTCAACTGCACTAGCATTTGACTATATCTCACCTGGCCTCATGTAGACACTGGAAACCCTATGCTCTGGTTCCACCCTCTGTTTTGGCTTCATATCTCCCCATTCCCATACCCACACTAAACTCCTCCTGTCTCCCAATACACTATCCTTTCTATCATGCTTCTCAAACTTGAATGCCATTGCTGCTGGCCCTCAGACCACATTTTGAGTAAGGAGGACCTAGGAGCTCATTATAAATGCTTATTGCAGGCCCCACCCCAGACCTACTAAATCAGAATCTGCATTTTAATAAAACTCCCAGGTGATTTGTATGTGAGTATAGTTTGAGAAGCACTGATTTCAATCTGTAATACCCTTGCCCTTACTCCTCACCAGGTCACCTTTTACTCAATATCAGGTGGGCACTTACAATATGCCAGGCACTGTGCTTAGAACTGTGGACACAAAGTCAAATTGAATACCATGCATAAACTCCAGATGATGACAATGTATTCATGAGAGAGACATGTACATTAACAGTGTCATGGATTGAATTGTGTCCCCCAAAAATGTGTGTCAACTTGGCTAGTCCATGATTCCCAGTATTGTGTGACTGTCCACCATCTTGTCATCTGATGTGATTTTCCTATGTGTTGTAAATCCTGCCTCTATGATGTTAATGAGGCAGGATTAGAGTCAGTTATTTAATGAGGCAGGGCTCAATCTATAAGATTAGGTTGTATGTTAAGTCAATCTCTTTTAAGATACAAAAGACAAAAGTGAGCAGAGAGACATGGGGACCTCATGGCACCAAGGAAGTAGTGCCAGGAAGAGTGCTTCCTTTGGGCCCAGGGTCCCTGTGCTGAGAAGCTCCTAGACCAGGGGAAGATTGATGACAAGCACCTTCCCTCAGAGCCAACAGAGAAAGTCTTCCCCTGGAGCTGGTACCCTGAGTACAGACTTCTAGCTTACTAGACTGTGAGAGAATAAACTTCTGTTTGTTAAAGCCATCCACTTGTCGTATTTCTGTTACAGCAGCACTAGATGACTAAGACAAACAGCATTTCTTAAAGCGTGATTACTATGAATGAGATAAGAACAGGATGTAGTATCTTAGTATGCCTAAGTATCTCCATGCATCATTCACAATGCCAGACACCAAGAAAGGGCTCAATGATATTTCTGGGAGAAAGTAAAGGAGGGAAGGAAGGAACAGAAAAGGAAGGAGGCAGAAATCAGAGAAAGAAGAAACTGCACAACGCTATATTATCTAAATGACAACTGAAAAAAGATGTGTCTACCAGTGACTTCCTCAGTCCAGCAGGGGTGGGGCTCTGGAATGTAGTGGGCCAGACACTAACTTGAACATTTGGATACCCCAAGATCAAGATCACTGTAGCTCCAACCCACCAAAGTCTCCTCTCAAGTGACTCAACCTGACAGTGGCATTAGCATTTTTCAAGCTATTAGCCTTGTAACCTTGGATTTATCCTTGACTCTTCCTTGTCCTTTGATCATTCCATTAATCTATTATAAAATCTCAAGATTTGATTTGTTCATGTATCAGAGAGTTACTGAGCACCCACTATATATTCTGAGCAGGAGTTCAGGGGGTGGAAACCATCATTCATAGCTGAAGTGCTCAATAAAGTTCTTACAGGGGTTAGAGTGTCACAAAGGCTAAGAACACAGGAGCATTTGATCAGACAGAGGTCTGAATCTTGGCCCAGCCACTCACTAATTGTGACCTTGGGGAAATTCCTGGCCTCTCTTTGCAACTGTACCCTCTTTTGTAAAAGAGGATAACGACATTACTTCACAGACTTACGTAAGGAATAAATGAGACACACAAAGTGCTGTTATTATAATTGCCATGGATCAGGTCAAGATTTGAACACGCAGTTGGAGGATGTGGCTTAAGCAAGGACAAAGGAGTGGAAAGGATGGAGGCCAGTTGAGGGGATGATGAGTCATCTGCTTGGGCTCAGGCTGAGGGTGTGTAGGAAGTAGAGGGAAACAAGGCTAGAATGGCATATTGGGGTCATACTGTGTGTGGAGTGCTTCAACACCAACCTGAGGGATTTGCAGTAAATTTGATAGTAAGATGAAAACACTGAAGGTTTCAACAAAAGGGAGAAACACCATCAGTGTTTACTCTGACTTGGTGTGTTGGATGAGAGGAGTAAGGATAAAGAGGATCCCAAGACGGTTGAGATTCAACATAGGGAGGGCACTGGTGCTTTTGGCCAGAAATAGAAGAGTTGGGAAGAAACACTGGCTTGCAGGAAGAGCGTGCACTAGGATTCAGCTCACTGAGGTGAGGAGCTGATAATAAAGCCAAACAGAAACAACTAACAGGCAGATGGACATGTGGGACACAATTTCAGGAGGAATGTTGGGGCTGGAGGGACAAACTTGGAAAACATCCGTGAAAAATAACAGTTAGAGCCACTAGTGTAGGTAAGACCCTGAGGGAAGGAGAAAACCTTAGGAAATACTACCGAAGGTGAGGGGGGAAAGCAAGAGGAATCACAGAAGCTGAGAAACAGGATTACAGGAAGAAGAGGGTCAAATCATCCAGATACGGACTGAGAAAGGCCTTTGAATGTGGTGATGAGACAGACACAGGTGACCTTCGACAGTACACCTGAGGAACCAAATCATCCTCCTTCATAGATAACTACTGGCCACTTGTAGCACCTGCCACATCCTGGGCTGAATGGCTTCCCCAAGGCAGCCTGCATGCATTGCCAGGGTCCACTGTGTTAAGTTTCTTAGCCTAGCCTGGAAGAAAAATTGGCTACTCTGACCATGAAGTGGTGGGAGGGAGAGGTCACAACCAAGACAGAGTTGTTTTGTTACTCCTGTGCTCTTGGGCCCTGAGGATTCACTTAGTTCCGTTGCCTGCCTTCAGTTCATCTAAGTTAGATATAAATTGATCTCCATTTTTAACAGTTCCAGAGGCAATTCCTCAACAAATTTTGGTAGTCTGTTCTATAGTTTCTGAAAATCCTTGCCAAGCTCAACTGGAAAATAGGCCCTTGTAACCCAGAGTTTCTAAAAGGCTCACTTGACAAACCGAGTAATGAGTCAACTGATAGGAAAAACACAGTCAGAGCGCATTCTGCTTCTGGAAGGAGTGCTGGGTCATCTGCAGCTGAGGACCCTGGAGAGTGTGCTGTAGGGCTCAACTCGAGGAACTGAGGGGCCCTGTCATGCACAAGACCATCAAAAGCATGAAGTACAAAGGAGCAATTGTGCTATGCCCTGAGAACAAACTCGAATGAAGTTATTCACAAGGAATGATTGTCACCAAGGACTTGTTACTAAAACTTTCCCAGTTCTTGGTGCCTAAAATTGATAACCTTGAGATCATGTACAGTGATCAAATACAAAGGGCATCGCTTAACATCAAAGAGCCACACTGGGAAAAAAGAGTAGGAGGACAAAGAGGTACAGTGCAGAACCGACTAGGATAAAAATATATGCTTGCCGTTAGTTAATGGGACAGAACTTATAGTTATGGGAAGTAAGGTTTTAGCAGATTTTTAAGAATAATTTTGGTCATTCAAACATTTATTGAGCAGCTCCTAGATGCCAGGCACTAGGCTGGACAACTTGAGTATGATGACACATTCCCTTGAGAAGGAAACAGCCTAGTGAGGGAGAGGAGTGTGAGCAAACACCTGGAGAACAGCATGAAAGGTGTTAATAGAGGCAGGTACGTGTGCTAATAGAGTTGGGGAGACTGACAGTGCTAAAATGGAGAGACCTACAAGAGCAGCACAGAGAAATCACTGCACTTTTGGGGACTTTACTGGAGCTACCTGTAGCAGTCCATTGGCATTTGCAGACTGAATGTTCACGCATGGAAATAGACCTCAGGGAGAGAGCTGAAAGGAAGGCTCCTGCCAGGAGGAAACATGCTGAGGCTTGAATCTGAATGGCCTGCTGGGAGGCCAAAGTGGACTTGCTGCTCACTTAGCTAGAGAATGGACCATGCCCAACATCTGGCCTTCGTATCTCAGCACACTTTGGCTTTTCTCTTCTCACTGACATCTACATAGTAATTCTCATACTGTAGTTAAATTTTTTTTTTTCTTTGCAGAGTCAGGGGAATATGGAGTAATAAGGTAAATACATATGCAACAAAGTAATGAGTTAATTTTAATGGCAAATTTTACTTAAAAAGCTTTAGAAATTACCTTAGCCCCAATTTGTAGAACGATTAAGAGTCTGAAAGGGTTCCTCACATTTTTCAGTCATACTATACTGCATTCTATGGTGGCAATTATGTACCATTGTGACATTCGTGATCTCAGATACTCTGAAAGGTTATGGGATGAACCCTTTGAGAATATCAAGGGTCCAAGTCTCTGATTAATGAGTTGTACTTTATTGGCACTCTATATAACTGGGTTTTACTTTAAGTTTGAAAAATAAGATTTGTGCCCCTTTACATGATCTTTCCACGATTTGGGGAAGGCTTTTACTGCCCTTCCCTGTTTATGAAGGCTTAGCACGTGTCACCTGAAGACAAAGGAAGATGTTTACTCATAAAACTGAAGCCTGGAAACCAGCGGCATCACTAGAGTTGGTGTCACCCAGTGTGGTAACTCATGGTTGTCACCCCCCGCCCCCCACCAAGGACCTCCTCCCATACCAATCCCTACAGAATCCTTAGTAACGTTTTTTTGTACTAATGCTACTCATTAATCATAGTTCCTGTGTAACACTCCTTCTTTTCCTTTAATTACTACTTCATTCTCAAAAAGTTATTGCTATAGGTTCACAGACACTAATTACTCCAATATTGTAGCTAAAACATCAGAAAATTTGAGAAAATCACCGACTACAAAATCACTAGCAGCAACAAAAACAACAGCACGTGCTGTAACACGTGCCAATGAAACCATGTCATTCGAAGCATCACTGTAATTGGGTAATAATGACAGCTCTGCCTAGAACCCATTAGAAGGGTTCACAAAGTAAATGAGCATAGAACTTTAGCCTGTAGGTATACTGATACATGTAAGCTGGGCTTGTGAAAAGTGTGTTTGTTGTTATAACTAACTACAGGCGTATGTTTATAGACAGTCATTTTGATGTCACCCCCTCTGACAGAGTCACCGGCTGTAGTCCATACCCCGCACACCGCCCTCCCCCCACCCCAGTGACGTTACTGCTGGAAAGTAACTCAAATCAACAAAAAGAACTAAATTCCCCATCTGAACACTTTTCTCCTCAGTCCATTTCCTGGAACCTAAGAACCATTAAAACACAAACTCTGGTCCTCTTCCTCAAAATACCCTCCAAGTACCTTGAACTTAACATGACTTAACCTGCCACTCCATCCTGCTTCTACTCCTTTCTCCTCATTTTGACTATTAGGAACACACGTACTTGATCACTCAAGTCAGAAAACTCAAGAGGTGGCCTAGACTCCCTCCTCGTATCTAATCAGTTACCAAGTACAAACAATTTTTAGCTCCTAAATGACAGTCAAATGCAGCCAGGCCTCTCCAGCCCCATGGCACTGCCCTAGCTCAGGGACAAATCATTTTTCATCACAATATCCTGACACCTTGTCTCCAAACTGTCCTTCCTCCATCCTCCACACTGATATAGAGTAATTTTTCTCAAAATTGCAAATCTTGCTTTCACTGGCATCCACTGAAGCATGACCGTTGTTGTTAGATGTCATCAAGTCATAGCAATCCCACGTAGCAGAATAGAACTGCCCCATAGGTTTTTCTAGGCTGTAATCTTTACAGAAATAGATCTTCAGGTCTTTCTCCCGAAGAGCCGCTGGGTGGGCTTGAACCGCCAACCTTTCAGTTAGCAGCCGAGCACTTAACTATTGCACCACCAGGGCTCCTTGAAGATCAAGATAGGGCTCTATTTATAACTGGTTCCTGATGTGATTCTGATGCCATGGTCCACATGTTAAAACTTGGAGAAACACCTTGGAAGGGAGTGGTTTACCCCCTGAACATGCCATACTCTTTCGCACCTCTGTGAATCCTATATTTGCGAAACTCCCTTCCTGCTCTGCCCTCTCACCCTTTCTTCTTGGCAGCCTCTATCCTTCAGGATCCAACTCAAATGCCACTGCTTCACAGCTGTTAGTTGCTGTCGAGTCAGCTCCAACTCATGGCACCCTTATATATAAGAGAACGAAATGTTGCCCAATCCTGTACCATCTTCACAATTGTTGATATGTCTGAGTCCATTATTGCAGTTATTGTGTTCATATTTTGAGTGCCTTCCAACCTAGGGGGCTCATCTTCCAGTACTGTATTGGACTATATTTTTTTTCTTGTACTTCAGATAAACACTTACCAACTAGTTTCTTATTAAACAACTAATACACACATTGTTTTGTGGCATGGGTTGTCAACCCCACGACATGTCAACACTCTGCCCTTCTCAACCTTGGGTTCCCCATTACCATACTGGGCTATATTCTTTTGTGATCCACAGAGTTTTCACTGGCTAATTTTCAGAAGCAGATCACCAGGCCGTTCTTCCCAGTCTGTCTTAGTCTAGAAGCTCTGCTGAAGCCTTCTACCATGGGGGACCCTGTTGGCATTTGAAATACCAGTAGTGTAGCTTCCAGTATCAAGCCCCTACAGTACAACAAACTGACAGGCAGGTGGTAGGCTCTCACCAGAGCCATGTGTAAATCTCTTAGCGGCTGTCCTGTCTGGGCTCCTACAGCACTGAATATACAACCCTATTAAAGCACATGGGTCCCAACTTGTTAGAAAGTTTATCTTCTCCAATCGTCTGTGTCCTCTCACTCATTTTGAATCCCTAGTACCTAGCACAATGTTTGGCTCCTGGCAGGCACTCAGTAAGCATTTGTTTGCTAAGTGAAAAGACCCATGACTGAGGCTGTGGCTACACAATAAAATGAGAGAAGCCTGTCATCAAAAGGGCAAAAACAGCTTCTTAGTTAACTATAAAGTAAATCAAGGTGTCAGAAAAGTTGAAACAAGGATGAAGAGTGCTTTTAGACCACAACTGATTTTTAAATTACTCATCCTGTCTGTCCTAGCTAAAGACTAACTCTAATCAAATTTGTTACTGGTTACCAGTGGGTAAGGGGCAGTCACTGCTTAGGAAGCATTGAGTTTGTGTTTATGATGGAGGAAATCTGGCAATGGGTATTGGTGATGGTTGTACAACATGATTAATGGAATGTCACTAAATTGTACATAAAAAAATGTTAAATTGGCAAATGTTATATATATATTTTCAACAATAACAACAACAAAAAAAGGTAACTCTAGGCAGCCTCCTGTGGCCTGTTAAAAGTCAGAGTATGTCACTCTTGGGCACCAGATCCTGCAAATGTTCAATACTTTAAAAGAAGCTATTAGCTTTGAAACGTCCCTGGGTGGCACAAACTGTTTGCTCTCAGCTACTAATAGAAAGGTCGGCAGCTCAAACCTACCCATCAGGGCCACAAAGGAAGGGCCTAGGGATCTGCTTCCATAAACATCACAGCCAAGAAACTCCTATGGAGCAGCTCTACTTTGTAACAGGTGGGGTTGCCATGAGCTGGAATCAACTCCACCAGGGCACTGGGTACTGAAAATATAAATGTAAAATGTATACTTTGAAAATATAAATGTAAAAAGATGCCTGGTAAGATCATTTGCTAAATATTTTCTTCTGTTTGTTACATTAGACCACAGTATTGGACACACAACACTGGTCATACCATACACAAAACGTCCAATATCTGTGGTGGCAGTTTCCAGAGGGCAACTGCTATTCTTTGTTCATTTGTTCACAGACAACTGCGGGGCAGCCACTAAGCAAAGACAAGAATGAGTCCCTGGGATTCCAGGCTTTCTGTGTAGTAGATGGACTACAAATAGATATGCTAGATTTGTACTATTAAGCACTTACGATTTCAATCCTTCTCGGTTCCAAAAATGTTCTCCAGTTCCCATAAACTTAGCAGGCCGCAGGTTACCTTAGACAACCTCAAGAAGTCTGCTAAACATTCTAATCCAGCCAGACGGTGGTTAGGCCAGCGGTTCTCAGGACGCAGCGACATTCAGAAGGCAGTTTTCAAAACCCGAGGAAGTCCACCACCTTGCTAACTCTCCATGTGTGCTGTTTTGTTCAGAGTTTCCTAAGAAGGAAAGGATGTGATTGGGGGAAGGAGATGAATATAATCTGAGTTCATGCTTCAACCAAAAATCTGGCATTTTGGTGACTTGGTGTTAGGGCACGGAGAGATCCTTTGTACCTTCACCATACACAGTGGTGAAAAGAAAAGCTTCCAGAGCAAACTCAAAACCAAAAAAACCAAACCCACTGCTGTTAAGTCGACTCCAACTCCTAGTGACTCTACAGAACTGAGTGGGGTTTCCAAGGCTGTCATCTTTAGGGAAGCAGACTACCATATCTTTCTCACGAGGAGCTGCCGGTGGGTTCCAAAGGCCCACCTTTCGGTTAGCAGCCGAGTGCTTAACCACTGCGCCACCAGGGCTCCTTCAGAACAAACCCAGTCAAGGGAACAGGTAAATTCATTACATTTAGTACCACTGCTGGAACCTTCTTCAAAGTAGAATACTAGAAGAGCTCAAGTCCCACTCTAATCCAACAAACTGCGTTATAAATAGAGGGCCAATCTCATAAAATTGTCCCCCTAACCCCTCTGCTGTCCAACTCACTCCCCCAACCCCTACTGGGCTGCCGGCTTCCCACCCGAACTCCGGACAGCACCGCATCCTTCCCCCCCGGGCACCACCTACCGCCGCCCGGCCCCACCCCACCCCACCCCACCCCACCCCACCGCGGAGCTAACGGCCCTTTAAACACCCCCACCCTTACACATTACACCCCCCCCCCCGGACGGCAGCCGAGGAGGGACAAAACGCATGGCGTACAGCCAGTTTCCTCCGCGGGCATGTCCCAGGCTGCACCAGCCCGTGGGCCCCTCCACCGGGGCCACAGACTCCTGGCGTCCCCCAACCCCGGGCGACCGGGTCGAGGAGTGGCGGCGCGGCCCGGCTGCTGGGCGGGGCCGGCAAGAGCACCGGTCCCCGCCGCCGCCGCCGCAGCCTCCGCCTGCCGCTCGGGCCGCCGCTCGCCCGCCGCTTGGTGCGCTGCACGCGGGGGGCAGCCGCGGTGCAGAGGTTCATGCAGCGGCGGCGGCGGCGGCGGCGGCGGCGGCTGCTGCTGCTGCTGCCGCCGCGGAGGCAGACAGACCGGGCGCTGCTGCTGCTGCCGCCGCCGCCGCCGCCGCCCTCGCCCTTCCCCGGCTCCATGCCACCGCCGCCGCCTCCTCCTCCTCTCCAGCGAGGGGCGGGGGGCTCCGGCCCGGGGTGGGCACCACTCCTCCCAGCGTCGCTCCCCTCCCTGCCCTCCGCGCGGGCGCTGGAGCCGGCGGGGGCGCCCGCCGCCTCCTAGGAGCGCACGCTCCGCGCGCCCTGCTGGAGAGAGGGGCGGGCGTGGGCGGGGGCGGGCCGGAGTCCGGGCAGCCCGGACCCCGCGCGGCGGCAAGAGGAGGGGGCTTCCCCGGAGGATGCCCGGCTGCGGCTCCCGGTTCCTAGGCGCGAGCTGAGCCGGACCGGGTGCGGGCGGCGCGTCGCCATGCCGGCCTGACGGGCGCCCCCGGCTGCCCGCGCCGGCCCCCGCGCTGCCCCGTGCCGCGCCGCACCGGCGCCAGGCGGCAGGATGGGCTGTATCCAAAGCATCACCTGCAAGGCGCGGATCCGACGCGAGAATATCGTGGTATACGATGTGTGCGCCACCATTGACCAGTGCCCCACGCGCATCGAGGAGACCTCGCCCATCGTTCTGCGCTACAAGACCCCGTACTTCAAAGCCTCGGCCCGCGTGGTCATGCCCCCCATCCCCCGCCACGAGACCTGGGTGGTGGGCTGGATCCAAGCATGCAACCAGATGGAGTTCTTCAACACCTACAGCGACCTGGGCATGTAAGCGACCGGCCGCGCGGAGCCGGAGCGGGCCAGCCCCAGTCTCCGGTCCCCACCCTGTCCCCTCTCCCCAGTTCCTTCTTTCCGCTCTCCCCATCTTCTTTCTAAACCTTGCTCCCGCCTCCTCTCTCACCTCCCTCTTCCCTCCTCCCTCCGCTTTTGTTTCAGTGACAGGGCGGGTGTAGGGAGGCTTCTTAAGAAGGCATTTTCTCTTGATTTGCTTCTGACTCCCAATTAAAGCAAACCGTGCAAGGCGCGAGGAACGCGACAAGGAGGGTTCGAGAGGCGCAGGTGGGGGTGGCTGGCGAGTGCCCAAGGAGTTTCGGGGTGCCGTCTGTGTTTTGTGGGCTTCCCGCGAAGAGTTTGAGGTGACGTGTTGAGAGGAGTGGAATGCCGAGGACGTGTGGGTTGTGCCGCGCGTCTTGTGGAGAAACCGGAGCGGGCATGGAGGAGAAGGTCCCGGGCTTGCGAGCGGGAGTTGGTGGTTCTGCACCTGCCTCTTGGACTGTTGAATACTAGCTCTATCTCCCCGAAGTCAGGGAGCCTGGAGGCGCTTCCTTCGGGAACCACCAACCCGGCAGTGCTGCCCTTGGCTTCGCGCCCTCCGGACGAGTTCTGGGTGGTGGGGCGCTGGAAAGCGCCGGCGAGCCCCGGCCGAGCTGGGCTGATGACCTTGTGCGCGCAACCTTCGGCTGGCGCGACGCGGGGTGTTTCTTATGCTTAAAAAAAGGATGAGTCTGTTGTCTGTCTAGAGTTTTTACTTACTCTTCAAAACTTTCCTAATTGCGGCACTGGAAGGGATTCCCAGAGCCCACCGCGGAATCCTGTTGGCGAACTGGGAGCTCTCCAACTTCTTTCAGCAGCGCCGCTCGGTGCGCGCCAGGCTTGACAGCTGCGGTGAAGACCCAGAATCGCCGCGGCTTCTCTGCCGCCAGGGGCCGACAGCCTGCCCCGGAACTTAGGCTGCGGGAGGGCGCGTCCAAGGCTTTATTTACTAATTTTTCATAATTCTTCGCTCGCCTTTTTCAGAACTAGACTCGATCAGTTGGCAGCTACAATGGCTAAAAGGTTTGGGGCCAGCATTCCACCCGCTGTTACAGTATAGGACTAAAACTGGAGTGCCCTAATTAGCCTGCAGTCTATAGGGAACCCCTTTTTTTGGAAGTTCAGCCTCATTTCTTTTCTTGATTTAGAACTATAGAGCTTCCAAGGTTCATTTACTTACTGTGGGTGTGGGGTGGGGAAGTTCACATTTAAAAAGGTCAAGCCACCTTTTTAGCAGCAGTTTGTAGGCTTTTTATTGTACTACTATGAGAGGGTTTAAGTTAGCATCCTAAGCGCTGAAAGGAATTTTGACAGGTCGTTTTGTTTCTTTTTTTTCCTCCCAAAGAGTTTGCACTTTTCTTTTTGAGCATAAAAGCTCAGTGGGGGAGCAAGCTGATTCCTAGTGTGAGCACCCAGCTTCCCGTGCCTCTGGGCGCTGTGTTGTCTTTCTGGAAAGCAACTGGATGTGAGAAATTGAGGACATTGTTTTTGGTGAATCATACCATTTCAAAACAGACACACCCTTAAAAAAGTGATTATATCTGAACACATGTGTCTCTTAAAACCTTTTTTTTTTTTTTTTAGAAATCCGTTATATCCAGTCAAGTCAGGGAAAGCCACAGAAGGGGCAAGGGCCCATGCCCTTGTGCCCCTGGCCTCATGCTGATGGCAGCATGCACCCTTGCTGGGGGCAGGAACTGCTCTCCGGGCCGGCCTTGGATCCCTTGTATAGGAGGCCAGGAGGGTCTGAGCAGAAGCAGCCTTACTTTTCCCAAGACCACAGGGCTGAGTTCTCTGTTCCCTCGAATCTCTTGTAAATCAGTAGATCAAAGTTTAAATAAAGGGCTCTTTTCCATAAAAGATAGATTATGGTTTGTGTCAGGAGAAGCCAAGGTGACATATGAAATGACCTGGTGGTGGAACTTCCTTGACTCTGTGCGAGGGTGTGTCCACATTAGACCCAGCTTTACTGGACGTGAATCAGTGATGGCTCAGAGGGACACGTATTCCCTGATCCTTCCCCACTGAATTCTTGCCTTTGGGATTTGGAAAAAAACTTTGGCTTTAAACTCCCACTCTCGATATTTTACAATTGTTGGTTTTGTTATTGATGCAGAGGAGCAAAAATAGTTCCCAAGAAATCATAAAGCATGTTATTATAGGTCTGGGTCCAGAGTCTACCTGTCCCTCTGTGGTTGTAATCATTGCTGTGTGTTTAAAGCCTTTTTGGATTCCAGGTTTAATGGAACCAATTTCCACAAAAATGTCTATGCCCTGAAAACTTTGCCAGTGTAAACTTCTTAATGGGAACTCAGATTGCGTGAACATCACTGCAGTCTATTAGTTATTATGCTTTCTTTAGCCTGTACCTTGAGTAGAAAAAACACTGCAGGCTGAATGTTCACCCCTGTGCAGTGTTCCTGCTACATGAAGCGTAATATGGCAAGAGGGTTTGGGTTAGAAAGCTGCCTTTTCACCGTTTTAAAAGGGACTTGCCAGAGGACATCCACAGCTTAAAAGGGCAAAAAACCTGCATCTACAGTATTAAAAGAAAACGTGAGCTTTTGTGGTTTACATTTTCAACATTTCCAAGAAAAGGTAGGTTTCTAAAAAAGCATTTGAAATAGCTGATGGCGGTGATGGCCAGAGATTAATTTGAACTTGAACTCAAGTGACTTGGAACTTCCTCACATGGTTCTGTAGAAACCAGGCTGGTGAGTACTTGCAGCACCTATTCATTTCTCATTTGGCCCAGCTGGATCCTAATGCAGCCCTGAGGGAAGCGACTGTTTGAAGCCTTCATCCTTCAGGGAGAAGGGGCTTTTCTCAATCAACTCTCAGTAAACAGATACCAGGGGCCTTCGACTTGCAGGCACTAGCAAGGAAAACAAAGGAATATGAGGTAGCCTCACTGCTCCTCATTGTAGAAGGTGTGAACATGTGCAGAGAAAACCGCCACTTGTAGCTAAAACCAAGGAATACCTGGAGGATTTGAACTGTTGACCTCTTGGTTAGCAGCCATAGCACTAAACCACTACGCCACCGCTCCCAGCTAGTGTAGGAGAAATTCCTGAGAAGGGAGCACAGTCAGGACGAGAGAGGGGTAGTCCACAAGGCAGAGTTTTCTAGAGGTAGAAGGACTTGGGCTGGACTCTGAGGAATGAATAGGATTTGTTAAGGCAGGGGGAAAAAGAAAACAGTTGCCACTGAGTCAGTTCCAACTCATGGAGGCCTCATGAGTAGAGAGTAATTCCAGAGGAGAAAAAAAAGCAAACCTATGGAAGTAGGAAAATATAAGGTGTTTTGGGGGGGCATAAGTAGGCCAGTGGTCTTGGGTGGTACAAATGGTTTATACTGGCTACTAGCCAAAAGATTGGGAGTTCTTACTCACCCAGTGGTATCATAGAAAGGATTGGCAAACTACCTCAATAAAGATTACAACCAAGAAAACCGCTCTCTAACACATGGAGTCATCATGAGTTAGAATCAACTCAACAGCAACAGGTTTGGTTTTGGACTTGAAGTAGGCTAGAGTAGAGCATTCAAGTAGAACAGTAGGCGATGAGGTATGAAAGGGAGGTTGGGGCCTCTTGTGAAGGACCTAGGATGATATGATCTGGAAAAGAGAAGGTTGAGATCAGATCTTCTTAACCGGACAGAGGGTGTCAGGAGGCTCTCCCTAGGCTTTTCCTACCTCTTGGGTGTGTAGGAGCTTTTCAGTGGAAGCATAAGACCTTTTTGATGGAACAGATTTGAATGCTGAAGCAGAACACCCAAGAGGTTTCCTGAGTGGAGTTTAAACAAGAAGTGGTGCTCATGGGCCAGGGATGATTGAGCTGAAGCCGAGGTTGGGGAGAGCCAGCAATGGCTAACGGCCCCTACCCGCAGCTCTGAGTGCACTGTCTTCTGGAGCTGTTAGCAAACAAAGTCACTATGGTCAGCCCAGGACGGATGGCACAGAAGCCACTCGCACCGCCATTTTCTAGAACCCTGGGCCTGAGTGGAACTTCAGGGGGTCATGCCTACTCCCCTTCTTCAGGAGACAACAGCTGCCTGTCTCTCTACACTTCCTTCAGAGCAAAAATTACTGAGTTTACTACCCATTCCCCTCTGTTGACTGTTCAGTTCAATTCAAGGTGGTTTCTATCTATTCAGAAACTGCCAAGTTCATCTGTGAGTTCCTTGTTACCATATCCAGCAGACACTTTTGAGAGAAACACATCTTTCCAGAGTGTTTCATGAGTTGACAGCTTCCTCTACCTGGAATCACCACCACCTTTTGGCTTTTATGCTGTTTCTCTAGTTGTTCCTCTCTTTGCATTGTACCTCAAGATAAAGTTCATCTGGACATTTCTCACGCTGTACTCTCCCTGGGTAATTCTTTCCATACCCACTACAGGAGGTGTTCTCTGTGATGTGCAGTCACCTCCAGGCCAGGTGTGTGTCTACACACAGTTTCTACTTGGCTTTCTGAAAGGTGTCTCAAGCTTAATGTATCCAAACCTGGACTCTTGATCTCCATTACAGCCTTGCACCCTGAAGTCTGTTCTTCCACCATTCTTCCCCATCTTAGTAAATGGCACCTCTAGTCCTTCAGTTGCTGAAGCTGTCAATATATCATTTTTGATACTTCGCCACACATCTAATCCATCATCAGTTCCTACTGACTCGATCACCAAGATATAGCTAATCCAGCCACTGCTCTCCACGGCCACCACTGCCATCTCAGGACATGTCACCATCAGCTATCATCTGCCCCAGAAGAGGCCTTCTAACTGAACTTGTCACCTCCATTCTTGCCCCCCACCCCAGCCTATTCCCTGCCCAGCACCCAGAGTGATAGTTTTAAAATGTGTGAATGCTATCACTGCCATCGCTTTCCTGCTTAAACCCTTTAGGGACTTTCCATTGCAATTGGGATAAAAGTTGAAAATTTCTTCTGGCTGTCTCTGCATTTCTCTTAAGCCATGGCAGCGCTCTTTCTGTTCTTCAAAGGCAACCAACTTGATCCCAACCCAGAGCTTTTCCATATGCTGACCTCTCTGAAACGCCCTTCTTCCCCACCCCTTTCTAGCTAATTCCTACCCCTCATTCAGGTCCCAACTCTTCCCTCCTTAGAGATTTCCTGTCTTAATTAGATTTCTCCTGCTCTTCTCTTTTAAAATGCCCTGTTCATTTCTTTTATGTTTTTACAGTTTGAAGGAATATAATTGTGTTTATGTAACCTCTGACCCATCTACTAAACTATAAATTCTGGGAAAGCAGGTGTTGTATCCATTTTGTTCTCTACTTTATGTACAGTGCTTGGTCCATAGCGGATTTCAGTAAACATTTGATGAATAAATAAATAAATGAACTATTTTTTTGACCTCAAAGAGTCTGTGTTCTCTTCAACAAATCATGTCTCTCTTTGATATTAGCTTTGCATATTAAACCTAAGGCTGACCCCATGGCACACTTCGACTCTGGACACTCCAGTGGTCGCCCAGCACTGGTGTGTGTAGTTTAACTCCACTGTGCTCTTGTATCATTTTGTCCTTCATTCCCGCCAGATGGTCTTCCCCTCGGCACAGAGCGATGTCTGTCCCTTCCCCTGTCTCCCTGCAGTGTTCTGTACATGGGCAGTGGTGTTCAGTAAACTCTGAAGCCTCACTCCCATGTCACCTGCTGGCAAGTGGCATTCATTGTCTGCCCAAGGAAACGTGACACAAATCTTGTCATGACACTGTTCCACCTGCATCATTGACTTGTAGCCGGCATCCCAAGACTTGTGGAGGTGGCGGCTTTAGCCATCACTGAAACGTTTTGCGCAGTAGAGAGTCGTTTCCCCCTGATCTGGGGCTCCCCATCTACTCGCTGCCTGCATGTCCAGCATGGCTTCCAGCATGCCGCTCACTCGTCGTAGAGATACTGCCGCCTTTGGGCATTTTGCTCTCGAGGACCTGAGTGGCCCCTCTGTTCAGGGAGCCCAAGGAGCCTCCAAGCCACTTGTGCCAACCCACTACCTATGCACTCTCATCACACCCCCAGTCAGAGGGCTTGAGGTCTGGAAGTAGCTGGAGTTTCTCCTCACCAGAAACATTGCAGATGGGAGCCCCCATTCAGGAGCATCAGATGGGAAAGCAGGATCCAGTTCCTTTACTGAAGTCCTGAGTGCCCTTGAAGGGGAGATGGCCTAACCCTTCTGCCTCTAATCTTCTCCATCTCTGCAGAAGAGGAGCAGCAGAGGATTAGCTGATCTTATCAGGAAGCATTAGGCTCACTGGAGATAAAGCACAACTCAGGCTTTTCAGGGTGGGAAGGACAGAGGGGGAGACAAATGGTTAGGAAGAGAGAGACAGGGAGAACAAGATGGAGTTAGCGTTGCAGTGTGGCCTGTGTAGCCCAGATGCCAAAATATGGCTGCAGAGGCACCAGGTGGGACCAGGAAAGTAGGGACAAGAGAGCTGGTTGGGTGTTGAGCTGCAGGTGATCAGTGACCTTCCACACAGCAGCAGAAGTGAATACCGCCTTCAGGGCCAGGTCTGCAGAAGCTACCTGTTCCAGGTCAGGAAAGAAAACTGGTAATTGATTAAGCAATTGCAGAATCTGGTGTGGGACTCAGGATCCCACATATCCCCATCCCTTCTCATTTGAGTAGACTCTGATCTCACTTGACCTGCACGGAGACCCCATGAGCTGGATGACTTGTCCGTGGTCATCTGGTGAGTGGCCGGGCTTGGTCGGTAAACCCTGAATTCTGACCCCGTGTCCTGCCTGTCTGTGCATTACACCTGCTTGGTCCAGCTTGGCCTGTCACAGGGACAGGTCAGCTCTCCATTCATATCAGCACTGGAAAGCCTAGTGGGTATGGCTGCAGCAGCCACAGGCCTGGCTTATTTTCTCAAGCACCCCAGGGAAATGGTCACATCTTCTCACCAGCCTCCTCCTCCTCTCAGCCACTTTGGTCCACTGAGAAGAAAAGTAGCCTCAGATTAACAGATGAGCCACTAATCAGGCTGTAATTTCCTATTTGGCTGTTATGGACTTCTTGGGCATAGAAGGAAATGATCAGTATCTTAGTCATCTCGTGCTGCTATGACAGAAATACCACCAGTGGATGGCTTTAACAAACAGAAATTTAGTCTCTCACCGTCTAATAGGCTAGAAGTCCAAATTCAGGGCGTCAGCTCCAGGGGAAGGCTTTCTCTGTCAGCTCTGAAGGAAGGCTCTTGTCATCAATCTTCCCCTGGACTAGGAGCTTCTCTGTGCAGGAACCCCAGGTCCGAAGCATGTGCTCTGCTTCCAGTGCTGCTTTCTTGGTGGTATGAGGCCACCACGCTCTGCTTACTTGCCTTTCCTTTTATCTCTTGTAAGATAAAAGATGGTGCAGGCCACAGCCCAGGGAAACTTTATATTGGATCAGGGCTGTAACCTTAGTAAGGGCATTACAACCCTGCCTTAATCCTCTTTAACATGAAATTACCATCACAAAATGGAAGACAGCCACACAAAACTGGGAATCAGGGCCTAACCAAGTTGACATATTTTGGGGGCACACAAGTCAGTCCATGGTAATTGGTAACAGCATTCTGGTGAACACACAAAGGCGCAGGGCCTGGGAGGTACTGAGGAGCCCACAAGCTAAGCCAGAGATGCCCACAGTGTGGGACAGTATCCCGCATAGGAGGAGTTGCAAGGTGTGGTGGTTAAGGATGGTTTTGGAGTTGTTACTGGTTTTAGTGAAAGGAATGTGAGTGTGCCTGTGTTGGGGAGCATTGTCAGCATCAAGGAATGCCTTGTGAGCCTGGGAGATGCTTCTGTGGGAAGGAGGAGGATGGGCCAGAACATAAAGGAACACGTTGAAGTCTGTGTGCCTGGCACTGTGCTTGTGCTTTCCATTCGTGACCTCATTGAAATCACTCACCCAATGAGGGCAGTACTTCTATTGCAAGGCTCAATGAGGTTAGATAGCTACCCTGAGGTCTCACAGCCAGAAAGTAGCCAAGCCAGGAGCCAAGCCCACATCCTTTGATGGCTCAGTTTCTCATAGCCTGCCTTATCTCCCAGGTAAGATACTGTTGTTCCCCTATAGCTTTCTGTTCCTTCCCAAAATGGACCTGGCTTTACTGTTTTTGTCTGGGTGGCATATTTGCTCACTTTTTTTTTTGAAAGTGAGAGAAAACCCTGATGGCTTAGTGGTTAAGAGTTTGGTGTAACCAAAAGGTTGGCAGTTCAAATCCACCAGGTGCTCCTCGGAAAGCCTATGGGGCAGTTCTGCTCTGTCCTGTAGGGTTCCAACTTGATGGCAATGTGTTCGGTTTTGGGGTTTTTTTTTTTTTTTTCTTTGGTTGTAAGTGAGAAATGTACCCTGCGAGTACACGTGTAAACCTCTTAGAATTCTTCCTGGAAAAGCGTTCAAGCAGGAAAGGCTTTGTAAGGGGATGGTAACAAGGAAGACAGGGACTGAGACACTGAGATGCTGTCCTCAGCTCTCAGGGACCCCAAGCTGGCCATCAGGGCAGCAGGAACCAGCTCCGTGCCAATGCCTCTGGGAGCTTCTCTACGGGCCACACGTCGGCCCTGATGGGCAACGCTGGGGCCGAGCAGATGGTTATCCAGACCCCTCCAGTGCTGGATTTGGATGTCTGTTCATCCCTCAGATTCTCCAGACAGTTGCTGTTTGGCAGATGATTAGAAAGAGCAGGGAAAAAGGACTCCCTTCTGGTGGTGGAAGGGGGACTAGCTCATTGGGCAGACGTCTGACTCCAGGAATTCCTATGCTATTCCTTCTGCCAAGGCCCCCACAGGCCACGCTGCCAGCTGCAGGGACCCTGCTCCCTCCTTAGGTTCTGGGATATACGCCAATTGGAACTACTGACTGTGCCAATGGAAGGTACTGCTCCTGGCTCCCCTGCACAGGGGCTGGAGTCAGAAGACCTGGGCTGGAGTTCAGTTATGTGACCTTAGGCAGGTACCTTAACCATCCAGTGTCTAGTTTGCCTGTATTTAAATGGGTGGATGGTAAGGTCTGTCTTTTGCAGGGGTCAGGAATTAAGTGAGATGAAGAATGTGAAAGTGCCCTTCCACCTGTAATACGCTGTGCACACGTTGTTAGAAGATGAGAGACTGTTATATCAGAGGGTGCCTCTAGGTCAGTCTCAAGGAACAGGGAGGCTGTGGTTTGTGGCGCTGTGGCTTCCCCTGGCAAAGAGGCATCTAGACTCTGGAAAGGGTCCCTGACATATCAACCCCCTCTCCCCCAGAGGAGGAGACAGCTGGAGCCAGGGCTGTTTCTACTCCTACTTCAGAGGGGGCGATGGAGACCCCTCACCCCAGCCACAAGTCACCCTCCCAGCTCTGCCCTGAGCTGTGGATTCGGCAGCAGCCAGTCTCTGAGCATGATGCCTGTGGCTCGGCCATGTTCTCAGATGGACTGCGTGCCCCAGCCCCAGCCCACCCTCGGTGACAGTATCAGTTTTTTTTTAGGAGCCACAGTTTGCCCAAACCAAGAATGGGGGAGAGGAGAGACCCTAGAGCATGTAAGATGTGCTGTTTGTGCTCAAGAAGGGTTATAGAGCTTCCCACCTGAGTGGATAAATGAGACCAACACATGAAACAACTTGGGTCCATAACTGTTTTTAATGTGCTTTAATTCCTTTAAAGTGCCTTTTAAAATTTCATCTCTTACTGGAGGAACCCCCAAGACTGTGGCCCCCGGACACCCTGCTGACTAAGAACTGAAAAAAAAAAAAACTGAAGCTACTCCTAAAAGTCTACCTTTCAGCCAAAGATTAGACAGGCCTATAAAACAAACAAAAACATATGTGATGAATGTGCTTTTTTAGTTCAATCAAGTAAAGGAGACCAAATGGGCAACACCTGCCCAAAAGCAAAGATGATAAGGCAGGAAGGGATGGGAAAACTGGACAAATGGACATAGGGAACCCAGGAAGTAAAGGGAAAGGGGGAGAGTGTTGACACATTACAGGGATTGCTACCAATGTCACAAGACAGTTTGTGTATAAATTTTTGGAATGAGAAGCTAATTTGCACTGTAAAGTTTCACCTGAAGCACAATATAATTAAAAAAATTTTTTTCATCTCTCTTAGATCAAATTTATATTAGTGGTTACCAGGGGTGGGGGGCAGATGGGCGGGGGATCATTTTCTAGGAAGCCATGAGTTTCTGTCTGTTGTTGTAGTTAGTTGCCATTGTGTCAATTCCAACCCATGGTGAACTCATGTGGCGATGGGAAGTTTGGCAACAATTACCATGAAGGTTGCACAACACGATTAACGTAGTTTGTGTTGCTAAATTGTACACATGAAGAAAGTTGAATTGGCGAATGTGCAATACATGATTTTACAACAGTTGAAAAAAAGGAAAATAGTTTTTTAACCTCAAAATAATCATGAAATTTATTGAGGGAAACCATTATTCCCATTTTAGATAAGCAAGCTGAGGCCTGACGAGATTGAATAATTTGCTCAAGGTTGCCCTGGTAGGTACTGGGAGAATCAGGCCTCCCAGCCCCTGCCCTAGTGCCCTTCCCATGCCAAGTGCCTGGTCAGCCAACCAGGGACAGAGATCCTCCTCAGCGGTGTGCCATGTGTACCTCTGGGTTAGCCAGCTCGCAAGCACAGTTGGGGGTATCACTGAAGGCGAGAAAGAGACACCTAAATGCGTACAACAGAAGCAAAGAGAAACTTTCAGGCTGTCAGATTAACCCAAAATAAGTAAGACCGAGTGCTGACTGATGGCGCATGGGGAGAGTAGGGTCATTGTGACAGGCTGCCTTGGAAACCCTCTGACTGGCCCCCTCTTCTGGGACCTGACCTTTCCGGGCTACGTCAGGCTGAGCACTCGGAGGCTGTCAGAGGTCTGGCAAATGGGAAGCAATACATCAGCGTCCTCAGTCAGCAGGTTTGGCAGCATCCTGAAGGTCCAGGCAAACCAAGGAGCCAGGGCTTCCAGGGCAGGAGTGGTGGCAAGGACAGGCTTCAGCAAGGCTGGGAACTGCCAGAGACAGTCAAATTAGATGTTGTTTTGCCCTGGGCACGTGGGAGTCAGGGGCCACATATGTGGGAAGAGAGAGGCTTGAAGGGGTTTTAGAGATGCTGCTTCCAAGAACAGGGATCTTTTCTTCTCATTCTTCCTCCTCCCAAGAGTCATGCTGATCACACGGTGGGTACTCCATTTTCCAAAATGGCGGCCCCCAACCTGAGCCTGAGGAACTCAATTCAAAACCAGATTTTTTTTTTCAAATGACTCAAATATGGGAGAATCTGTTTTAAACTTCCATGAACAACCTCTACACTTTTTTTAGGGAGTGTGAAAGATTTGTACCAAAAAGCTAAACCTTAAACTCCTGTTGGTTTCTTCTTGGCCCAAGGAGCCTGTCTTTGGCTGGAACACAAGTATACTTTGAGCAATGGGCAGATGTCTGCTTATTGTTCTGTCTTCCCTTGAAACCATAAGCAAATTACTCAACTTAATGATAAGAACAACACCCACTTACTGAACACTTAATGGATAATAAATGCTTTATATGCACTGTCTGTGAAGTAGGTATGTTTTCTCCTTCTTAGAGATGATGAAACTGAGGCCTGAAGAGGCTGGGTAACCAATTAGTGACAGAGACAAGATTAGAAATCAGATCGAACTAATTCCAGTGGCTCTTTATGTTATACTGCCTCATTCTTTTCTTAGGGTTGAATGAATGAATGAGAAAGTGCATGGATGGATGGGTGGGTGGGTGGATGGAGGGATGGAGGGTTGGAGGGAGGGATGGAGGGATGGATGGATGGATGGATTGGATGGATTAGATTGGATGGATTGGTTGGATGGATAGGGGCGTTTTCAGGCTGGAACACAGTGCTTGCTTCTGTTCTTGCTGGGGACCCATGGGAAACAAAGAGTTTAAATCAAGGGGGAAAAACGGCTAGCCTACTCACCTCTCAGCTGTCTGGTTAGCTCAGCTGATCAGGACAGGATGCTAATGAGACCACAGTCCTGGGGTCAGACCCACATGACCATTCCAGGCCTGAGTCAGCCCTCTTTACCCTACCAACTCCTTTGCAAGTGACTGCTACCAGCTACCAGTCACAGCAGGGTCTAGATTAGAGAGTAGAGAAAGAGCCAGAAAAATGCAAGTGGTGGGTCAACAGAATCATCCTTGACTCCTAGGATGTGATGACAGCATGAGAAACCATCTAGCCCGGCCCACCCATTTTGTAGATGGTGACACTAAGGCCCAAAGAGGGGCAGTGATGCAGCTAGTGGAATGGATAGAACCTGGACTCAGATGCAGGCCTATTGAACTGCACAGCAAATGTTCTTCTTCAGTGGGTTACACTGGGCCCTGACCGGGGACAGGTAGGTCACTCTGTGGGTCAAGGCTGTGGGTACCCCTACCCTATACAGCAGTAATCGGCGGTTACTACCTTTTAGTTTTTCATCAACCCCTCCCCCATTATTTGCTGAGGGTCCTGCGCTCCATGCAGAGGTGGCCTGTGCTCCAGAGAAGCAGCAGCAGCTAGTGTGCAGGAAGAACAGCGTCCCTCAGCAGCAAAGGGAGGAACACAAATTAGGGATGTCTACACAGTTGCCAGCAGGCAGAGACACCAGTCTTCTCCCAGTGTCCATACACAGTGATTAGCAAGGAAGAAAGGAGAGGCCTCCCAAGGGACGCCCTTCACAGATGGCAGGAAATGGGATGGCTTGGCCGCCCAAGGGAGGAGGGATGAGCGGAGAAATTGAGATTCAGCCTGGATGCCCAAGAGCCCAGAAACCTTTTCTTCCACCTGTTCACCCCCTCTGCCCAGGTGCTGATGGCATATGTGGGTCCCTGGCCCCCTACCCACAGACAGGCAAGGTAGCCTCATGGCCCCTGACAGCTCCAGAAGAAACAAGATCCAAGTGGTGTAAAAGATGACAGATTGTGAGGAGGCCAGGGGGCCCTCCCCCAACAGCCCAGCTCAGCTGGGAGGTCCCCATGGAGCAGAACAGATGGGGAAGTCTGAGAGGGAGACCCTAGCAGCCTGGAGACTCTGTTTCTGGTGTGGCTTTTAGTTAACGGTTCTCTCAATTTTTTTTCTTTTATTTCTTTTATTTTTTGTTAAAGTGAGGTATTTTATTTTAGCACAGGGTCATGATCTAATTGTGCTGTGTCTGTTTATCTAGAGGAGGTGGGGGTGGGCAAAGAGAGAGCAGACCAAGGCCACCATACAGTCTGCTTTGTCCGTGTTGGGATCTAAGGGGGGTGCCGAGGAAGGACTGTAGGTGGGATGGGACAAATGTGTGCCTCTGAGCAGCGCATCACTGCTGCTCATCTGGCTGACTCCAAAGCTGTAGTCTTTGCATCTCTCCAGGCTGCCTCTCATGAGGAGGAATCTGGAAATCCAGGGTGATGTCAGGTGGTTGCTGGGGACCCCTTACATAGTCATGTTCTAGCATGGGCCTCTGTCTCAAAATTTCTACTGGGAACCTAGCTTCTGCCCTTCCTGGAGAGGAGGCGTTTCAGGTCTCCTGGCCTTCTTGGGTCCACCATCATTGCCCCACTTGCCAGACGTGCCTTGTCAGGTCCTCTAACTCTTGTGGCTCCTGCTGCCTGGCTCCTGCCTGTCTTTGTTCCTGTCCATTGCTTGTACCATATCTATGTCCTTTCAAGTGCCTTCCTGCTTGGTTTCTGACTACTGCTTTTCTCAGGCCAGTCACTCTTTCAAGCTGCTGAGCCTTAACCAGATCCTAACCTCCAGGCCCCCTGTTCTCCTACTCCTATATCCTCTGGACTTGTAATTGGTACACTGTCTTAGGCTTACCCTCCCTTCCTGAGCTGGGGGGAAAAAAGCAGAAGGAGACACAGCTCAAGGAGCAACCCTGTCCTTGACCCTGGGGCAGAATTGCCCCCTTCTTCTGGGAGTCCATGAGCCACTGTGTCCTCCATGTCCACTCCAAGCCTGGACCAGGCTTCCACTTTCATCTCATGGGTAGGTTTTCAGAAGGAAAATTACTTGTGACTTAAAGGAGCAACTACAGTTTGAATGTCTGGTAAGGATGCTGAAACACATTGAGAGCAGAGTACGGGGGGCTTTTCCATAGCATGGAACCCAGGAGAGGGGTGCAGGGAGAAGAGGAATTAATTCAAGAAGCACTCATTCAGGGCCTGCTCATTCACAGTAGGTCTGTAGCAAAGAGAGAGGGTACTAAAGAGGTTTGAGAGTATGGTTTGCTGCCCTCGTCCTCCTGGTAGCTGTATTGGTTTCCTAGGGATATGGTAACAAAGTACCACAAACTGGATGGTTGAAAACAACAGAAATTCATTGTCGCATGGTTATGGAAGCTTGAAGTCCAAAATCAAGGTGTTAACAGGTTCTAAGGGAGAGTCTGTTCCATGCCTATCTCCTGGGTTCTGGTGGTGCCTGGCCCCTCTTGGCATTCCTTGGCTTGTGCATGTGTCACCCTAGCCTCTGCCTCCATCATCACATGGCCTTCTTCTCTGTGTGTCTCTGTTTCTTTTATACCGACATCACTCATAGTGGATTAGGACCTATCCTACTCCGGTATGACCTTATATTAACTGATAACATCTTTAAAGACCTTATTTTCAAACAAGGTCACCTCCGCGGGTATCAAGGGTCAGAACATCAACATTATCTTTTTGGAGGGCACAATTCAACACATAATCAGAAAGGCTGGATGTCAAGAGCAGATGCTAAAATGTGGGCAAGAGAACAATTGAAGGAGTGTGGCCAGGCCAAAGGGAAGCCATAGTCAGCCTAGTTACTGCCCAACAAGACCCAACAAAACTCTTGACCTTAATGTCCAACCCTGCCCTGTCATGTGTGAAGCTAGGAAACCCAAGAAGGGTTTGCAGCTACTCTCCCTGCCCCCAGTGTTGGAGAACAACCACCCACCAGAGTTTCTTCTGTTTTCCAAGGCTGCTGAAAAGCTCCCTGAGGTAATAATCTCCAGTCGGGTGGCTGAGCATAATGGCCTTAGCTAAGAGGTTCCTAAGATGGAAAGGAGCATAGGAACAAGAACGCTGAGGTAGCCCCTTTGCAGCTAAGGTAGGTGTCTTCCTACAGTGACCAGTTTTTTTTTAATTATTTCAAAACTGTCGCTAGGACAGGTGTCTTTTCAGAACAGGAACCCCCAGAGAGAATCTAGACCATCCAGGTACCTGTGTGGTTGCTTAACCACAATTGAAAGACTTTGAGAAATGGAACTGCTGCATAATTAGGCCAAGAGTTGGAACCTGGAGAAAGGGTGATTGAATGAGTTCATTGTTCAGATATAATCCCGTTGTTGTTAGTTACTGTTGAGTCATCTCCAATGCGTCAATATCTTATGTATAACAGAACAAAATGTTGCCCACCTCCTGCACTGTCTTCATGACTGTTGTATGTTTGAGTCCATTGTCCACCACCCTTCTGTCAGTTTGTGGTACTGTGGTGGCTGCGTGTTGCAAAGATGCTGGAAGCTATGACACTGGTTATTTCAAATACCAGCAGGATCAACCATGGTGGACAGGTTTCAGTGGAGCTTCCAGATGAAGACAAACTAGGAAGAAAGGCCTTGCTATCTACTTTAAATATTAGCCAGTGAAAACCCTACCTATCACAACAAAATACTGCCTAATTTAACTCTAAAGGTCCCCTTTCTTCTACAGGAACTACGAGACCACAAAGACGAATGAGGGGAAGGAAGTAGCTTTTGTCTACACGATAATGCTTTTGTGGAAGCCCTATCTGTTGACCTTTAACCTTAGGATCTGTGCATAGTTTCTTTTTCATTAAGCAGCTAGTTCTCTTTAGCCACTTAAATGATTTATTAGTTGAGAGGTTCAGTCATTTGACCTGATCAGATCGCAGGCATGCTTAGGTCTTCATTCTGAGAGGGAGATTCCTACTTGGATGCTGAGAGTTTTCTTCAAGAAAGCCTTCAGTGTCTGGTGCTTCCTGAATTGTCTGATCATCAGAATTTCGGACTACGCTTTAGTGTATATACAATTTACCGTAAGAAGGAAAAGCAAAGACATTTGAAAATATATTCTATTAGAAATGTCCCTCATTAAACAGAAGCAGAGTAACCAGAGAAAAAGAAGTCAATGGGATAGTCAGGTTGTTTTCATTGGGACAGTTCAAGGGCTAAGTGTATGCAGAATTCGAGAGCACAGGGTAGCACAGAATGCTCCATAGTGGCAAGGATGGCAGTACTTCAACTTGCTTACTGTGGACACATCATCAGAAAAGACCAATCACTAGAAAAAGACATCATGTTTGATAAAGTAGAGGGTCATTGAAAATGAGGAAAACCCTCAATGACATGGATCAACACAATAGCC
Source organism: Loxodonta africana (assembly GCF_030014295.1). Lineage (NCBI taxonomy): Eukaryota > Metazoa > Chordata > Mammalia > Proboscidea > Elephantidae > Loxodonta > Loxodonta africana. The sequence goes on along the minus strand of NC_087344.1, from coordinate 203,242,144 downwards.
ACAGCAGTGGACTCAAACACACCAGTGATCATGAAGATAGCACAGGACGGGGCAACGTTTCGTTCTGCTGTGCATGAGGTCGCCATGAGTTGGAGCCAACTCAGTGGCAACTAACAACAGCATTGAACTCCTGAGCTGCGACAACTCTATATGCAATTGTTTCCAGCCTCAAGTCGTCAACTTCTTCTGTGATGCCATTCCTATTTGGAAATATTTTGATACATACATGACCCAGGAAAGAACTGAGGTAGTCCTCCTTGACTTACAGCACCTCAGCAAAAATCTACTTCCATACTAGCTAAAAATCCCAGTTCTGGGTTATACCATCCAACTTTTAAACATTTCTTATTTGCTTCCCTGTATGCTTTTAAAACATGCGTATTCACTATGCCTTGTGTCCAAAACATCAAACTCGTGTTGCACAAATGTTTTATATTCTTACCAGTTTTTATCTGCTTGATCTATCAACTATTGAGAAGGCTCGTTGAGGTTTCTGTCTATGATAGTGTGTTCATGACTCTTTTTGCAGTTCTCTCAACTCTTGCTTTATACATTTTGGGGCTGGGCCCGCTTACCTCTTTGGTGTTCAGTTTCCTCTTCATTTTCGACCCCCGGGGATTTATTTTGCAAGCCCAGCCATGCATTTGAGAAGAAATTTGTAATGGAGGTTTTTTTCCATTTAGCCTGCCACGGGATTTAATTATTAGACTCTTCTGTTCCTCAACCGTAGATGAAAGTAAGCTTTTAGTGGCTACTTTTCCTGGTTAGAGTGAATGTTTTTCTAGTCCTGTCTAGGCAGGACTCTTTGATAAAAACAGCTGAGGTTTCTTAGCACTCCTTTGTTGGGGGTGGAAAGGGGAACCAAGGCCCTGTGAGGGTTTTGGATCTAAGGCCAAGGATAGGGAGTCCAGAAAAACACCCCCACTGTATACTGGGGCACAACTGATGGGGGTATCCTGCTGTCTGGATGGACCCAGGTCTCTCTAAGGTGTTGTGACTCTGAGGAATTACAACGGCCGTTGTCATTCACCTTTGTATACTCCAGGGCCCAAAGTCTGCCCTTGACAAGCCAGGATTTTCTGCTGAAGAGGAAGCTGCATTCCCAAGAAGCCTCAAGGCTCCCCTCCAGCACAGCCATCCCCAATGTCTCTGTGTAGTGTCGGAGACTCAGAAGTAGTTGACTCCAAGTTTCCCTGTGCCTGTTCCCGGGGCCTTATCCTTGAGTCTCATTTTGTTCTGGCATTTGGCATCTGGCAGGCGATAACCTTGTCTGCCTTCTTCTCTTTCAGATGACTCTTAGAAGAACCGACAGGGGCATGAGATGTGTGTGTATGGCGGGGTTGTGGGGGGCAAAGCTGTCTGTCATTTGGAAGGTGTAACCAGGGGGCCCCCCTGCCCGGAGAAGGTAAACTCATTGTCTTCAAGTCAGTTCTGACTCATGGCAACCGCATGTGTTTCAGAGTAGAACTGCACGCCATAGAATTTTCAATGGCTGTGACCTTTTAGAAGTAGATAGCCAGACCTTTCTTCCAAAGTGCCTCTTGGTGGATTAGAATTACCTACCTTTCAGACTCTTTGGGATTTTCTGTATATAGGCTCATATCACCCATGACTAGAAATAATTTGACTTCTTCTTTTCTAATCTGAATACCTTTTATTATCTTATTTCTCTCACTAGGACTTCTAATACGATATTGAATAGAGGTGGTGAGAGCAGGCACCCTTATCGTGTTCCCGATTTCAAGGGGAAGGCTCTTAGTCTTACTACTTTAGATATAATGTTGGCTATTGGCTTTTCATATATATGCTTGCTGAAAGTGAAAAGGACTTGAAGCATTTACTAATGAAGATCAAAGACCACAACCTTCAGTATGGATTGCACCTCAACATAAAGAAAACAAAAATCCTCACAACTGGACCAATGAGTAACTTCATGATAAACGGAGAAAAGATTGAAGTTGTCAAGGATTTCATTTTACTTGGATCCACAATCAACAGCCATGGAAGCAGCAGTCAAGAAATCAAAAGATGCATTGCACTGGGTAAATCTGCTGCAAAGGACCTCTTTAAAGTGTTGAAGAGCAAAGGTGTCACCTTGAAGACTAAGGTGCGCCTGACCCAAGCCGTGGTATTTTCAGTCGCATCATGTGCATGTGAAAGCTGGGCAATGAATAAGGAAGACTGAAGAAGTATTGACGCCTTTGAACTGTGGTGTTGGCGAAGAATATTGAATATACCATGGACTGCCAAAAGAATGAACAAATCTGTCTTAGAAGAACTACAACCAGAATGCTTCTTAGAAGCAAGGATGGCAAGACTGTGTCTTACATACTTTGGACATGTTGTCAGGAGGGATCAGTCCCTGGAGAAGGACGTCATGCTTGGCAGAGTACAGGGTCAGCGGAAAAGAGGAAGACCCTCAACAAGGCGGATTGACACAGCGGCTGCAACAATGAGCTCGAGCATGACAATGATTTTAAGGATGGCGCAGGACAGGGCAGTGTTCCGTTCTGTTGTGCATAGGGTCGCTATGAGTCGGAACCAAATCGACAGCACCTAACAACAACAACAACTTGGGTCAGTTTCAGTAAGTTGTGTGCTACTAAGAATTTGTCCATTTTGTCAAGGTTCTGCAGTTCGTTTGCTGTACAGTTCATGATACTCTGTCATAATTCTCTTTATTTCTATCGGATCAGTTGTAATGTCCCCTTTAATTTTTTATTTTGGTTATTTGCTTCTTTTGTTTGTCAGTCCAGCTAAAGGTTTGTCAATTTTATTGATCTTTTCAAAGAACCAACTTCTGGTTTTATCGATTTTCTTTATTGTTTTCCTGTTTTTTATTTTATTTCTGCACTGATCTTTGTTATTTCCTGTCTTCTGATAGGTTTAGGCTGAGTTTCCTCTTCTCCTTCTAGTTCCTGGAGTTGTTAACCTGTTAATTTGAGACCTTTTTTCTTTGTTTATGTAGGCATTTATTGCTATAAGTTTTCCTCTGAGTAGTGCCTTCACTACATCCCGTAAGTTTTGGTATGTTGTGCTTTCATTTTCCTTTGACTCCGAAAAAATTTATGATTTCTTCCTTGACTCATTGATAGTTTAATAGTGTGCTGTTTAATTTCCAAGAACCTCCTACCTTTTGGTTGGTAGCCCCACACTTAGGTACAATGCTTAATATCCCCCTGGAAATCAGCAGCTGACTATCTCTAGAGGGGGAGTGGAGGGTGGGGATTCCCTATGTTGAACTGTTCTGGGGTATGGAGATCTGAAGGTGGTTGGAGCCATATAAAACTAGGATCCGGTGAAAAACAGCTAGGCTAGAACGTCAGCATTTACAAAAGTGCTTTCTTCTACGTTACTGATGGTATTATGTTCTCTGTGTGAGAAAAGCAAGGCTTAGTGAGCTTAAGTGATTTGGCAGGTTTGCACAGTTAGGAAGTGGCAACACTCGTCATTGGATTCCCAATTGATTGTTCCCTTTAGGTAGCTGATGCTGGAAAAAAGAGAAAGTGTTAGAACTTTAGAAGCTGAAAAAGACCTTGGAGGTCTTTATTTTACAAATGAGGAAACAGGTAAAGAGAATTACTCAAGATTATACCAAAAGCTAAGTGGCAGATCAGCTGAGATCTTCAAAGGGTATAGTTTATTTTAAAACAGGACTTTGCACCAGTTCTGTCTGGTTCAGTCATTGCTGAGGAAGCAGCACCAGAACAGACCCGAATTTTTAAATTTAGGGTTAACCAGAAAGATAGCCAGAAAAGGAAAAATTACAGGTCCAAGCCCTGCTAGAAACAATCTCCCTCTTAAAGAACAAGGGCAGCTTATGCATTGCACAACAACCAAATCTCTTGCCCTCGAATTTTAAGCAAATTCCAGAGCAGTGCTGCCCCACTAAAAAATGGTGGCGCCCTGCTCAAAGATGGCAGACGACCACACTGCTTTGAATGTGTGTCGCTTTGCAACAGTCCTGTCAATAACGCCGTCTCACCCAACAGGCTCCTAAAGGGCTCACTGTGCCTCTTCCAAGTCTCCCATTATAGGGCTTCAACCCATAATTTTTTCTCTTCTGGATACTGTGCCAAATTTGCCAAATTGTAAACCTTTGGGGTCCGTTCCTGTTTGGCTTCATGGGCTATGACTGAGCCAGTTTGAACCAGTTCAAAGCCCTGTTTTAAAATATGCCAGTGATTTTTATAACAATTAAATTCAGTGGATTTTTTTTTTTTTTTTTGCAAGGTTATGTTTCCTCTTAGAAGCACACACTGTACTAGACTGACAGTCTACAGGAACAACCCAGCCTACTAGACAAGTGTCTTGGGAGGAAAGAGCCTGAGTCCCATGGTCAACTGCACCCTGAGAAGGATACACAGGCCAGCTCACAGTGGCAGAATGGGTCGTATCCTCCCTCATGTCCACCTAGTTTCCATCAGAGCTGCTTCCCACCTACCTCCCTCTTGGGTAGGTCCTTTCCTAACCCAGATATCCACCCTTGATTAATCACCCAATAGGCACAAGATGAACAAGAGATGCTCGGTGTTTTACACAGATTATGTATCATTTAGAGCTCACTGAAACTTCATAATAGCTCTATTTTACACATAAACAGACTCTTGCCCAAACTCCCAGTGCTGGCACCAGAGTTTAATGCTAGCTTCAGAGGACTCTAAATCTGTGCTTCTGACCACCGTCCTGAGCATAGATGCTTCACCTGAAAGAGAAAAATGAACCTCAGATTACAAGCAGTGCTTCATAAAGCTGAGAATGCCAAATAATTCAAACATCTGATAACAACTATTGCTGCAAGTATGTGAAAGGTATTTCCAGATTTAAAAACATTCTTTAAAAAATACTATCAAAGATTTGAGTTTTTGTTACCAGCTCTCTTGGCCTGTCATAGCTTACCTTGCATTCATCCGAGGTTTCTACCTGAGTGGACAACAGCTGGAGATTCATGGTCGGTGGTGTTCACGTTGAAGGGTTAGATTAGCAGGAAGAGTCTACCACAGTGGAGAAGAGCATGGGTTGAACCAAAAGTTCATGGCCCCTAACTCCTTTTTGACCGAAGGCAATGAAGTGTTTAAAAGCATGGACTCTGGAGTATGTAGTTTCAAATCCTGCCTCCACCACTTACTAGCTGTGTGACTTCAGGAAGATCACCTAACCTCTTTGTGCCTCTGCTTCCCCACCTGTGAAAGGGGATAATAGTTCCTACTTCATGAATTCGTTAGGAAGATTAGAACAAAGGAACATCTGTAAATTGCTTAGAATGGTGCCTGATGTACTGCAACCACTATATGCTTTTGTTAAAATGATTTAAAAATAGATGAACAAACAACAATGGACAATTATTTATTGAATACCTGTTATGTGCTAGAACTATGCTAGGAAATTTTTCATACTATGAAGAAAAGCTTGCCAGGATTGTCTAAGAGTCCTTTATACAGCTGAGTCAGCCACCAGTGCTTATTAAGCACCCAGGTGCTGGGTGTCATGCTGGGTACACCACTGGCTCTGTGGTCAGGGAGGGCCAGCAGAGGAGGGGGGCCTGGTAGACCTGTAAATTGCCTTTTCATCCAGTTTTCGTCAGGCAGAATTGTCCCAGTTCCCTAAAGTGTCCTAATGGATTCTGGCATGTTAATTCTCGGAAGTGTTCCCAGAGAATGCCTGGCCTGAGCAGAATGGAGCCATGAGAGGATTTCATCATGGCTCCCACTCACTACTACTCATCTGGGCATTCTTATCCCGGCACTGTGTCTGCTTTTTATCTGATAAACCACAGTGTTCCAATAGGACAGGTCACCTGTTACTCTAGACAACCCTAGACTTTTCTGGCCCTACTCACCTCACGCACAACCAGCCTTTCCTGCCTGGCCTTTGAGCAAGTGTCTCTTCCTCGGCTTCCTTCCCATCCACTGTAGCTCTTACTGAACTTTATTCTTTCCTGACCACCTCTCCTATCGTGAGGTTCTTTCTGATCATCTCCTTCCAGATCTGGTCATTCCTGAACCCCAGCCAGGTGAGAAGCAGACTGAGAACTTAAAGCCCTGAGCTTGAATTATGACTTCACAATGTCTGGGAATACTGGTGGGTTTATGTGTGTGCTTGGTGGCATGGGTATCAGACCTGCAGAGAGAGATTGAAGGTCATTATCACACAATGGTAAACTGAGCCTGACCACCAAATACTGGGCAAGGCAAAGGACCTGAAGCTTCCAAAAGAGGGAGTTCAGGATAACTCTAAGTCCTCCCAGCCAAAAGGAAATAAATGCTGATGGTTCAGCAAGCTACTTCTACCCTGGGTGAGAGGTTGACCAAGATGTCCCCTAAGACTTCTGCCACCTCTGACTTCTGACTCGTGCATTCTCAACACCCCTTTTCCTAATCATCTGGATTCCCTTTATAGGCAGTCCCAGCCCCCCACCCCACTCTGCCCCTCCGCCTAGATAATTTCACATCTTTGACCTTTATTTAGTAGAGATCTGACCTTGGGGTGCTTACAAGTCATTTAAGGCTACAGAAATCTCATAAAACCGGTAAACAAAATTGACTCTCTATCTCATTTCCATAGAGATTTGTTTTGTTCTGTTAAACATAGGGTGGCTGTGAGTCAGAACTGACTCGATGGCAACTAACAACAACATACAATCCTCTACTGGCCAGTCAACATCTCTTTACTCATTATTTTATCAAACAAATTTTGAGAACCAGCATTGTATCGAGCACTGTGCCAGGCACTGGAGGTGGAGGGGTATGAAAATTGATAAGTTTAATTCAGAGGTGGAAAGGTGACTCATACAGTATCCTTTAAACATAATGCTTAGTGGTCCCAGATACCATAAAACTTTGAGTGGAGAAGGTAGGAATTGGCCCTTGGAGAGGAAGGAAGCCTTTTCAATAAAATGGCAGTGGCATTGACTCTGAGGCATTAATCCATTGAACTAAAGACCGAAAGCATTCCCTTGAACAGTCCTAAGGGAAGATTGCGAACCTTCCATGCCAGTGAATAATAACTATCCTTCATCTTGGTAACAGAAGCTTACAAAGTACTTTCACTGAAAACATTTCTTTTGCTTCTCATAATTGCTATGAGAGGAAGGCAGAGAAGGTACCATCTCTCCTTCAAATGAAGGAACTTAAGACTCAGAGAAATTGTGTGGCTTCTTCAAGTCCAGAAGGAGCAGATATTAGACTAAAAAAGTATGTTCTGACTCATTCATTATTTATCCACTTTGCCTTCATACTGACCTTCTCATTTCTGAATTTGAGCATCAGCTTAATGTCCGACCGACCAAGACAAAAAGTCACCTTTCATTTGGAAAGCTTGGAGAGGGTGGGCCCCACTTGGTACCAAAATTGTGTCTGACTTGAGTTTGTCTTGGTGTATAGATCCAAGACTGGGCTTTTTGCTGCCTTTTGCTAAGACAATGCTTTGTACCCTCTCTTAGAGTCAGCAAGCAGCGGGAAGGGAATTTGGAAAACACCTGACTCATCCCTCCCCCTCCTCTAGGCAGCCCAGAGGCAGGTGAATGCTCTGTGACATATAGGCCCTCCCACACTCCCTTCTGCTCATTGAGAAGACTTCCTTCCCTTTGAAAGCCCAAACAGAGTGCTGATGCCATGACCCACCTGGTACCAACCTGCAGAATGCCCTGGAAGACAGGATGACAGACATGCTCTGGGAAGATTTTTGCTGTTCAGACAGTTTGCGGGGTGGGGAGGAAAGGCGGGGGGTGAGACAGGTGGTAGCACACCCAAAATGTGAAGTCTTGCTTTGGTTCCATGTTTACGAGGCACTTCTGACTTGCAAAGATAAACTTCATGGGAGCAACCATACTCCATCCAGAATATTTCCTAACGTCCCTGTCAGTGACCAACTTCTGGGATGGACAGATGGGAGTCTGAGGCAGGAATGGAGATCCCTGTAGTCCTTGGCTTCCTGAGTCTGTATGTGTCAGACCTAGGGGCACTCAGATGGCACATCCTTCACTATGACTGGAATGGACTCTATCCAACCTGAGGGCATTTTACTGGGTTCTCCCACCTGCCTTCTTTGGCATAGTTTGAGATTCAAAGACCTGAAGGTTGATGTTTGCCTTTAAAATGATAGTCTAGTCTAGTATGTGGTATTGAGTCACCTCCCCCCCACCCCACCCAGTTTCAAAGAAACTCAAAGATGTCCCTTCTGTGGGCAGAAACTTGAAGGAGAGGGTTGCTGTTTGGGGTTTGTTTTGTTTTGTAATGGAAAGATGAATGAGTTCACAGAGAATCTTCTGCATTAGGCACTATGATGGAGAGCCAGGAAAGAAATGGTAGGTTTCTCTGTTCTTCCTTTGTAGACTCCATACCAGTGATGTGCTTTTTGACTCCTTGCAGCTGAAGATTTTGCCCTGAGGAAAGTTAGTTTACACCTTGTTCCTGAAGAAAATAGCCTAGGTTTGAGACATAAACAGCCACCCACTCCCTGTCTGTCAAGAGCCAGTACAGTTTGAGATGAATAGTGGCCCTCTCTCTGCTCCTCCTCCCACCCCGTAACTCTCTGATTCTTCCTGTTCCATCGTGAGGACCTCCAACCTACTCCTCCCCATCCCTCCTCCCACCTTTGGAAGGAGACAGGTAGGAATTGAGCTAATCCTTTAGAAAAGTGTTAATGTCCCTATGCCTCCCTTGCATAGAACAGTTTAAGGGCTCCTGGGATCCTGGGTTTAAATATGTCTCTTTCATTTCATACAAACTTATTGCCATCTGTTGATTTCATTCCTGTGACACCCATGTCAAGATCATTCATAAGGAAGATCAGACCCATTCCCAGACCCCTCCCCCCCCCGTTACTCACAGCTCTTTCCTCTCATCCAAGTAGATCTGTGAAAGCTCTAGCACACACGTTCATATTCATATCCTCTCCCTCTCTCTCACTACCCCTGTCAACCATGCATCTGACTGTAATGTAAATGCTTGTTGACTTGTCTGTATCTCCCACTAGCGACCGTGAGCACAGAGACCCCATCTCTCTACCTGTATCACCTTGGTCCCCAGTACCTAGTGCAGCACTGTGCACCTCGAAACCAAGCCAAACTTGTTGCTGTTGAGTCGATTCTGACTCATAGTGACCCTGTAGGACAGAGTAGAACTGCCCCACAGAGTTTCCAAGGAACCTAGTGAGCACTTAATAAATATTTGTTGGACTACAGCAAGTGAGACCTTTGGGGCTCCCTGTCGTGAGTGGTTCACTTGCTCACTGGCCTGGCCTTTAATGTCAGAAGAGCATTGCTGATGCGTGAAGAGGCTTTGTAAAGACTTAAAGCCCTTCTAACTCTGCCGCTTTAGCTCACAGAGGCGGCCTGGGCTTTGGTGTCAGGGACCAGATTCTGATCACAGGTCTGCTGTTGGTTGGCTGTGAACTCTGAGAAAGTTGCTTGATTTCTCTGAGACTTAGTTTTCTCCATCTGAAAAATGGAGGTGTTAGTAATACCTGCCTCACAGGGTTGTTTTGAGAGTGAACAGAATTATGTGAAACCATTTTGTAAACTTCAGGGTGCTGCCTCTCTGTATTACAGTCAGGTGATGGACCAACGATCGGGACTGACACAAATCATGCAAAAAACCAAAAAGCCTTCTTTATTGTGCTTTATCAGCAAACATTTTCTTAGTGAAAGCCACTCTGTTTCCTAGTGTTTATCCCTCTCTGTTTTCAATAAGGGAAACTGAGGCATGCCATGATGGCTTATTCAGAATCGGCAACCTAGCAAAGGACAGAGGTCTCCTACAGACCAGCTTCATCCTTCCTCTCTCAAGCAGGGATGGCAGCTCCTCTCTCCCTTCTCTGCCTCTGTTAAGAAGTCAAGTTTCAGATTTATTAGTCATCCTAACTATGGCTTCCTGGAGGCCTGGAGCTCTGTAATGCTGCTGTCTGGTTTCCCTGATTTATAATCGTGATTTCTAACCCCTAACAATGTCTGGAGTCCAACTTGCATGTTCACTTTTACCGTCCAATCCAAACCCTCCCAATCAAGCTAAGGCTGCTTCTCTCATGTGACTGTGATCTTGCTAGTTCCGGCTGGGCAAGCTGGCTTTCTTCCTCCAGGACTGAGGCAACTCTAAGGAGCCCCATGTTGGAGGCGGATTGTGCTGTGGAGGAAGGAGTGAAAGTGCAACCTGCATGTTTGAGGGTTTGGGGTATAGAAAATAGCTCTACTGCTCATGGAAGGTCCTCGTCACTCTCAGAAATGTTATTGCATACCTTAGAATAGTCTCGCCCTGATGTAGGGTGTCAGGAACATGTGTGTCCCTCTACCCCTCTTTCCTGCTCATTTAAAGCAGTTCTGTGAAGTGGACAGCAGAAACCTTCCTCCACTCCCCGCCCCCCATCCTCCGTGGTCTTCATTACATCCCACCTCAGAGGGCCCCTGGCAATGGTGGTAAGAGGCTGCCTTCTGGCCCCACATCCTGGGGTATCCAGTCTCTTAACCTCCATCCCCTAGGCAGGACAGCTCAACTTGGGCCTTCATGTGGAAGCCAGCAGCAACAGTAGGATCTGATAATGCTGCTCACCTCAGTAGTTGAAATATCGTGCTATGCTCTTTCTGGGGCCATGCAAGTCTGCCCCTGTGGTTCGCTAGCCTGGTTAAGACCAATCCTGAAGCCCCCTCTGCCAGCTACACACCACATACACTCAGGGTTCAAGCTAAAGCCAGTGGCAAACCCAACCGAGGCAAGGGTGGTCTTGCTGGTGCTCAGATGCTGCCTCCTCCTCCAGGAAGCCTTCCTCACCTCCCTGAGGCTGACTTCGGGGCTCTTTCTGATTCACTGTTCCTTCTGAACTTTGATCCTACATCACTGTGGCCATTTAGTAGAATTTTAATTATTTGCTTGGGTGACCTCACTAAACTTGAAGTATCAATTGTGTAGAGACTTTTCAACTTTGTATCCCCAGCACCTGGAGCAGTTCCTAGCACACACTGCACTCTCAACAATGCTGACTGAGTAAATGAAGAGTCTGTTTGCACCCAATAGTGATTTGGTTTGGAGGTGCCTGCTTTGGATTTCTGCTACTTATAAGGAACAGCCTCAAAAAACTGGGAAATAACATTCATCTGGGAGTTGTTTCACCTACAAAGTTTCTGCATCATGGAGCTTATCTCAACAGCCTCTGCTTTTGGCCCACATCCTACTGAACAAAATCCTGAACCTATGCCTCTCCTAACATAGCTGCTGTACCTTTGTGGGCTTCCATTTCCTTGTCTATAAAGTGCAAGCCAGAGAAAAATTGGGGGGGGGGGTGTTACTGCTTTGTGATCCTGGAACGCGTTCAGAGAATACCTCAAAATGGTAAAAGGCCTAGATAGTCTCCATATAGTGTCCAAGGAACTATAAATGATTGGTCAGAGAGGAAGAGAACTCAAGGGAATATGACAGCTGTCTTGAACTATTTGAGAGGCTGCCATGTAGGAGACAAAACAGATTCTCTTGAAAGGCTGAAAACAAGTTCAGTTGCTATTAAGTCATTCAGCCAATATTTATTGATTGCCTGCCATATGCCAAACACTTCCCTAGGCAATAGGGTTGCCCCAAGGAATAAAACAGACAAGAATCCTTGCCCTCATAGAGTTTACATTCTAGTGAATAGATACGACCCAAAAATAAAATAAATCCAGTAAGTGGGAACTTCTGGGGGGCTCCCAAAATGGGCTGCCTGGAAGCTATTGAGTTTTCTGTGTTCAAGAATACTTTTTTTTCTTTTTCAATAATTTTTATTGAGCTTTAAGTGAACGTTTACAAATCAAGTCAGTCACATATAAGCTTATATACACCTTACTCCATACTCCCACTCACTCTCCCCCTACTGAGTCAACCCTTCCAGTCTCTCCTTTCGTGACAATTTTGCCAGTTTCTAACCCTCTCTACCCTCCCATCTCCCCTCCAGACAGGAGATGCCAACACAGTCTCAAGTGTCCACCTGATGCAAGTAGCTCACTCTTCATCAGCTTCTCTCTCCTACCCATTGTCCAGTCCCTTCCATGTCTGATGAGTTGTCCTCGGGAATGGTTCCTGTCCTGGGCCAACAGAAGGTTTGGGGACCATGACCGCCGGGATTCCTCTAGTCTCAGTCAGACCATTAAGTCTGGTCTTTTTATGAGAATTTGGGGTCTGCATCCCACTGATCTCCTGCTCCCTCAGGGGTTCTCTGTTGTGCTCCCTGTCAGGGCAGTCATCGGTTGTGGCTGGGCACCATCTAGTTCTTCTGGTCTCAGGATGATGTAAGTCTCTGGTTCATGTGGCCCTTTCTGTTTCTTGGGCTCATAGTTATTGTGTGACCTTGGTGTTCTTCATTCTCCTTTGATCCAGGTGGGTTGAGACCAATTGATGCATCTTAGATGGCCACTTGTTAGCATTTAAGACCCCAGACGCCACATTTCAAAGTGGGATGCAGAATGTTTTCATAATAGAATTATTTTGCCAATTGACTTAGAAGTCCCCTTAAGCCATAGTCCCCAAACCCCTGCCCTTGCTCCGCTGACCTTTGAAGCATTCAGTTTATCCTGGAAACTTCTTTGCTTTTGGTCCAGTCCAGTTGAGCTGACCTTCCGTGTATTGAGTATTGTCCTTCCCTTCACCTAAAGTAGTTCTTATCTACTAACTAATCAGTAAATAACCCTCTCCCACACTCCCTCCCTCCCCACCTTGTAACCACAAAAGTATGTGTTCTTCTCAGTTCATACTATTTCTCAAGATCTTATAATAGTGGTCTTATACAATATTTGTCCTTTTGCCTCTGATTAATTTCGCTCAGCATAATGCCTTCCAGGTTCCTCCATGTTATGAAATGTTTCACAGATTCGTCACTGTTCTTTATCGATGCGTAGTATTCCATTGTGTGAATATACCACAATTTATTTAACCATTCATCCATTGATGGACACCTTGATTGCTTCCAGCTTTTTGCTATTGTAAACAGAGCTGCAATAAACATGGGTGTGCATATATCTGTTTGTGTGAAGGCTCTTATTTTTCTAGGGTATATTCCAAGAAGTGGGATTTCTGGGTTGTATGGTAGTTCTGTTTCTAAGTTTTTAAGAAAACGCCAGATAGATTTCCAAAGTGGTTGTACCATTTTACATTCCCACCAGCAATGTATAAGAGTTCCAATCTCTCCGCAGCCTCTCCAACATTTGTTATTTTGTGTTTTTTGGATTAATGCCAGCCTTGTTGGAGTGAGATGGAATCTCATCGTAGTTTTAATTTGCATTTCTCTAATGGCTAATGATCGAGAGCATTTTCTCATGTATCTGTTAGCTGCCTGAATATCTTCTTTAGTGAAGTGCGTGTTCATATCCTTTGCCCACTTCTTGATTGGGTTGTTTGTCTTTTTGTGGTTGAGTTTTAACAGAATCATATAGATTTTAGAGATCAGGTGCTGGTCAGAGATGCCATAGCAGCAAATTCTTTCCCAGTCTGTAGGTGGTCTTTTTACTCTTTTGGTGAAGTCTTTAGATGAGCATAGGTGGTTGATTTTTAGGAGCTTCCAGTTATCTGGTTTCTCTTCATCATTTTTGGTAATGTTTTGTATTCTGTTTATGCCTTGTATTAGGGCTCCTAATGTTGTCCCTATTTTTTCTTCCATGATCTTTATCGTTTTAGTCTTTATGTTTAGGTCTTTGATCCACTTGGAGTTAGTTTTTGTGCATGGTGTAAGGTATGGGTCCTGTTTCATTTTTTTGCAAATGGATATCCAGTTATGCCAGCACCATTTGTTAAAAAGACTTTCTTTTCCCCAATTAACTGACACTAGGCCTTTGTCAAATATCAGCTGCTCATATGTGGATGGATTTATATCTGGGTTCTCAATTCTGTTCCATTGGTCTATGTGCCTGTTGCTGTACCAGTACCAGGCTGTTTTGACTACTGTGGCTGTATAACAGGTTCTAAAATCAGGTAGAGTGAGGCCTCCCACTTTCTTCTTCTTTTTCAGTAATGCTTTACTTATCCAAGGCTTCTTCTCCTTCCATATGAAGTCGGTGATTTGTTTCTCCATCAGATTAAAAAATGTCATTGGAATTTGGATCGGAAGTGCACTGTATGTATAGATGGCTTTTGGTAGAATAGACATTTTTACTATGTTAAGTTCAAGGATACTTTTAACACTTGGAATTTAAGTTTGAATGTCTGGTTAGACTAGATGACCTTATTAGTCCCCGCTAGCCCTGCAATCCCATAAAAAAAAAAAAAAGTCTAGTTAAGGTGAATTATGTCCCTTTATTCTAACAGCACTAGGCCAGATCACAGCCTCCACTCTATGGCAGCTCTCACTCTGAGAGGAGAGAAAGGTAGATGCAGGGGGCTTTTTTTATGATTAGGAACCAAACAACAGTACTTTAAAAGTGTGTGTGGAGGGGCTGCCTTTTCTGCAGATCACAGTGATACTGAGGCTAAAGAAAGAGGACCCAGGGGATGGGCAGCTTGGTGAAAGGACCAAGGAGAGTGAGTCCAGAAGGAAAGGAGGGGGAGACATTGAGCAGGGGAGTTGGAGATGGAGCTGTTCATGAGAGTGAGGAAAGAGCAGAAGCAGGAGACAGATCAAGAGGAGACCACCAATTTGTGACCCAGGAAACCCAGCCTCGCTCCCCTCTAGGCCCCTACTGCCATCTTTTCTGAAGAGGTGGGAGTCTAGTTGCAATGTCCCAATTTCTGATTACACAGCCTAGATTACTGACCATCCAAGCATACCCTTAGACTAGGTCTGAGACATCCACTTTGGAGATGAGGAGGAAGAGGATGGGAGGGATGTAAAAGGATGGAAGCCCTGCCTCCAGCCACATGCCCTGTTCTGAAACACACCTGGAACTAACTACCACCGGGGTACAGGAGTGTATTTCTGCCATTAGCCGCGATTCCTTCCTGAACTTCTGTACATGGGGATGTGGAGAGAAAGCCTGCAGGCAGATGAAGCCATGGTGGTGCAGTGCTTAAGGGCTCAGCTGCTAACTGAAAAGTGTGCAGTCAGAATCTACCAGCAGCTCCTTGGAAACCCTGTGGGGCAGTTCTCCTCTGTCCTAAGGATCGCTATGAGTCAGAATTCAACTCAACGGCTGTGGGTTTGGTTTGGTTTTTTGGATGGAGTAGATGCAACCAGAGCAGAGTCTAAGGTTCTTGACCTCCCTTCCCATAATACTAATCTGCATCTTGTAGGGCTACTTATGCTTTTCGGAGTTTTCACAGCATCATGGTGCCATAGTGAGAACAGGAACCTGGGAGCTCCAAGCTCTGGGATCCAGACATTTCATATGATTATCAGTAATTCTGTGAGAGAAATAAAACAGGAGTTACTCCCTCTAATTTACAAGTGAGGAAACTAAATCACAGGAATCTCATAGTCGCTATGAGTCAGAATTCAACTCAATGGCAATGGGCATGTTTTTTTTTTGGTTTGTTTGTTTGGATGGATCTATAAATGGTATAAGGACCAGGATAGTATGACATAGTTAAAAAGAGACCTGGATTCAAATTTCATCTCTGCTACTGTCTAGCTGTTTGACTTAGGATAGATACTTCAGTGTTTTTTGTTTGTTTGTTTCTGATATTTGGTTTTTCATCTATAAAATAAATAGATGAACTAGAAGAGGAAAATAAGGCAAATACATGACATCTTTGTTCCCATTAGTCCATTCTGTGCCTGTGGCAGACATGGCTAATCAATCACAGCACACCGCTACACTGAGCCAGGTGCAGCCCAGAGCCCTCAGCTTACTAACCTTTGCACTGTCTCTGCAGAACCCACACAGAACAGAGGAAGCATTGAGTTAGGAGTGCTGTCTGTGCCTGTGTTAGCTGGGGCAGGGAATCCAGAGCCCTGGGACCATGGTCGCAACTGTTCCCTTTGGAACTCCTCTCTGCCTTGGCTCCCTCTCCATCCTTTCCTCCCCTGGCTGCAAAAGAAGGCTCAGAGAGTCCCATGTCTCTGCCCTTTCTTTGGATCTTCAAGGAGAATGTCTTTACCCAACACATCTTATCCCATTGGACTGAGTAGAAAAGCAATGATAGCTTGTTACTTATTGCTAGTGAAAGATAAGGGGCAATATATGCTTCCATTAGAAATCCTGGTCCTGAAGGATTCAGGTAAAGCAGCATGAATCTTCATCAAGATGGTGCTTCCTGCTAGCCTGTCTCCCAGCTTTAAATACTGGAGTTGGCTAACCATGGCCAGCATATCCTTTGTTCAGAGAGGAATAGTTTTCAGAATTGTGGACTTTGAAAGAATGTGTCTCAAGGTACCATTGCTGTTATACTCAAACTTACAGATATGTTCCTGACCCTCGGCCTCAAGTTTTACATTTTTCTTCTGAGGCAGATGTAAACCATGTCCACCCATGTGTCTAAAGAAAATTCCTACTAAAGTGATTTCTAAGTGGGAGCCACCTGGAGAAGGTAGGCCCCTGTTGGGGGGGCGGGCTGAACTCTTTAAGGGAACTTGTAGGAACCTCAAAATTGGCCTAATGTTTTTGCATAGTAATATACCTGTTTTCGTTGTCAACTTAATTAGCTTCTTTAAAAATAATTCTTTAGGTGAAAGATGTTAATGGCTTATCCTCCTGCCCTGCTGAGCAGAGCCAGAGAGCTTGATAGTTTGAGGCCAAATAAAAGGAAGTAGTGCTTTTCGCTGTCGGTAGTAAACGTGTGGAAATCATTACTCTGAGAAACGGTATGGGCTGAAATTATAAATTGACGCCAGGAACGAACTTTTAGAGAAAGTCAAAGATGACACATATAAATTGGGTTATTAAAGAGAAATTAGGGGACATTTCCTAAATACTTAAAGTTAACATTATGGACAGACCCCCAATTCTCCCACGGCCCTCACTGGCACCAGTCTCAGGGCCAGAGTGTAAGGTGGAGTGATTGCTGGGCTATCAGCTGTGATGTTTTTAAATTCTCATGTTCCGCTCTTCCTAAGCCAATTTAACCTCTTTTTTTTTTCTTCAATGTTCTGGTCTCTTTCAAATGGCCAGTTCTTCAGAACTCTATGAAATAATCTGGAAAAGCTAGAGGGTAATGTAGCCCAACTCTAAGACGGGAATCTGGGCTCCAATCCTGCCTCTGCCACTAACTAGTTGCTTGACTCTGGGGCATTACATCACCTCTCCTGCCTCACATTTCTGAGCAAAGAGAGAGAGTTGCATTAAATACCCTCTAAGGTATCTGTCTTGGAAGAAGTACAGCCAGAATGCTCCTTAGAAGCAAGGATGGTGAGACTTCCTCTCACATACTTCAGATACGTCATCAGGAGGGATCAGTCCCTGGACAAGGACATCATGCTTGGTAAAGTAGAGGGTTATCCAAAAAGAGGAAGACCCCCAACAAGATGAATTGACACAGTGGCTGCAACAATGGGCTCAAGCATAATAATGACCATAAGGATGGTGCAGGACCAGGCAGCATTTTGTTGTGTTGTACATAGGGTCACTATGAGTCAGAACCGATTCGATGGCACCTAACGACAACAACAACAAGGTTCCTTTGGGAGCACTGGTGGTTCCGAGGTAGAGCTCTCACTGCCCCTGCAGGAGACCTGGGTTGGATTGCTGGCCAGTGCCCCTCATGTGCAGCCACCGCCCACCTATCAGTGGAGGCTTGTGTGTCGCGATGACGCTGAATGAGCTTCAGCAGAGCTTCTAGACTAAGACAGACGAGGAAGAAAGGTTTGATGATCTATTCGGCAAAGTCAGCCAATGAAAACCCTATGGATCACAGCAGTCTGACCTGCAATGGATTGTGGGGATGACCCCATTGTGCATGGGGTAGCCATGAGTTGGGGACCAACTTGATGACAGCTAACAAAACAAACAAGAGGTCCATTTGGGGATAAAATTCTTTAAACCTATAAATATGATATGCACGCCCACTTGGGACATCCCTAGAATAAGGGAATAGTAGGGTGGAGGACTGCTTTGTCTTCTTTTCCAAAAAGAATGAAGTAGAAAGTTATACCTTTCGGGCAGGAGGAAAATAACCCACCCACTGCCGTCGAGTTGATTCTGACTCATAGCGACCCTAGAGGACAGAGTAGAACTGCCCCATAGAGTTTCCAAGGAGCGCCTGGCGGATTCGAACAGCCAACCTTTTGGTTAGCAGCCACAGCACTTAACCACTACGCCACCAGGGTTTCCAGGAGAAAAATAGCATTGTCTAAACAGCATTTGGAAACCCCTGTCAGCGTAGAAAAACTTCCTTTTCTTTGAACCTGGTAGAGGAAACGAGTGATATAGCAGGAAGACCAGAGGTGGGGGAGTCAGGCCAATCTGGGTTCAGACGTGACTCAGTCACCAGCTGATCCTTAGCCTCCCATCGGTAAAATGGAGATAGTAATATGTCACTCATGGAGTTGGGGTAAGAATGAAATGAGATTAATGGCAAAAAGTGTCTTGTCCAATTCTTGGTATACAGCAAGTGCTCAATAAATAATGTTTAAAGAAAGGAAACTGGAGTCCCAAAGCAGGATGATTATTATGGCAAGCTCTCTGTGCAGGGCTGTCAGAGGAGGAAAAGCTAGTGCGGCTGGAGGAAGCAGCTTCGCAATGACCTGTTCTAATTAAGTAGATAGATTAGCGTTGGAATATGTTCCTAACCACAAAAAATCAGATTCAGTGTTCCAAATTACATCTAAAGTTCTTTTTTTTTTTTTTTTTTTGCTTTAAAATTGCTCAGCTTTACAGATGAATATTGTTTAAAAGATGTATGTATTTTAGTACTGTCACTGAAAATAACATTTGTGGGATTTGAGGCAAGATCACCAGATGAATCAGACACGCTGTAATTTGGTTCACATCACTGTGACCTGCTGGCAGAGTATGCAAATTGCAGGTTCTGGTTTTCTGTGTTTTTTCTTTTTTGGTGGGGGAAGGGTTGTGTTTGTTTTGTTTTGTTTTGTTAGGAATTGTGCCTTTAATGTACATCTTTGGAAAAGTGTAGTTCTAAACAACAAAAGCATCCTTTCTTCTCCTGAGAGTTATCATACTCTTAAGTAAGACCAAAGAGGGCCTTATCAGGAGTTTCAGGCACAGAGATCAGGACACCTGGCTCTTTAACCCAAGGGAAGAACACTGGGGTCCAGTATCTCATAGAAATCCTGTTGCAAAAAGAAAAAGAGAGCCACTTTGCCACTCCCAGAGTCTGCAGTGGCACTTGCTATGCCAAGTTTAATATCTCATTGTTGGAAGCTCAAGTCCCCCAACAAGTTTGCAGCATTGCTAATGACTTTAGACTGGTCCCAGAGACTGTTCCCATATCCCGAAGGCACTAACAGGATAGTGGACACCCCTACGAACCAGCCTTACTACTTTCTTCCTGGCTCATCTTGGGAAGCCAGCAGATATTAGGAAGCGTTTTCTCATCATGCTGATGAGCTGGTGTTGTAACAAGTCACGGTTTCTCGGACAGTAGTTTTGGGCAGTTGATAACAAAGCTGACCTCAACTGGTTCATGAAGTTGCTGTAGTATATTTTTTTAATAGTTGTTCCTTCACAGGAAATAGCTGGAGGCAAGTAGCTTTTGAACTTGGTGCCTTCATCTTAACATGAGAACCTTTGTCTAATTAGGTGGAACAATTTGGCAAGAGGCACAAACAGTTAGATGGAGAATCATCCATTGGAGGTATCAGGGGGGATCTCCCACTGCTGCACCGTATGGTGGTACAAGGAGAAGGAACATGACATATGGGAAAGCCCTTTGTGACAATGGCTGACATTCACCAGCCACTGATGGTGCACACACGTTCTTCTCTGCACTTCACAGACACCTAATTTAATCACCAACACTAACCCAATAAAAGTAAGCATTATTCTTATTCCTATTTCATAGATGGGGAAACCACAGCACAGACAGGTTAAGTGACTTGGCCAGGGCCACGCTGGTAAATTGCAGTTAAAGATTTTTGGGCTCAGGCAGTTCATTCAACTCGAGTGTGTGTGCCAGGTCCTTGACATTGTGTTAGGAGAGAGGGAAGATTTGGAACCACTCCTCTAAGTGACAATTCATCGGGACCCTGTGTGTTCCAGAGTAGACCTGCGCTCCACAGGGTTTTCGTGCCTGTGACCTTTTGGTAGTAGATTACCAGTCCGTCCTTCTGAGGCACTTCTGGGTGGGTTCAAACTGACAGCCTTTCAGTTAGCAGACAAGTGCTTAACTGTTTGTGCCACCCAGGGACTCCTGTGAACTGCTTAATCTCCGTGTTATGCAATAGTAATGATATCACTGAACATGCCATTCATTTTATTATGTTTCATTTATTAACAGCTGATACGTGCCCAGTCTTCAGAGCCTGTTGCTCTTGCTGTATGGAGATCCACTAACAACTTTTAAAAATTAGAGAAAACTGTACTTAGGTGACTTGTGGCCTCAGATTGAAGGAGAAGCCTTTCTCAACCGAAGTCCACAGTTTTCACCTTAGTGAGAGCAAGGCATGTATGTAGCTGTCACTGCAGTTGAAGACCTAGGTCTTCTGCACTCAGCCGAACAACTCCTGCCACATGGGAGCGGGACAGTTTCAAGTCACGTCACCCACCCCGGATGAGCCTGCTCCTGGGGTCTTCAGCTCAGGACCTACAGTTAACACATAGCCTTCCTTTTTCTTTTATAAAACATAACGGACCCCAGGTACCCAGTCAGGAACTTCTTTAGCATCCTCTAGAGGTCATCCCGCTTAGCCCAAACCCCATGCCATTTAGACAGTTCTCCCCATTTTCCCTCCTATTGAGCCCAAATCTGTCCAGCTGAAGTCCCTCCATGAATCCCAGTTCTACCCACCGGAGCCACCTGGGGTAAGTTTCATCATTGATGTGTATGGCTGCCTTGCAGATACGTGAGGAAGCGCTCATGCCCGGGGTCTCCTCCTGTCCACCTCAGTCTTCCCACACCACCACCCCCCTCCGCAGGTGATAGGTTTTAGCACATGAGCCCAAATGCTCAGAATAAATGACATATGTGTCTGTCAAGCCCTCTCTCCTCTGTACCAGTGTGTGAGCCTTCTGCTCTCCTAAGTCAAGGAATTCAGTGACCAAGGCTTGGTGTAGGACTTCCCAGCATGGTATTCACACCCCAGGGATATCTGCTGTCCTTGGGCCACTTCCCAGCATGGACCCATGGAGTTGCTCCAACCCTGGAGCAGTCTGGCTCACCCACTGTGCTGTGGCTTTGCTGGCCTGTGGGCTTCTGGCATTGCCTCCGTTGTCCTGTTTCATTTGGAGGGGCTATTTAATTAGCCCTGGCTCAGGGTTAGCCTAGCTGGGCCAGACCCTTGTGGTCACTTTGACGTCTACCAAGATCATAGTAACAGCCTCCTCTGCTGAGTCTGGAGCCACAGTGTCGGGCTCTGCAGATGGGTGCATAATCCAGGAGAAAGAACGCGGTGCTGGGAACCAGGGAACCTGGGGTGTAGGCCTATCTCCTCCACTTAAGTAGCTGCGTTGTCTTCGGAAAGGCACTTGACTTGTTTATGCCTCAGTTTAACTTGATTGTGGGGATAATGATGCCTATTTTACATCAGCCCAGGGTTTCTCAACAGCCACATTGTTGACATTTTGGCCCGAGTAAGTCTCTGTTGTGGGATGACTGTTCTGTGCATGTGGGACCTTTAGCAGCACCCGGACCTCTACCCTCTAGATGGCAATAGCACCCCTTCCCCTTCAGTTGTGACAACCAAAAATGCCTCCAGATGTTGCCATATGCCCCTTGGGGGTAAAATTACCCCCAGTTGAGGGCCACTGAAGTAACTCGGGTTATCAGAATACACTAAATAACTCTGTGTGGAAAGAACACAGGGAATCAAGGGTGTCTTCATCATATCCACTAGGATTTCAGTCTTCTCTGATTTGATAGTAATTGTGTAGAAGTGGAAAGAAAAAACAGCATATTCTGTACCAGACCCTACATGGTCTAACGAGTAACTAGGTATGGTCTGTGCTTTAATTCCTGCAGGTCAGTTAAGTTTCTATTTTACTGTATTTAATATCTACTGTGTGTAAAGTGGAAACCCTGGTGGCGTAGTGGTTAAGTGCTACAGCAGCTAACCAAAGCGTGGGCAATTTGAATCCGCCAGGCGCTCCTTGGAAACTCTATGGGGCAGTTCTACTCTGTCCAATAGGGTCGCTATGAGTCGGAATTGACTCGATGGCACTGGGTTTGATTTGGTGTGT
Organism: Loxodonta africana; assembly: GCF_030014295.1. NCBI lineage: Eukaryota > Metazoa > Chordata > Mammalia > Proboscidea > Elephantidae > Loxodonta > Loxodonta africana. The sequence continues at coordinate 203,219,967 of NC_087344.1, read as the reverse complement.
AAAGTGAAGAGCCACAAAGATGAGTAGCAGCACCTGTTTTAATGGATGATAAACTCTAGTGGGAGCATACCACAGAGTATCTGTGCCTACGACCAAGAGAGGCAGGCCTGGGTTGTAGTCGGGAAGTGTCACGGAGGAGGTGATGTGGGAGATTGGACCTGAGGGCTCCCACAGGCAGAGATGGGACCGCAAGAGCCATCAGAAGGTGATTTATGCAGAGGGAGAGTGTGGTCAAGGGCATGGAGCATATGGAATTACATGAGAGGCAGCAGGACATATATGCCCTGTAGCCAGTTTAGGAAGGCTTTGAATGCCAGATTTGAAAGTTGCCCTTAGCTTAGTCAGCAGTAGGAGCCATGGAAGGTTTCTGAGCAGTGGAGTGGCATGGTTTGTTTGACTTTGGAGTCCCTAGGTGGTACAGACAGTTAACATGCTTAGTTGGCTGCTAACTGAAAGGTTGGAGGTTCGAGTCCACACAGAGGCACTTTGGAAGAAAGGCCTGTGGATCTACTCCTGGAAAATCAGCCATCAAAAACCCTGTGGAGCCCAGTTCTACTCTGACACCGTGGGGTCTTCATGAGTCAGAATCAGCTCGAAGGCAACTGGTTTACTGGTTGGTTTCACTTTAGTGTCTGGAATGGATTGGGGTGAGGAGCGGCCAGGTGGAAGATGACTTTAAGGACGTGAACTAGAGGGATGGTGGAGGAAGAGGCGAATGGAAGCGAAAGTGCAGACGGAGAGGGAAGGGGAGGAGGCCCAGGGGACTCATTTTTGAATCCAGGTCCCAGAGAAGGGGGCTTCCATTAATGGGAATGGGAGAAGACAAGAGGGGGAACCAGGAATATGAAACTTTGGGCGTTAGAGAAGGGCCAGGGAAGAGCGTTCTATTTGAGTGAGTGTCAAATGCTTGCACATCCATCCGGACCTGAAAGGGCCTTGCTTACAGACTTCCTGCGGGAAAAGGCGTGCCGTTGTTTGCTCTATGCTTGGTTTTTTCAAAGAAGATGAGCTTCTTGAATTCATTTATCATTTTTTAGGAACAATTCATACGAACGTCAAAAAAATAACATTTAGTTTTTTAAAAAAGAAAAGACGCTCTGCCTGGAGCCTTAGCCCTGTGCAAAGCACCTTTTTTGTAAACTGAAAGAATCAGAGTTTGGAATTAAGTTAACAGCAGGAGCAGAATTGCATGTGGAGCCTCTGCCATATGCTGTTTTTTGCTAATACTCTAACAATACACCGGACATTCTAAATCCGTGTACACAGGAGTGTGCCCACGGCAGGAGCCCTGAGCACTGATTGGTACAGCTGGGCTCCCTGCCACTGCTCACACACCCAGGCAGGAGAGCAGAGCCTGGACTCTTGAATGTGTGAGCAAGTATTCCCATTATTGTGTTACAGCAAAAAAGGCTCTGTGACACCTCAATCATATTTCCATCTTATTCCCCCAGCAGGTGACCCGAGTTAGGCCTGTTTTTCCTCCCACAAACCTCGCTTTACCTGCCTCCATCCTTTTTATTATTTCATTCCAACGCTCCATGCAGTTAGAACGTTGAGATCCTTAAATGCATCTCACAAGGGAAAATCAAAGTGAAGACTCCCGGGGCACCCATCTGTCTTCCACCCTATATACATATTTAGTCATTAATATTTATCTTCTCTCCAGCCAAAGGGACGCTCCTTGCATCTGTGGCCTGCCACAGGGAGGAAGGCTGGCCACCCTAAGTCAGGGGCTCACAGACCATCTCTGCTGACAGTCAGTAGGAGGAGCTGCCCAAAGACCTGACCCCCTTTGGCTCTCACTTGTGGATGTTGGCAGTGGGAGAGGCTGTGAAACCATCTCTCTACTGTTCTTCAACTGATACCCAAAGACCCATCTCACCTATGTAAAGCTTTTCACAATGGGTCAATGATTTTCATCAGCATTAGCCCATTCAGTTGTCACAGAGGAAATTCACACAGGTGTTAACTCCCGATTTATAGCTGAGGAGCTCAGGTGCAGAGAGGTCGGTGATCATCCTCCTGTGTGCAGATGCAAGGACCAGGGCGCTGGCCACCTGACTTTCTCTCCAGGCTCTTTCCACCTGATGACATCTGCCAAGGCCCTTTGTTTCCTTCCCTTCCTGCTGCAGACTTCCTCCGGCCCATTTCACTGATGATTAGGGCTTTCATGGAAGGAGGTGAGTAGAGGAGGGATAAAAGGACATGGAATGTCAAGATGAAAAAAAGGTGTTGTTAGTTGCTGTGGAATCAACTCCGGCTCATAGCGACCCCTCGTGTGCGGAGTTGAACTGCTCTGCAGGGTTCTTAAGGTTGTGACCTTTCAGAAGCAGGTCAGCAGAACTATCTTCCAAGGCATCTCTGGGTGGGCTCAAACTGCCAACCTTTTGGCTAATAATCAAACACTTAACCGTTTGGGCCACCCAGGGCCTCCCAAAGAAGAGTTTTAGCTACTGTTAGTAATATCTAACGGTGGCCCCAGGTACCACAGGACTGGACTGTTATGATCCATAGAGTTTTCATTGACTGCCCTTTGGAAGATCACCAGGCCTTTCTTCCTAGTCCATCTTAGTCTGGAAGCCCCACTGAATCCTGTTCAGCATCATATCAACACGCAAGCCAACACTGACAGATGAGTGGTGACCGCACATGAGGTGCCCTGGCCAGGAATTGAGCCTGGGTCTCCTGTATGAAAGGCAAGAATGCTACCACTGAACACCACCACTGCCCCTAATAGTTCTAATGAGAGTGTCAAAACTGATTTCGTCGGTGGCTGAATCAGTTATCTATTGCTGCGTAAGAACCACCCCAAAACGTAGTGGTCTAAAACAACAGTGATTTATCTTGTCTCACAATTCTGTGGGCTGACTGGGCGGGGCTTCAGTGGTCACTCATGTAGCTTCCTTCCGCTGGCAGGGCTAACGGAGGCTAGGACACTGGGGCAGCTAGACCTCTTCATCCCCGTGATCTCAGGGCTTCTCATTCTACGTGGTATCTCATTCGGGAGCCCTGGTGGCTGGTGCTGGGTTTTCTTTGGGTGGTGTAGTGGTTAAGTGCTCTGGCTGCTAACCAAAATATTGTCAGTTGGAATCCACCAGCCACTCCTTGGAAGCTCTGTGGGACAATTTTACTCAGTCGTATAGGGTTGCTATCAGGCGGAATTGACTCGACAGCAACAGGTTTGGTTTTCTGGGTTTTTTCATGATTTGTAGTCTAGTAGGGGCTTCATACATAGCAGCTGAGTTCCCAGTAGGAGAAAATCAAGGCTGCAAGACCTAGTCTTGAGGTCTAAGCTCAATTCACAGAATGTCACTTCCACCACATTCTGTTGGTCAAAGCCAATTACAGGACCAGCTCTGATCCAGTGAGAGAGAAGACTCATTTTGTGATGGGAGGAGTGGCAACATTACGCTGCCAAAGGGCAGGTGGAACGGAAGGGTCGTTGAAGCCATTTTTAGAAACAACCTACCGTAGTGGTATTTTGGGAGTATGTGAGAGACAGAAAGGATTTGGGAATAAAAGACAACAGCTTGAAGAGTTTCTGTCTTGTGTTTTATTTATTACTTAAGGTCAAAACCTTGTAAAAAATGTAACTCTGAAAACAACCTTTTAGGCGGCTCCATTAATGGCTACAATTAGTACCACGTATAAAACTCTGACAAGCCTTAAAAGAAAGCATGGATGCCCAAGATTGGATATATTATGACTTTGTTGTGGAGATAGACATCTGATGATGATGGAGATATCCCATCCACATTTTTGGAGCCAAGACGAAAGCATGAACCACCTCCAATTCTGCAATTTCCCCGCTCGGTAAAATATAGGAAACCACCTGGTCAGCAATACCAAAACTGGCTTAGCTCTGCTATTTCTCAGGTTCTGCATTTCCTTCATCCCTTTGGCGTAGGCTATTATGTAAGTTTTTTTCTGTACTCCTCCAATAAAGCTTCCACTAGTAAGGTGAATTTCACAGGCTGTTTTTACCAAATAGGAAGATGCCTTGTCTGTTAGGATGACATCACATTTTATAGTGGTTATTTCTAAAATAATCCTAGATGCATACTAAGTAATTCTTTGTGAATTGCTTGCCACCCAACCAGGGCTGTCACTGGTGAAGCAGAATCTTAGTTAACAGTCTCAGCCTGTAGCTTAGCACCAGCAGGCAGTCCATGTGCTCTCTGATCTTGGTTGTTTCACTGGCCCATCACCACACACACACACACACACACACACACACACACACACACACACACAGCAGCTCTTCAAATTTGGGAACTAAATTTATCTTTCTCTTTCCATCAACCAGGTTTCCTTTTAACAATGTCTATTCAAACAGATAGTACATTTTTGGTGGCAGCAAAGTCTGTTTCTACTAGTAATATTAGTAATAACAGTAAGAACCACTTACTAAGCACCTAATATATGTCTGCCACTGAAAACCCTGCAGAGCACAGTTCTCTTCTGACACAATTGGGGTCACCATGAGCTGGAGTCAACTCCAGGCAACTGGTTTAACATGTGTCTAATTTACGGATTGAATTATGTTTCCCAAAAATATGTGTGTCAGCTTGGCTAGTCCCTGATTCCCAGTATTGTGTGATTTTTCACCATTTTGTCATCTCTTATGATTTTCCTATGTGTTGTAAATCCTACCTCAATGATGTTAAAGTGGGATTAGTGGTAGTTATGTTAATGAGGCAATCTACAGGATTAGGTTGTGTCTTAAACCAGTCTCTTTTGAGATATAAAAAGAGAAGTGAGCAGAGAGACAGGGGGACCTCATACCACCAAGAAAGCAGTGCTGGGAGCAGAGCGCATCCTTTGGACCTGGGTCCCTGTGCCTGAGAAGCTCATAGACCAGGGAAAGATTGATGACAAAGACCTTCCCCCAGAGCCAACAGAGAAAGAAAACCTTTCCCTGGTGCTGGTACCCTGAATTAGGGCTTCTAGCTTCCTAGACTGCAAGAGAATAAATTTTTCTTTGTTAAAGCCATTCACTTGTGGTATTTCAGTTATACCAGCATTAGATAACTAAAACATTTCATACTTTGGAAAGAGATGTGAGTACGTATAGTAGGGCCCCAGCTGGTGGGAGAGGGACTGTGGAGTCTCAAGATTGGGGCCCCCTGGACCTTCAGTTCCTGGCCTGCTGGGGGGAAATTGAACTCAACAGATGTGACAGGTTAGGAGACTATCCTCAGATAAACCCCTGGCCCCAAGGTGTAGGGAGGGCTTAATTACAAGCTTCTCCATTGGATCAGTGGTGATTAGCATACAGGCTGTTGATACATAGCCCATCTCTGTCTAGGGCAGAATTGAACTTGGAGATAGATTGTCAGTGACTCAGCTCCAAGAAGCTGGGGAAGGAGGCAGGAAAGGAGAAGCTCTGTCAGCACTTTTCATACATCACTTCAATTAATCTGTCCAATCCTGTGAGGCAGTGATGACTGTCTCCATTTCACAGGTGAGGATACAGCATTCAGAAAGATTATACCCCATGTCCTGTCACCCAGCAAGCGAGAGGAACACAAAGTCTGTTTTTCTTCCACAACACCAGGCTCAGTTGAGAGAATTTTTTGGTCTCATCCAATTCAAAAAAAAAGCTGAGTCATGTATTCTGTCCAGTGTACTTGATTGGCATGGGAGTATATCATGAAACTCCTTAGTTATGTGGAGAGGGGCTAAAAACACATGTGGACACAGACCACCCAGGTTAAAATCTCAACTCCAGTACCTTCAAGTCATGTCACCTTGGGCAAGACATGTAATCTTTTTCTGCCTCAGTTTTCTCATCTGGAAAATAGGGGTAATGATGATATTCAGATTGTAGCTGCAAGGCCCTACATGAGATGGCGCCTCATCCTCATCACCCCTCCATCATGCCTTCCCAGCCTCATTGGCCTCCTCCCTGTTTCCTGAACATACCAGATAGGCTCCCATCCTCAGGCCTTCACGATGGCCATTCCCTTTGCCCAGAATGCTTCCTCCCAGGATATCCACATGGCCAACTCCCTCACCTCCTTCAGACTTTTGCTCAAATGTCATGTTCTCAAGGCCTCGTGACACCCACCTTGGCCCTCCCCCAGCACTCCCAGTCCTCTTATTTGCTATACTTTTTTTTCTATAGTACTTTCCCCTGACATACTACATGGTTTACTGATTTATGATACTCATTTCTTGTTGACTATGTACAAGGTCAGAGCCCTGGTAGTGTAGTGGTAAGAGCTTGGCTGCTAACCAAAAGGTTAGCAGTTCGAATCCACCAGCTGCTCCTTGGAAACCCTATGGGGCAGTTCTACTCTGTCCTATAGGATCACTATGAGTCAGAACTGACTTGATGGCACCTAAGAACTTATGCAAGGATCTCTGTCCACTTTGTCCACTGCTGTATCCCAGGTGTCCGGATAGAGCCTGGCATATACAGGTGCTCAGAGGATTAATATAAATTTTAAGGGTTAAATTAGGTAGTATATGTTAATAACTTAGCTCGATGCCTGACACATAGTAAACCCAGTGCTGTTGAGTCAATTCCGACTCATAGTGACCCTATAAGACTGAGTAGAACTGCCCCACAGAGTTTCCAAGGAGTGCCTGGTGGATTCAAACTGCCAACCCTTTGGTTAGCAGCCGTAGCACTTAACCACTTCACCACCAGGGTTTCTGACACATAGTGAGGACTCAATAAAAGGCTGCTCTTGTTGTATCTGACGTTGTTACTGATTAATTTGCTGTCGGGTTGTAGTTCTGGTGTTCAGGTACCACTGGTGGAGATGACAGGCTATGTGTAATGACTTGTCCATGGTGGTTGCTGCTGGCCTTCCTGGTAGAAACAAGTAGGCCCTCTTACTGAGCACCACAGCAGGTACTCAGAGTCCATCTCAGCGGGCAACTGGAGAAACAAAGCCAGGGAGCATTCGATAGGCTTATCTAAGGACAGGCAGTGAGGCAGAGACTTGTCTGCCTGCTTGTCCAGCAACTGTGCCAAACTGAGGCCTCAGTTTGGCACAGTTGCCCCAGCCCTGGGTGAGAACCATCCCACACATGCACACCCCAACATGGGCCTTTTGATAAAGAATTGCAGTTGTGAGGGCTCAGTACAGAAGCCTCCTTTTCATGCCACCAGGCATATCTTAGTTACCTATGGGAGAAGCCGAATTTGCTTAAAGAATATGGAGACAAGCTGGAGAGAGAGAGTGTGTGTGTGGCTGAGTCAGCCAGAGGCATTTCACAGTGTGGCACCGTGGTGGATAGGGCAGGCTTGGTATCTGTGCCCCTCCCCACACCATGCCTGTGAGGACACAGCTGATTTGGAGCTGGGCTCTTCTGACCCTGTTTCTTCCACAACCTTCCAAACTCCAACTCCCAGGGGCCCAAATGGCCTTTTCTCCTTTCGCCTTTCTCCTCCTGCCACCCACCAGAGAAAGTGTTGTTGAGTTCAGTCAGACACTATTTAGGAGTGCTGGCCCCAGCAGTCAGCGCTAGGCATGTGAGGGTGGCCACCACAGTTCCTGCCCTTGAGAGCTCACAACCCCACACACAGGCCAGTGCTCGCCAGATTATTTCTGAGGCAGCAGTTAGGAGCATGGCTACCCAGACTTGAACTTGGTTCTACTACTTATTAGCTCTGTGATCTTGGGTAAGTAACATAAACCATCTGTGCCTCAGTTCCCTTGCTATGTAAAATGGAGCCCCGGTGGCACAGTGGTTTAAGTGCTTGGCTGCTATCCAAAAGGACAGCAGTTCAAACCCACCAGCCACCCTGCAAGAGAAAGATGTGGTAGTCTGCTTCCATAAAGATTAAAAAAAAAACAAACCAAACCTGTTGCCGTGGAGTAGATTCCAACTCACAGCAACCGTACCAAACAGGATAGAACGGCTACATAGGATTTCCAAGGCTGTTTTTTAATTTTTTACAGAAGCAGATTACCACATCTTTCTCACGCAGAATGCTTTAATCACTGCACCACCAGAGCTCCCCACACTTCCAATAAAGGACCAGTATCTAAAATATTAAAAAACTCTTGAAACACAACAAATTTGATTATCTCAAAAACAACCATTCCCATTAGAAAATGGGAAAAAACATGACAAGATATTTCACTAGAGAGGATATACAGATGGCAAATAAGCACATGTACAAATGATCTGTACCATTAAACCAAACCAAACCCATCACTGCTGAGTTGATTCCAACTCATGGTGACCCTACAGGACAGAGTAGAACTGCCCCCATACGGTTTCCAAGGCTGTAATTCTTTACAGAAGCAGACTGCCCATCTTTCTCCCACAGAGCAGCTGGTGGGCTCAAACTGACAGCCGAGCACTTAACCACTGTGTCATCAGGGCTCCTTCCATAAAGATTACAGCCTCGGAAACCCTATGAGGCAATTCTGCTCTGTCCTATAGGGTCGTTATGAGTCCAAGTCAACTTGCCAACAGTGGGTTTTGTTTTGTTTTGTTATTTGTTTGTTTTAATAGTAATACCAGGAGTCCCTAGGTGGTGCAAACAATTAAGCTCTCTACTACTAGCTGAAAGGTTGGCAGTTTGAACCCACCCAGAGGCACTTCAGAAAACAGGCCTGCTGCTCTGCTCCTAAAAGGTCACAGCCTTGAAAACTCTATGGAGTACAGTTTTACTCTGCAACATGGGGTCACCGTGAGTCAAAATCGACTTGACGATAACTAACAGCAACAACAATAGTAACTACTTCATAGGGTAGTTGAGAGGATTAAATGAAATAAAATATGTCGTGTGCCTAGAACAGTGCTTGGCATATAGTGTTTGTTTTTGTGATCATTATTGTTATTATTGTTTAGTATAATTCTGTAATAAGTACAGTAAACACGTGCAGCTGTGCTAGGAGCTCAGAAAACCAGTTGCCAAGATGGCAAGGAGACTGCTGTTGTTGTCGTGTGAGGTTCTGGGTGGGACACAGTGAGTGGTGGTCTTGAAGCTGGGCCCCATCATGGGGGGCTTTTGTCTTTATCAGTACCCTTCTGACTTCTTTTAGCCCAGATTCCACTCCTCATCCCCACTCTGGACTAGACCCAGCTATGGAACCCAGGCTGAACCCGTCCCATCCCCCACCCTACTGACAGCAATAATTATGAATGTGTGGGCATGTGACTCAAGCTGACCAACTGTAGTCCTCCCCTGGGACTTTTCTGCTGGAGCCAGGTACACCTTGCCCCTCCCGGCATATTGAAGAGTAGGGTGGAACTGGGCGACTCATGGCCTCTTCTCCACCCCATGGATTAGGCTTCACCCCTGGCACCTGAGATCCTGTTCTCCCTTCAGTGCTGGGAACTTTCCCAGTATCCCTCCAACAAACCTTTTTTCAAAAACCTAAGCTTCTTCAAGTTGGGTTCTGACATTTGCAAATGAAAAAGCCTGCCTAATAGGCTGAGCTGAGGAGCCCAGATCACCCTTTGAGCAGTGAGGAGCTCTTGAAGGGTGTTAAATTGGGGAGTGACTGTGACTGGGCAGCTTGTGCATTTTAGAGACATTGCCCTGACAGCACTGTGGAGGATGGATTAGAGAGAAAGGTTGGGCGCTGAGGACCCCAGCTAGGGGCTACCATCATTGTCCAGGAGAGAAGTGGCAAGGGCTTGACCTGAGGTAATTGAAGTAGGAGTAGAGATTAGAGACCCATCTGAGACACGCTGAGACGATTACCTGAGGCGGCCAAGAGTGGCCAGAGGAGGGGACTGGCTGTCAGCTCCGTCCCCGTGAGGGACGTGATGGCCACAGCGAAGAAAGAGAGTCAGAGTTCTCCCTCCAGTGAGGTCCCTGGGCCAGCTGCAGGAGGTCCAGGGTGTGGGAGGCTGGCCTGACTTTGAAGGTCAAGGCCCTGAAGGAGGCAATTGAGGTAGAAAGATGTCTCTGCTCCACCCTGCAGCCAAAACCTCCCTTCCACCTTGCTGTGTTGTGGTCTTTTCCCCCGTCCCTTTCCTGCCACTGAAAAACTCCTAGCTGTCCAACCAATTCCAACTCATGGCAACTCCATTTGTTACAGAGTAGAACTGCTCCATAGGGTTTTCTTGACTGTGATCTTTACAGAAGAAGATCGCCAGACCTGTCTTCCGAGTCATTGCTGGGTGGGCTCAAACTGCCAACCTTTAGAATAGTAGATGCTTGCATACCAAGGACTGTAGTTGCTAAAGGAGTTCTTTTAAATGTATTTGTCAAGTTTCCTGCCTTCCTTTGAGTGGTCCCTGATTGCAGACAGGCCCTGCCCTTTCCCACTTCCACACATCCATCCGCAGCTCTCAGCAAATGAGGGAGAGCACAGCAGGCTGACCATCTTCCCCATGTGAAAGAGGGCCGTGATGGCTGTGAGCAGCCCACCCCACAGGATCTGAAAGAAAATGAGAACAAAGGCTCCAGGAGAGGAGGTACAGAAGTGGTAATGGCCTAAGGGGGAAAAAATGTCATTTTTTAAAAATTTATTTTGTTCTTGTTGTTGAGAATATACACAGCAAAAAACATACACCAATTCATCCATTTCTACATGTAAAAAATGTCATTTTTAAAGCACATACTGTATACCAGAGACTTTGTGTACATCATTTCATTTAATTCTCACACCAGTGTAGTTTGGTAGATCTTTCTAGTGCCATTTTACAGTGAGAAAGCTAAGGTGCAGAGAGGTGAAATGATGAACCCAACACCACAAGCTCCTAAGAGAGAGAACCAGAGTCTGAACCCAGATTCCTGTGATTTTCATGTTGCAGCCCTCCCACCTTTACATAGATTATATGTAACCCTTTGTGAGTGGGTTTCAGCCAATCTCTATGTCAAGGTCTATTAATACCTAAAATATGAGTTGGCTTACATAGTGTTGGATGATAAACTTTACAACATGGGTGAACATCAAGCTGATGGTGTGTTCTTTAGCCTGCATTATCTGGCTTAGGTAGCTGTGCATTAAACTTTTAAGAGAATAGGCACTAAGCACAGCAGCTCTTTGTTTGCTTGTACTTCCCTCCAATTCAGGAGCAGCTGCCATCACTGGCTGTTGGAAACCCTGCTCGCAGCATCAAGTAGATGTGCACCCTGGGCAAGGCAGTCTTCTGATTAGCAGCTATGGCATCAAACCACAAATGCCGCCAGACCATGGTTCTCCCCTCCCCTGGGGGTGATTCCATTCCTTATCTTGGCTATGGCAAAGATATAGAAGGGAAGAGTGGGAAAACGCCATCTCCTGACTCACATCCAGCTTTCTAAAATGATGCCACAGCAAATCCACTGCACAAATCTGGGAAGTGACCCGTGATTCAGCAAAGCAGAGTCAGGAATACTGGGATGTGACAGACAGACAATTGCTCCAAATGTCATGAAAGTAGGCCACCAGTATATAGTCGGCACTCCATAGTGCCTCACTGAGAGTTCTTTTCAGGGCTGAACTGCCTCCTGCAGTCAGTGTATCCCTCTGGGGGACTGCCATATGAGCTGTTGTATGCCCAGAAGGTGGGCTCTGCCAGGTGAGCAAGTGATGTGATATAGTCATTAAATGTGAAGACTCGAAGCCAGATTACCTGGCTTCATCACTTATGAGCTGTATAACCTTGGGCAAGTTGTTTACCCTCTCTGTGTTGCAGGTTCTTCATCTATAAACTGGCAATAATACTAGTACCTAGCTCATAGAGTTGTTTGAGAATTAAATGAGTTAATACACGTAAATGCTTAGGACGGTTCTCAGTACATGGTGCTCGGTGGGTGTTAGTGACGATTAATACCACTCTTAGACCCTTGTCCTTGCCCTTGCTTTAGAAGACCCTGTCTTGGCCCTCTCTGGTGTCTCTTGCCACACGGTATGGAGTTCTGCAGGGCAGAGCCCATGCCCTTGCTTTTAAGCCAGGCGTTGGTACCTAGCACCTAGAATTACCTGCCAAAACAGCCTCGAGCCTGCTTCCGGAGCCCATGTGGGCTTTTTCCCTGGGTTTGCCTCCTGAGGATAGATTCCACTGCCTTGTGTACCCTTGTAAGCCCAAGGGTGGCTGGAGGTGGGAGGTGTGGATGGAGCTTGGACCTGTGGACGTTGGTGTGCACACTATGAGTGTGTAGCCCTTCATGGACCATTGTATACATGTCTGTTTGTATACAGCCTTTCACAAACCGTGGTACTCACACCTGTGTGTGTGCAGAGCCTCATGAACCATAGTGTCCACACATGTGTGGCCCCTGGTGGACTCGTGTTCACACATGTGGCCTCTCATGGATGATGGTGTCCACACCATGGTGTACAGCCCCTTATGGACCATGGTGTCAGTGCCGTGAGTGTGCTGTTCTGTCTTAGTAATCTAGTGCTGCTGTAACAGAAATAACCACAAGTACATGGCTTTAACAAACAGGAATTTTTTCTCTCACAGTCTAGGATGCTGAAAGTCCGAATTCAGGGCACCAGTTCCAGAGGAAGACTTTCCCTCTCTGTCGGCTCTGGGGGAAGGTCCTGGTCATCAACCTTCACCTGGTCTAGAAGCTTCTCAGCACAGGGACCCTGAGTCCAAAGGACATGCTTGCTCCCGGCTCTTCTTTCTTGGTGGTATGAGGACCCTCTCCTCTCAGCTCAATTCTTTCTTTTATGTATCTCAGAAAAGATTGACTCAAGATACAACCTAATCCTGTAGATTGAGTCCTGCCTCGGCATCATAGAGGTTAGGATTTACATATTTTACAACACCTGGGATAATCACATCAGATCACAGAATGATGGACAACCACACAATACAGGGAATTGTGGCCTAGCCAAGTTGACACATATTTTGGGGGGACACAGTTCAATCCACAACACATCCCTTCCTGCCATGTTCTGGCATAGAACTCTGTGGAGTCTGAGAATTCTAAATTTGAATCTGGTATTTCAAATATGAAGGTGTAAGTTGGAACACAGCACGTATTTTATTTAGAAATTCATAGGCTTGATTTATAACTTTAAAATATTTAGTCATATGATATGTGGACTTTTTTTATTCTTGCCCTGAACCCTGCAAATTTTAGGAGTGGATCTAGTGATGATAATCTTGTTGGTAGAGAGAGATCAAGAAAAAGACCAGCTGGGAACCAGTGCCTGGAATTGACTTGCATTCTCACTTCTACACTGGGCTAACTTTGGTCAAGTAAATGGAAGGTGGAGGTGTTGGAAACTTAGGTGCAAAGACCAAGACAAATGGTGTTTGTTGTTAAGGCCACAGGTTCTGGAGTCAGGCTGCCCCTCCTACTTGGAAGTGTTCATCCCTTCTTCCTGACTGTGAGTCCACAGTGGAGATTCTCTGCTTTACGACTCGTGCCTTCTCCTGTAAAATGGCTCTTAGCTTCTCCTATTTTCTTCCACCCACTGCTCTCTGGATTCATTTAATGTTGTGTTTGTCATTAGAGTCTTTGCTATCACAGGTATCCCCTGCAGCGGCCTTCAGGGATCCCTCTTCAGGAACCCCTAGGGCTGAGTGAGCACAACTGTCTCTACAGCTGGCACCCTCACCAGCGAAGATCAATTCAGATGATTCACACCAACATAAACAATTCTGTCTCTATCGGGTTTGTTGTTCTGTCATTTCACTCCTCTGCCTGCCCTCTCCAGATGACCTTCATTGTTTTAACCAGGGCTTCAAACTGGCTCATTCTGGTTTAACCCCCTCCTGAGAATTTGCTTGTCCCTTCCAGATGTACTGAATCAGACTCTACAGTTTAACAAGATCATCTGGTGATTCTTACATACATAAGAACTGGGGATCTTATTAAAATGTAGATGTATATGTAAGAATCACTTGGGGATCTTGTTAAAATGTAGATATATACAGTAAGAATTACCTGAGGATCCTGTTAAAATGTAGGTGTGTACATAAGAATCACCTGGGTATCTTGTTAAAATGTAGATGCATACATAAGAATCACCAGGGTATCTTGTTAAACTATAGATGTATACCTAAGAATCACCTGAGGATCTTGTTACGCTGTACATGTATACATAAGAATCACCTGAGGATCTAGTAAAACTGTAGATTCCGATTCAGTATATCTGAGGTGGACATGCAGATTCTCAGCAGGGGTCGAACTGGAACAAACCAGTTTGAAGCCCTGGTTTCAACCTGTTCACATTTCAAGATGATGCACAACATGTCCAGTGCATCTGTGCCTGGATCCATGTTCCCGCAGCTGCTGGGTACCCCACAGTGGGCAAGGCACAGAAGGTCAGTAACCCCGGTGCATTAAAGTCTTCAGGCCTTGTAGGAGGCATCATGTAATGGAAAATACAGAGACACACATGAGTTCAAATCCTAGCTCTGCCACTTCCAAGCTGGGTATCTTTGGACAAGTTACATAACCTCTCTGAGCTGTGGGTGCTCCATGTACAAAATGAAGATAATAATGCTGACCTTATGGCCGTGTGTGGGGTTATAAAGAGAGGGCATGTATGAAGCTCCTAGCACAGCACCAACAGTCCCAGGGTGGTGCAAACAGTTAAGCACCCAACTACTAGCTAAAAGGTTGGTGGTTCAAAAGAGGTGCTTCAAAAGACAGGCCTGGCAATCTGCTTCTGAAAGGTCACAGCCTTGCAAACCCTATGGAGCAGCTCTACTCTGCACACATGGGGTCACCATGAGTCAGCATCAACATGACGGCAACTACAACAGCATGGCACCTGGCATGGTTAAAGTCTCAATAACTATAGGAAACCAAACCAAACTCGTTGCTGTTGAGTTAATTTTGACTCATGTTAACCCCATGTTTTACAGAGTGGAACTGCTCTGTAGAGTTTTCTTGGCTGTAATCTTTATGGAGACAGATCACCAGGCCTTCCTTTTGTGGTGCCACAGGGTAGGTTCAAACTGCCACCTTTTAGGTTAGCAGTCAAGTGTAAACCATCTGTGCCACCCGGTGACCTTAAGTGTAGGCAAGGGCCTTACTTACCTTTGATTGCCAGCACCCACCCAGAGACTGACACCTGCTGGTCCTCATCTCCTTCAAGCTGTGAGGCGCTGACTCTGCCCCGAGGGGCGGGCTGGATCCGCAGGCATGAATAACTGTAGATCTCCTGGCTGAGCTCCAAGCACAGCTGCCTTTGTTGACTCGTCTTCTCTCTCATCCTTAGCTTCTTCTCTTGGCTAGAAACCATCACCCTTGAAATTCAGGCTGATGTCTGAGGCAGGCAGGAGCCCTGTGGACCCATGCACATGTCTTAAATGTATTGCACTGCCAAGGCGATGGGCCTTTCATGTGGCCACTTACAACACACTTCCTTTATTCGCTTGACTGCTGGGGTTAGGCTTGCTGATGCTCTTTAGTCTCTTCATGAATATTCATTCCTGTCTGTCCAAGAGAGAGGCATAACAGACGTGTAAGTGCAGAAAATTTAAAGGCCTTATAAAAGGCAGGGAGGAAAACAGCCCTCGCAGGGAGGCAGCTGTGAGAAGGGTTGATGTGGGAAGCCTGCTTTCAATTTATGCTTCCCTGGACGAATGTAGCTCATTCCGATGATCTGATGGCTGCTGCCTTACTCTGGGAAATCTCCCACACAGACGGCAGAAGCCCCACCTCAGCCTCAGGTTGGCCATCAGCTCCTTTAAATGTGACTGTGGGTGGATAGGGTTTGATTTTTTTGGCCATTGTTATTTTCTCTCTTTGTACAGTCTCCTTTGGAATCTCTTATTTCAAAGAAAAGTAAATATCGAGTACTCATGTGTTGTGCTGTTTGTAGCAGATGCCACTGAAGGAATTGAAGGCAACTGGGTGTGTTAAAATCATTTTAACAGATCAGGGCTGCTTGAAATAATTTCCCTCGAAACCTGGGTGTTTTCACAGAGTTTTCAAGTTGAACTCAAGACAGTTGTAAATGTGTCCTTTTGTTGGATAACAGAAGGTGAATGCTAATGCTGAGAGGGAACTGCAGCCCAGCCAGTTCCTGTCTCAGAAGCCCTTAGGAGTGCTGTCTGCTTGCCAAGGCCTCAGGCTCATGAAATAGCAGTTTATAGCCGGCTCTGTAGGGTAAGAACTCAAGTAGGATGCCCATCCTGTGGCCAGCAGGCAGAGTGACCCTGGGCCAGGTGGTTCACCTCCATTCCTCCCACCTTTTGTGTGTAACATGAGGACATGGCAGGATGTGAAGAAGTGCTCATGAACATAGCAGCGAGGTGTGTGGGACGCTGTGAGCTAAGGAAGAAACATGGGCCTGGGTGTTGGATGTCAATCACCACACTCACCTAAAGTCAGTCACTTAACTCTGTCAGCTTCAGTTTTCTTACTTATAAAATGGGGGTTGGATTAGATCAAGTGTTGGCAAACTTTTTCACTAAAGGGCCAGATAATAAATATTTTAGGCTTTGTGGGCCATATGGCTTCTGTCACAACTACTTGACTCTGCCATTGTAGCATGGGAACAGCCATAGACAATATGCAGACAGATGGGCATGGCTACATTCCAGTAAAACTTTATTTACAAAAACAAGTGGCAGAGGAGGTGGGCCAAAGTGCGAAATAGTCAGATACTTCTGGCAATCCCTCCTACAACAAAGACCTGAAAAATCAAGTGAAATGATTATATTTATAACAAGCTAGGAGCCCTGACCATGAAAGACAAAGTTAGAAAACGGACTAAGTGGCAGGGGGAGAGTGAGATCGCTCAGAAGCAGAGAGGAGTTGCCAGACCTGGATTGCAGAGATCCCTCAGGCACCATTCCCAGAAGCGGCTGGGGCGAGCTGGTGGTAGCATTCAGCCACAGATTTCTCAGGAAGAAGCAGCCAGCCACGCAGCCTACTCACACCTCCGGAACCAGAGAAGAACGGTGTTCTCAGCACAAGCTAAGTACTTGCATATACCTTACTGTGACCCTGCCCCGAAGCTTCAGTGGCTGTAGATTTCCCTGGGCCTGAGATAGGCCCATTTGAGCACGCTGAGCGATGATCCTGGACTTGGAAAGGAATAAATTCACAACAGGGGAAAAGGATAATTTGCCACCTCAAGTAACCTGGGGAGCTCAGGACAGAAGCGGCTCCTGTCCAGGCATAAACGGTCTGTGGGCTTTGAATAACTTTCCCCCCGTATGGACTTCTGTTGGCAGACTACAGCTGTTTAAGCTGTGCGGTGGAGAGGTGTTTGTTTGACATTTGATATGCCTTTGCCTATTAAACAGGGTCCTCACCTACCCACGTCAGGGGCCTAAGGACTGGTGGTTCCTCTCAGGTTAGCCAGCCCCCATGACAGGGGTCCAAGGATAACTGGTACCTCCCAGTCCTTACAACTAAAAGCATTGGGTGCCCATGGTCCATCTGTAGAACCCACCTACCTGCACACTCTACGGAAGAGGGACGCACTTTACTCAGAGACACTCGGGATGGCTCTCACCCCCTCCCTTTTTCAGAGCGTGACCTCTGGCTGCAGTCAGATACCAGTACCTACACCAATCACCCGTGCCCCTCTAAGACTGTAGGGCAGAGCCTGTACCACACACTTGATGACCAGCTACCTGGACACCTGACCTGAATCCACACAAGAAAAGTGAATGGACTCATAAGCTCATATACCTGATAACAGTTCTAGCCATCTGGTGACAGGACGTCAGAGCTCCAAAAGTGAAAATAATCAAGGTAGCTCACTCAAGCAATCCATTTTGGCATATCAAAACAAAACAAAGTGAGAAACTAGGATACAGTAAGCAAACATAAAATAAACTAATATGATCACTTATAGATGGCTCAGAGACAATAGGCAATATCAAACTGCATAAAGAAACAGACCATGATCACTTCAACAAGCCCTCAAAACAGAGAATCAAAGGATCTTCTGGATGAAAGTGCCTTCCCAGAATTACCGAATGCAGAATTCAAAAGATTAATACACAGAACTCTTCAAGACATAAAGAAGGAGATCAGGTAATACGCAGAACAAGCAGAGGAACACATAGATAAAATAGTTGATGAAATTAAAAAGGTTTTTCAAGAACATAATGCAAAATTTAATAAGCTGCAAGAATCCATAGAGAGACGCCAATCTGAAATTCAGAAGATTGACAATAAAATTACAGAATTAGACAAATCAATAGAAAGTCAGAGGAGCAGAATTGAGCAAGTAGAAGGCAGAATTGGAGACCTTGAAGATAAAGCACTTGGCACTGGTATATTTGAAGAAAAATAAGATAAAAGAATTTTTAAAAAATGAAGAAACCTTAAGAATCATGTGGGACTCTATCAAGGAAAATAACCTACGAGTTATTGGAATACCAGAACAGGGAGGGATAACAGAAAATACAGACAGAATTATTGAAGATTTTTTGGCAGACAACTTCCCTGATATCGTGAAAAATGAGAAGATATCAATCCAAGATGCTCATCGAACTCCACAGAAGCTAGACTTTAAAAGAAAGTCGAGAAGACATATTATAATAAAACTTGCCAAAACCAAAGATAGAGAATTTTAAGAGCACCTAGGAATAAATGAAAAGTCACCTACAAAGGACAGTCAATAAGAATAAGCTTGGACTACTCAGCAGAAACCATGCAAGCAAGAAGGCAATGGGATGACTTATATAAAGTTTTGAAGGAAAAAAAATTGCCAGACAAGAATCTTATATCCAGCAAAACTGTCTCTCAAATATGAAGGTGAAATTAGGACATTTCCAGATAAACAGAAGTTTAAGGAATTCATAAAAACCAAACCAAAACTATAAGAAATACTAAAGGGAGTTTTTTGCTTAGAAAATCAATACTATCAGGTATCAACCAAAGACTAGAACACTGGACAGAGCAATCGAATGTTAACCCAGACAGGGAAATCACAAAAATAAATCAAGATACAGAAAGGGCCACACGAACCAGAGACTACATCATTCTGAGACCAAAAGAACTAGATGGTGCCCGGCTACAACTGATGACTGCCCTGACAGGCAACACAACAGAGAACCCCTGAGGGAGCAGGAGAGCAGTGGGATGCAGACCCCAAATTCTCATAAAAAGACCAGACTTAATGGCCTGACTGAGACTAGAAGGACCCCGGTGGTCATGGCCCCCAGACCTTCTGTTGGCCCAGGACAGGAACCATTCCTGAAGCCAATTCTTCAGACATGGATTGGACTGAACAATGGGTTGGAGAGGGATGCTGGTGAGTAGTGAGCTTCTTGGATCAGGTGGACACTGGAGACTATATTGGCCTCTCCTGCCTGGAGGGGAGATGAGAGGGTGGAGGGGGTTAGAAGCTGGTGAAATGGACACGAAAAGAAGTGGGGGTAGGGATCAGGCTGTCTCATTAAGGGGAGAGTAATTGGGAGTGTGTAGCAAGGCGTATATGGGTTTTTGTGTGAGAGACTGACTTGATTAGTAAACTTTCACTTAAAGCACAATAAAAATTATTTAAAAAAAAAAAGATTAAAAAATGCTCAAAACAAGGAAACAGCAATGTCATTATGTAAAAGAAGACCACATAAGAATAATAAAGAGGGACTAAGAAATGTAGCCATTGGTCTTTCGTATGGAGAGGAAGACAAGGTGATATAAAGAAATAAAAGTTAGGTTTAAACTTAGAAAGGTAACCACAAAGGAGACTAACTATCCTACTAATCAAAATAAAATACAAGAAATAGAGACTCAGCAGAAACAAAATCAACAGCAAAGAATAAGAGAAAAAGACAATATATAAACTACTCAGCACAAAAAATTAAGCAGTAAAAAAAAAACTGTCAATGACACACCAAAAAAGACATCAAAATGACAGCACTAAACTCATACCTATCGACAATGACCAATGACAGGGTGGTGAGAGACATGAAACAAACTCTATCAGCATTGAAAAGTGAGATAGACAGCTCCACAAGTTTAGTAGAAGACTTCAACACACCACTTTCAGTGAACGACAGGACATCCAGAAAGAAGCTCGATAAAGACACAGAAGATCTAAATGCCACAATCAACCAACTTGACCTTATAGACATCTACAGAACACTCCACCCAATAGCAGCCAAGTATATTTCTTTTCTAGTGCACATGGAACATTCTTGAGAATAGACCACGTATTAGGTCATAAAGCAAGCCTTAGCAAAATCTAAAACATTGAAATATTCCAAAGCATCTTCTCTGACCATAAGGCCATAAAAGCAGAAGTGAATAACAGAAAAAGCAGGGAAAAGAAATCAAACACTTGGAAACTGAACAATACCCTGCTCAAAAAAGACTGGATTATAGAAGACATTGAGGATGGAATAAAGAAATTCATAGAATCCAATGAGAATGAAAACACTTCCTATAAGAACTTTTGGGACACGAAAGCAGTGCTCAGAGGTCAATTTATATCAATAAATGGAAACATCGAAAAGTAGAAAGAGCCAAAATCAAAGAATTATCCCTACAACTTGAACAGATAGAAGGAGAGCAGCAAAAGAAAACTTCGGGCACTAGAAGAAAGGAAATAATAAAAATTAGAACAGAACTGAATGAAATAGAAAACAGAAAAGCAGTTGAAAGAGTAAACAAGACCAAAAGACGGTTCACTGAAAAAATTGATAAACCATTGGCCAAACTGACAAAAGGAAAACAGGGGAGGAAGCAAATAAACAGAATAAGAAATGAGATGGGTGATATTACAACAGGCCCAAATGAAATTAAAAGAATCATATCAGATTACTACAAAAAATTGTACTCTGACAAATTTGAAAACCTAGAAGAAATGGATGAATTCCTAAAAACACACTACCTACTTTTTTTTTTTTTTTTACCTAAACTAACACATACAGAGGTAGAACAACTAAATGGAACCGTAAGAAAAGAAGATATTGAAAAAGTAATTGAAAAACTCCCAACAAAAAAAAAAGCCCTGGCCTGGACAGCTTCACTGCAGAGTTCTACCAAACTTTCCAAGAAGAATTAATACCACTACTACTAAAGGTATTTCAGAACATAGAAATGGACGGAATACTCCCAAACTCATTTTATGAAGCCAGCATATCCCTGATACCTAAACCAGGTAAAGACTCTACAAAAAAGAAAATTACCGACCTATATCCCTCATGAACTTAGATAAAAAAATTCTCAACAAAATTCTAGCCAAAAAATAATTCACCATAACCAAGTGGGTTTCATACCAGGTATGCAAGGATGGCTCAACATTAGAAAAACAATGTAACCCATCATATGGATAAAACAAAAGACAAGAACCACATGATTTTATCAATCAATTCAGAAAAGGCATTTGACAGAGTTCGACACCCATTCATGATAAAAACTCTCACCAAAATAGGAATAGAAGGAAAATTCCTCAGCATAATAAAGGGCATTTATACAAAGCCAACTGCCAACATTATCCTAAATGGAGAGAGTCTGAAAGCATTCCCCTGAGATCGGGAACCAGACAAGGATGCCCTTTATCACCACTCCTATTCAACATTGTGCCGGAGGTCCTAGCCAGAGCAATTAGGCTACATAAAGAAATAAAGTGCATCCAGATTGGCAAGGAAGAAGTAAAGGTATCTGTATTTGCAGATGACATAACCTTATACACAGAAAACCCTAAGGAATCCTCAAGAAAACTACTGAAACTAATAGAAGAGTTCAACAGAGGATCAGGATACAAGATAAACATACAAAAATAAGTTGGATTCCTCTACAGCAACAAAAAGAACATCGAAGAGGAAATCACCAAATCAATACCATTTATAGTAGCCCCCAAGAAGATAAAATACTTAGGAATAAATCTTACCAGAGACGTAAAAGACTTATACAAAGAAAACTACAGTACACTTCTGCCAAGAAACCAAAAGAGACCTACATAAGTGAAAAAACATACCTTGCTCATGGATAGGAAGACGTAACATTGTAAAAATGTCTTTTCTACCAAAAGTGATCTATATGTTTAATGCAATTCCGATCCAAATTCCGACGACATTCTTTAATGAGATGGAGAAACAAATCACCAACTTCATATGGAAGGGAAAGAGGCCCTGGACAAGTAAACCATTACTCAAAAAGAAGAACAAAGTGGGAGGCCTCACTCTACCTGATTTCAGAGCCTATTATACTACCACAGTAGTCAAAACAGCTTGGTACTTGTACAACAACAGATACATAGACCGATGGAACAGAATTCAGAATCCAGACATAAATCCGTCCATCTATGAGCAGTTGACATTTGAAAAAGGGCCCAAAACAGTTAAATGGGGAAAAAACAGTCTTTTAAACAAATGGTGCTGGCATAACTGGATATCCATCTGCAAAAAAATGAAACAAGACCTATACCTCACACCATGTACAAAAACTACCTCAAAATGGATCAAAGACCTAAAAATAAAATCTAAAATGATAAAGATCATGGAAGAAAAAATAGGGAGAACACTAGGACCCTTAATACATGGAATAAACAGTATATAAAACATTACTAACAATGCAGAAGAAAAACTAGATAACTGGGAGCTCCTAAAAATCAAACACCTATGTTCATCCAAAGACTTCACCAAAAGAGTAAAAAGATTACCTACAGAGTGGGAAAAATTTTTAGCTCTGACATTTCTGATCAGCGCCTGATCTCTAAAATCTACATAATACTGCAAAAACTCAACTATAAAATGGCAAATAACTCAATTAAAAAATGGGCAAAAGATATGAACAAACACTTCAATAAAGAAGACATTCAGGTGGCTAACAGATACATGAGGAAATGCTCACGATCGTTAGCCATTAGAGAAATACAAATCAAAGCTACAATGAGATTTCATCTCACTCTGACAATGCTGGCATTAATCCAAAAAACACAAAACAATAAATGTTGGAGAGGCTGTGGAGAGAACACTTATACACTGCTGGTGGGAATGTAAAATGGTACAACCCATTTTGGAAATCAATTTGGTGCTTCCTTAGAAAGCTAGAGATAGAACTACCATATGATCCAGCAATCCCACTTCTTGTAATATATCCTAGAGAAGTAAGAGCCTTTACATGAACAGATATATGCATACCTATATATATATATATATATATGTTCATTGCAGCACTGTTTACGATAGCAAAAAGTTGGAAGCAACCAAGGTGCCCATCAACAGATGAATGGATAAATAAATTATGGTATATTTACACAATGGAATACTATGCATCGATAAAGAACAGTGATGAATCTGTGAAACATTTCATAACATGGAGGAATCTGGAAGGCATTATACTTGCAAAAGGACAAATATTGTATAAGACCACTATTACAAGAACTCAAGAAATAGTTTAAACAGAGAAGGAAATATTCTTTGATGGTTATGAGAGGGGGCAGGGAGGGAGGGTGGTAGAGGGGTATTCACTAATTAGATAGTAGGTAAGAACTACTTTAGGTGACAGGAAAGATAACACACAATACAAGCGAGGTCAGCACAACTGGACTAAACCAAAAGCAAAGAAGTTTCCAGAATAAACCAAATGTTTTGAAGGCCAGCATAGCAGAGGTGGGGGTTTGGGGACCATGGTTTCAGGGGACATCTAAGGCAATTGGCATAATAAAGTCTATTAAGAAAACATTCTGCATCCCACATCGAGAGTGGCGTCTGGGGTCTTAAACGCTAGCAAGCGGCCATCTACGATGCATTTCAACCCACCTGGATCAAAGGAGAATGAAGAACTCCAAAGTCACAGGGTAGTTATGAATCCAAGAGACAGAAAGGGCCACATTAACCAGAGACTACATCAGCCTGAGACCAGAAGAACTAGATGGTGCCTGGCTACAACAGATGACTGCCCTGACAGGGAACACAACAAAGAATCCCTGAGGGAGCAGGAGAGCAGTGGAATGCAGACCGCAAATTCTCGTAAAAAGATCATACTTAATAGTCTGACTGAGACTAGAATGACCCCAGAGGTCATGCTTCCCAACCTTCTGTTAGCCCAAGACAGGAACCAGTACTAAAGCTAACTCTTCAGACAGGGACTGTACTAGACTATGGGATAGACAATGATACTGGTGAAGAATGAGCTTCTTGGATCAAGTAGACACATGAGTCTATGTTGGTATCTCCTTTCTGAAGGGGAGATGAGAGGGTAGAGAGGATCAGAAGCTGGCTGAATGGACTGGAAAAGAAATAGAGAAGGGAAGGACTGTGCTGTCTCATTAGGGGGAGATCAATTAGCATATAGCAAGGTGTTTATAAATTTTTGTATGAGAGTCTGACTTGATCTGTAAACTTTCACTTAAGGCACAATAAAAATTTAAAAAAAAAGAACAAGTGGTGGGCCATTGTTTGCCAGGCCGTGGATTAGATGACCAGTAAGGTTCTTTCTAATGGTAATCTTGAATGTTTTATCTCAAGAGGCATGAAACCTATCAGAAGGTAAAATTATGGTTTAATTTATTCGCTGGGTGATTAATTGAAATGATGTGTTAGATAGCTATATTGGCACATACATCAAATCTCAGACTCTTAGAGCTCAAAGGGATCTTTGAGAGTATAGAGTCCAAAGCCCCCTCTATGCTGGAAGCCCCTTTACAAGTTCCTGACTCCTAGTTATCCACAGTCTTCAAAAGGTTGACCATGTCCAGAGAGTAATGGCTAATCTTCTGGATGAAGAAAGGAAAACATGCTATTTGGAGAGTCTGCTATTCTGCTGTTGTATTTATTGAACACCAACAGCAAACTACATGTTCCACAAAGTGCAAAATGCAAAATTAGCCAAGAATCCTACCCAGGGACTTGTGTCCGTTAAACTAGGGAGGAAAGCAGAAAGAGAACACAGGAAAGCAAACGTCAAGGTTAAAGCCAAGAGACGCGGTAACCTCTCAGCCAGAACAGATGGCAGCCACTGCCATTAGAAACCAAGAGCCATGGAGTCCTGGAAGTTGGAGCTGAAAGGGACCTTGGGGTCATCTGCTCTGCTCCCCTCATTTTACAGGTAGACCTTGAGCCCCGAGGTTGCCGGTGTTGTCCCATGAGTCAAGAGTGGCTGTTTCAGCTGAGGCAGGTGAGCTTACTGTAGGCCAGCTTTGACTGGAGACTTTATAGTGGGAGATGAAATACATAAAGCATCAGGGTTAGTGAGGGAGACTTCTTTCTGAAGGGACCTGGAGAAAAAGAGCTTTTAACTCTGGGATAGGGCATGTGGAATGCACTTCATTCCAGCTTTGTTGTTCGGGGTTGTTTGGTTTTAAACCATGACCTTGCCAATCTGCTGGTGGAAATTTACTCCCCAATGTACCTTCTTATAGAGAGAGGGCAGACTCTTCTCTTTCCCTGGCAAAATGCCTCCTGCTATAGAGAAATTCAGCTCCGGACAGAGCCAAACCTGGCTAATGCGGGAACAGCATCCCCGTTCCACGTGCAAACAAATGGCAGTGCAGGGTAGCCAAACACCCGGAGCTCGGCGGCCACCTCTTGTTGGGGCCTGGGATGCAGGGGCAGGGGCCACCTTGCTGGCTCTGGTTGGAGAGAGTGAGGGCCCCCAAAGCAAATGGAAGTGTGCACGCATAGTTGAGCAGTTCCCGCTAACCATCAAGTCCACAGGATGCAACCATGTCTTCGGGTCAAGAAGCCTGGCTCTAGATCTTTAAAGATCAAAGTGCCAATTCTGGTGGGTTCCAAGAGTGTGAAGAGATGATAGGAGCCGGCGCGCCCGCCTGCGAGCACTTACCTGCCTGCATTAGTCACCCACCTACGCACACTCACACACAGAACACAAAGTACGTAGGAAGAGAAAACAGGACAATGAGATAGTACCAGTATTTAGCATTTGTCCAAGGATTTACAGTTTTCAGAACATTTTCACACATCAGACCTTTTTTTCTCTTCAGAGAATAGGTATTGTTATTCGCAATTTGTGTACAAGGAAATTGAGGCTCACAGAGGTCAGGGGATTTACTCAGATGACAGTAGAGCAAGACCGGGTGCAGAGTACATCCACCTTCAGGCTCATTCCACCTCTGTGCCTGCCAGCTTTGGTGTCTTCTCCTCTGGAAGGCTCTCCTGAGCCCTCTGCCCCTCTGAGTACCCCTCAGCACGTTCCACAGGGTCCTGGACTCCTCTCTGTCATTGTCTGCCACCCTCACTAGATCCTATTCTCCATGCAGGCAGGAGCCATGACTTGTTCATCTTTGTATTATCAGATCCTAGGACGTGTCTGGCACGTTGAAGATCAGCAGAAATGCCCAGAATCCTTTCACGGTGACTTTCAGAGCCCCACAAGATCTGCACTGCCCTTACTACCTCTCTGACCTCCCCTCTGCCTCAGTTTAAGGCTGACCTCAAACACATTAAGTACTTGCACCCCTCAGGGCCTTTGCCTTTGCTGCCCCCTCCACCTGGAACACTCTACCTCCAGATATTTATGTGGTCATCTTTCTCGGCTCATTCAGGTGTTGACTTAATTGCCGCAT
The DNA here is from genome assembly GCF_030014295.1 of Loxodonta africana. Classification (NCBI taxonomy): domain Eukaryota; kingdom Metazoa; phylum Chordata; class Mammalia; order Proboscidea; family Elephantidae; genus Loxodonta; species Loxodonta africana. The sequence continues at coordinate 203,193,649 of NC_087344.1, read as the reverse complement.
TCTCAAAGAGGCCTTCTGTTTTAGTCTGCTATAACAGAAATACCGTAACTGGATGGCTTTAACAAAGAGAAGTTTATTCTCTCACAGTCCAGTAGGCTAGAAGTCTGAATTCAGGGCGCCGGCTCCAGGGGAAGCCTTTCTGTCTCTATCAGCTCTGGAGGAAGGTCCTTGTCATCAATCTTCCCTTGATCTGGGAGCATCTCAGCATAGGAACCTCAGGTCCAAAGAATGCACTCTGTTCCCAATGCTGCTTTCTTGGTGGTATGAGGTCCCCTATCTCTCTGCTCATTTCTGTCTTTTATATCTCAAAAGAGATTGGCTTAAGACACTGTCTAATCTTGTAGATCTCATCAGTATAACTGCTGCTAATCCATCTTATTACATCACAGTGATAGAATTTACAACACATAGAGAAATCACGTCAGATGAAAAAATGGTAGACAATCATACAGCCATACAAGGGAATCATGACCTAGCCAAGTTGACAGATATTTTTTGAGGAGGGGGGAACAATTCAACCTATGTGACTTCCCTGTGACTCTGGCTTAAAAAACAATCCCCATTCCTCCTTATTTCCTCTCTCCTGTTTATTTGTTGGAGGCAATGGTGGTTCAGTGGTAGAATTCTCACCTTCCATGCAGGAGACCCAGGTTTAATTCCCACCAATGCACCTCCTACGCAGCCACCACCCATCTGCCAGTGAAAGCTTGCATGTTGCTATGATGCTGAACAGGCTCCAGCAAAAATTCCAGACTAAGACAGACTAGGAAGAAAGGCCTAGCTATCTACTCCTGAAAATCAACCAATAAAAACCCTACTAAGCACATTGGTCAAATCCCCAGCCGATCATGGGCATGGTGCAGGACTGGGCAGTGTTTTGTTCTGTTGTGCATGGGGTCACCATGAGTTGGAGCCAAGTTGAAGGCAGCTAACAACAGCAACATTTATTTGTTAATTGTTGACCTCCCCCACCAGTATCTAAGCTCCATGAGGGCAGCAGCTTTGCTAAGTTCACTACTGTGACCGCAGTGCTTGGAATAGCCTGGGGCTCTCAGTAAATATCTGTGAAATCAATGAACACACCATACCGTTCTTCCTGTCAGTGGGAGTAAGGCACCAAAAGTTGCTTTCTGAGAGGACATTGTGCGACGTAGTGCCACATCCCGACGTAGTGCCACATCCTGAGAGGACATTGTGCGACGTAGTGCCACAAGCCCCTGCCAAATCCCTCACTTCTCATCCTTTTCTCTAAGAAATTTGAGGATTGGCCATTACTGTGCTGGCAAATGGAGAAGGATGAGGGTAATGATTTCTACATGGCCAGATGACTTCCCAGGAAGTGAAGACCATAGGGGTAGGTAGGGTTCGGACACGGTCTAACTGTGCTACAGTGTGGGCTGGGATAGACATGGTTTCTGAGTTTTTGAAGAAAAACAAAACCTAAGCTGTACTGTTGTCTGTGTTAGAGAATGCACATTGTTCTACTCCTGGGCAGGCCCCATGCCTTCCTCTTCTGTGTCCTTGAGGTAACTGGCACAGGGCTGGGGGAAGGATAATGAAAGGCACCCACCGTGTTGTTATGATGCAGGGTGGACTAAGTTTTGTCATGTCCTGCTGGAAATCTCCTGCCTGGAAACTTTCCCAGACACCCAATTTTCTCACTTAAAGGGCACTTCTTTTCTCCTTGAAATTAGTGCAGGAGAATTTGTCACTATTATAAGCCCCATCCTGATGGGAAGCTGAGCACACAGACCTTTCTCAGTGCTTGATGTGTGCAGAGCACTGGGCTGGGGGCTTGAGCAATTAGGACAGGAGAAGGGCAGGTCATACAAAAGAAACATCCACAGAGGACTTACAAACTAACTGGGAGGCTTGTCCCAAGACTTAGGGAGAGCTCCCCATGGGGCTGGGCTTGGGAATTCGGGTGTGCAGGAGCTGTCCTGCCTCACATCCCAGAGGAGTCATGTGCCCCATTGCTTTGTATACCACCCTTCTCCCTCCACTGACCAAAATTACAGGATTTGGCCATTCCTACCATGAGACCCAAGGGAAAGCAGAATGACCTTCTTTTTGAGACAATAACTCTGACCTCAGGGATGTATTCATTGTTTTAATAAATATACATGGGAGAAGGAGCCCTGGTGGCACAGCCAGTTAAGCGCTTGGTTGCCAACGAAAAGGTTGGCAGTTTGAACCTACCCATGGACTCTGCAGGAAGAAGATCTGGCGGTCTGCTTCCATAAACATTACAGCCAAGAAAACCTTGTCAGACAGTTCTACTCTGTCATGTGGAATCACTGTTTGAGTTGCAGTCGACTCGACAGCACCTAACAACAACATTGTATAGCAAGTTCTGTGCTGGGCCTTGGAGAGAGAAAAATAAATTGGACCTAGGCCTTACCCTCAAGGTGCTTACAGTTTGGAGGAGTCAGACCTATGTATGGGGGTATGGTGGGAGAGGAGATCAGAGCAGGGAGAACTTTGTGGGCCACGTCAAGGAGCTTCTCCTTCATTCTGTTGGTGATGAGGAACCATTGAAGGGTACTGAGCAGAGGAATGGCTTGGTTGGGTTTTCATTTTCAAAAGGACCCTCAAGAGGGGGTTGTTAGGAGGTTAGTCACCTTGAAATCATCATGGAGATTCCAAGCCTCCCTTGACCCATGACCACCACCTCCTTCACCTGACCCAGCTGGCCCTGGCACCTCTGCAACTTGACTGCACAGCAGGTGAATGTCTCCCCGGCATGCAGTCATCCTGCCTGCTGTCCCTGCTGCTCCCTTGTCTGTGCCCCTCACTAGAGTGGCAGTAGCTATGTCTTACTCATCATTATATCCCCCGTGTCCAGCACAGAGCTTGGAACATGGGAGGTGTGCATTAAGTATAGTTTTTAAATGACTGTCCAATGGAACAATTGGAATAACACAGGGGAGGAGAAAGTGGGTGTAGCTGGGCTAGAGCCGTGACAGCCAGAGGATGGAGGGAGGGAAATGCAGGCCAGTGGGCAGACCCCTGAGCAGCCAGAGCTCCCGGTGATGCGCAGGACAGTGGGGAGCATTGCACACCTCGGCTTCCTGCACCTTACCTGATTTTCCTCATTTCTGAAGCGGGAGTTGTAATACCTACTTTGTAGGCATGTTGTGGGGACTTAGAGTGTAAAAGTGGCAGCTTATGCCAGTGTGATGGTTGCTGGGCTGCTACGACTTCCCCAGTGTGATCAGTCTCCATATAACTGAGAGCTGAGCTAAAGGGAAAGCCAGGGTTTGAAGGAGGTGAAGGTCTGTTTCTCCACCCCTGCACCTCCCGCTGTGTCCAGAAGAGCAGCCACTTTCCTCTTAGAGGCCCTGGGTCCTCTGGCCTCAAAGCAAGGCTTTGCCAAAAATGGTAGGTCTACTACACCAAACGGTGCCAATTTCAGTTCTAAAAACTCCACCTGTTTTATGAATGAATGAATGAATGAAAGAGAAAATGAGCTTTAGCCTGAGCTCTAGAGCTCAGGCTAAAGCTGATTGTTTTTTTTTTTGTTTGTTTTTTTCTCTGTGAGTCAGAATCGACTCAATGGCACTGGGTTTGGTTTTTTGTTTTTTTCAAGGTAGTCTAGGAGCCGTGGTGGTGCAGCAATTAAGAGCTTGGCTGCTAACCAAAAGGTCAGCAGTTTGAATCTACCAGCTGCTCCTTGGAAACCCTATGGGGCAGTTCTACTCTATCCTATAGGGTCGCTATGGATGGGAATCGACTTGATGGCAATGGGTTTGGTTTTTTTTGGTTTAAGATATTCTAGGAGCCCTGATGGTGCAGTGGTTAAGAGCTTGGCTGCTAACCAAAAGGTATGCAGTTTGAATTCACCAGCTGCTCCTTGGAAATCCTATGGGGCAGTTCTACTCTGTTCTGTAGGGTCACTATGAGTAGGAATTGACAGCAATGGGTTTTTGGTTTAAGATAGTCTAAGGAGCCCTGGCTAACCGAACAGTTGGCAGTCCAAACCCACTAGGCACTCCATGGGAGAAAAATGTGGCAGTCTGCTTCTGTAAAGATTTACAACCTGGGAAACCGTATGGGGCAGTTCTACTCTGTCCTGTAAAGTCACAATGAGTCGGCATCGACTTGATGGCAATGGGTTTGTTTTTTTGTTTTTTTCCAGATAGTCTATCTCCCTGAGCCTCATTTTCCCAACTTGTAAATGGGCGTGAGAGTATGTTCCAAACAGGTTTGTGTCAAGAATTCAGTTAGATAATACATGTGTAAGCACCTCAAAAACTCCAAGGGGCAATAAGAATGTATTCTGTCATCATACATCATATCTTCCCAAGGTGCCCAGCCTAGAGTATGCACTGAGGAAGCCTTTGGCTGAATGTTGAAAGGATAAGCAGTGTCTACTTGATTTATTCACTGTCTCATGTCTTGTTATGTAAAGAATTGCCATGCCCAGCAGGTGCCAGCAGGTTAGTGGGTCCCCACATGGTAGATGATGCTGTGGGTTCTGATGGGCTGCCTCCTTTAGACCTGGGCTTGACCTTCATTGGTTTACACCAGCCTAGATCCTGCCACTGCTCCTGCTGGAGGCAGCATCTCCCTCCCCGCTCCCTGCAGAGCAGAGCTGAGTGTAGGCCTTGCCTGTGGTTACACACCTGTGCCCATCCACAGGCAGACCCTGTCACTTGTCCCCCACTCAGCAGCCCTTCTGTTTCTGGGAACACCAATTCATTTGCTCTCTGTGGCTGTTCAAGGCAAAGCCCGTGATGAGAGTGAAGGAGGGCGGCCAAAGCTGCACAGCAGGGCTGTGCTCCCAGTAGTGGCGTCACACAGCCACTCCAGTCCTCCTGGCGGACTGCAGGAAATATGGGGACTCCTGGAGCCCTAAGGCCATACACACAGTCCACAAATTTGAGCCTCACTTGCTTTATCAAATTCCTCTTTTAAAATGCAGTTTCTCTTGGAGAGTTAGTCCTAAAGGTAGTTCACACCCTTATGGAAATAAATTTAGTAATGTACGTAATTGCTAATGTTACAAAGCTTCTACAAGTGTTCTCTCAACACACATTTAATCTTCACAACTCTGTGAAGTAGCTCTTTTGCAGATGAGGAAGCTGAAGCTGGAGCAGTGAAGTGAAGTAATCTAAACCTATAGCTACAAGGAAGAGAGATGAGATTTCAAACTCAGCTTCCTCATCCTGCAAAGCTTGTCTCCCAGGGGGCCTGTAGGCAGGACCCTAGTTGTGGGGAGGGCTATTAATCCAGGGCCCACTGAAGGGGAATCCTGGCTGAGGACAGCAAAACTAGTCCCAAAAGGCCATTGTGAGAGAGCTTGCTTCACCCCATTGTATAAATGGGGTGAAGTGAGGTCAGAAGAGAAGTAGGCTGGGCTTCATAGAGCCCTGCTTTGGGTCCACACCTTTGTTTTCCCTCAGCCTCTCTCTGTTCTGTGTCTGTATGTCCAGGGACCAGGGTTGTAAGGGAGCCCTGGTGGCTTGGCTGCTAACCAAAAGGTCAGCAGTTTAAATCCACCAGCCACTCCTTGGAAACCCTATGGGGCAGCTCTGATCTGTCCTACAGGGTCACTGTAAGCCGGAATTGACTCGACAGCAACAGGTTTGGTTTGGTTAGGGTTGTGAATACAATTATAATAGAAATGTGATACTTGAGTAAGAAAGCTAATCCCTAGTAAACCCACTCTGAAGATGGGAATGACTGAGCTGGGAGAGAATTGCAGAGCCAACGGAGAAAGACATCCCAAGAGTTTAAACAGAGACGATGATGCTGGAGAGGTCCAGTTGCTTCTGGAGACGAAATTGTAAAATGATAGCTGGGGAAGCCCACAGCTCTGAGTAGTGTCTCCCGATGTTAATTAAGTCTTTGAGAGCCTAGATCAGGCCATTTACTGAACTCAATTTGTATCCTCTTAGGCAAAATCACTCTGACCTGGATGAAAATTTAGCCAGAGAGCAATAAAGAATGGAATGCAACAGGTGGCGAAGTAGCCTCTGGGAAGTCAGAGTCCTTCTCTATGGCTGGTTGTGTTGCAAGTATTACAGGGAATTAGATCATATTGAACATTTACCCAGTGCTTCCTGTGTGCCAGGAACTGTGCTGGGAACTTTGTGGCCTTAATTTATTCTGTCCCTTCATCCTAAGCCCTGGCAACCTGGTCCCATAACCACTTGAGAGCTTTTGGTTCTGAAGACATATTCTTGGGACTTGTGGGTTTGACCTTCCTCATTGAAGGTGGGCAGAAATAAGTGATATTCCCAGTTACTTGTAACTAAAACAAGAGACGTATTACCTTTGCAGAATGGGCTGTGGGTACAGCAGGGACCCTGTACATCAGCTACAGCCAATGTGTTCTTGCTGAATGACGGCTATTCCAGCCTCTGGACACATCTGAGATTCCCAGCTTCGTCTCTGCACTTAATGAGGTCATCCACATCAAGCCTATTGGAACTTGACAACCAAGCTCTGAAAGCGGAGGCCTACTTTTTGGGGTGCAGAGAGCAAATGTCAAACCCAGTATAACCCTACTTTTTCTGTCCTTGACCATCAGTCCTAGAAACAATTCCCGTTTATCACAAACTCAGCAATTTTGAGATCTCCTTCATGCAAAAAAAAAAAAAACAGCAGGCGCATTGAGAAGTGTTCTCCACGGACACAGCCATCTGGGCCTCAGAGTTGCTTGACTCAGGAGAGGCATAAAAGAGAAAGGCCAGCACTTCCGGCATGGTTAGGAGACCCCTGTCTACAGTGCCCATCAGCTTGTCTTCCCCCAGAGGCTGTATACCTTCCAGCCTCCAAGTCTGGTCATCACTGTAGAGAGAGAATTCATATTGGTCACTTTGGTTATCAAAATATCTGGGTCCTTCTTTGTACTTGTCCAGCAGGAACCTTTCAGGTTTCTCTCTCATTTCCCCCATACATTTATAGGGCAGAGGACCTTCTAAAGCTTCATTTTGCAGTGCCAGTGTATGCCCACACTCAAGACTTCTAATTCCCAGATATTACCAGCAGAGACCACCACCCATTTGTCAGTTTGTCCTTTGTGGTGGCTTGCATGTTGCTATGATGCTAGAAACTATGCCACCAGTATTTCAAATACCAGCAGGGTCATCCGTGGTGGACAGGTTTCAGAGGAGCCTCCAGACTAAGACAGACCAGCAAGAAAGCCCTGATGATCTGCTTCCAAAAGTGAGCCAGTGAAAACCCTATGGATCAGATCACAACAGGATATTGTCTAGTATAGTGCTAGAAGATGAGCCCCCTAGGTCGGAAGGCACTCCAAATACACAGTGCCTGCAATGGTGGACTCAAGCATACCCATGATTGTGAAGACGGCGTAGGACTGGGCAATGTTCATTCTGTCGTACATGGGGTTGCCATGAGCCAGAGCGACTAACAACAACCAGCAGAGAGGCACTCAGAGCTTGAGCCTGTCCTAAGACCATTTTATCCTGTTATCCCTTATGCCCTCTGCTCACAAGTCCAGACGTGCTCAGCTTCCCAGAGCTCTGCTAGATGAGGTCTCAGGAGCTGGGTCTCTGACTGTGAGGGCCACAAGTTCTGCTTTCCCAAACTGGGCACACCTCAGGTTTCTCCACGTGGCTCAGTTCAGAGCTTCATAGCTTCCAAAGTGACCGTTGCCCACGTAGCCACCAGCCAGTCTGCACATACGATATAGCCACTGCTTCAGTGACGGGCAAGCGGGGAAGGCGTAGTGAAGTGGATGCTGACCTGGGCTTGGGCAGCATCATGTGGGAGAAAAAGCCAGTGACCGCACACCACCTGCATTGGCCTAAGCCACGGGGAAAAAATAGATAATGAATAATGCCCAAAACAGCAAAAGTAAGAGAACAGTTACAGGCACTTGCTGCCTGACTCTTCAGAGATGCCAGACTGGGCAAAGGGAGGGTCTGAAGCTGAGCTTTCTTGATACCCCAGGGAACAGCAGGGTCAAGGCCAACGATAAGTCCCCTCTCTTTTTCTTTTGAAGACAGCTTCTCACCTTCTCTTGATCCTGGGACTCCAGGCTGGTTTCCCTGGCAACTGGGCTGACTTCCTTAGTCAAAGGTCAGGGAGGGAGAGGGGGAAGACGTAGGCTATCTGGGTAACGGATATCCAGGGAAGGCAGGCCTGTAGGAGAAGAGGAGGTGGGAGAGGAGGATAAAAACATTGAAGCAGGCCTCTCTGACTACTTGAGGAGAGTCAGATGCTTTTATCCTGCTTTACAGATGAGGAAACTGAGGCATAAAATGGCTAGTAACTTGCCCAAGGTCTCATAGCTAGTACGTTGTGGTGGTAGATGCCGTCAAGTCAGTTCCAACTCAGCAAACTCACATATGATAGAATGCAGCGTTGCCGGGTTCTGCGCCATCCTCACAGCAGTAGGTATGTCTGAGCCCATTGCCGCAGCCGCTGTGTCAATCCATCTCATATACCGTGGAATGAGTTTTCTCTCTTCACGAAGAAAATGCTGCCACTGACCAACCTTCGAGAATCCGTGCGCTAAACGGTTGTTTTTCTTGGAGTACAGACCCTTGTACGAGTGGGGCTGTTTGGGACGGGCAGCCAAGATAAGCTTCCCTTCCTCAGATGTGGAGCTGACCAAGCTCACTGCCCCATGCCAGAGTCACCAGCTAAACAGGGCCTGGCCCATCCCCAGCAGTGGCTCCTGGGTAGCTATAGGGACTTGAAGGCCCAAAGGAGAGCCGGAAATCCAGCCCGTGTTGTTCCCACCGGTCAGAGCAACTCAGGATGAAAACTTGCTGAGAGCAGCAAGGCTCCCAGGACTACTGGCAATTTGAGTTTTAGAGACAGACAATATGTTGGTACCAGATGTCATGTTAAGCCAAAAACTGATGGTTACGTTGCTTAGATGATCTTCTTTATTTACTCTAACCCATAATCCAGAGCCATTTTATACTGAATGTGGGCCATTGAGCATCCCTGTGAGAACCACAGCTCCGTATTTTTAGGTAGTGCGGTTTCCAGCTGGGGAATTACATTTCTGTCTGCAGCTTTTTGCATTTAGTATCTGATTATCTCTGTGTTTATTCTGTCACTGGTCCTTGAAGTCGGCACCTTATTCCTCTCTGCCAGCAGAGTGTCACCCCCAAATAGTTGCTGCTTCCCTCATTGCTCTGGCTGCAGAGACTTTCATCCGGGGAGGATTTCCTCGTCACTCGCTGTGTCTATCATTTGGGCAATTCCCCACCTATTTCCCCCACCCCCTTCTTGGCCGTGACGAGGAGAGGGAATCTGAGGAGGCCTGGGGGTCCCTGTGGGCTAGGTCCCTGTGGAGCAGAGGCAGAAGCCAGCATTCTATGCCAGGGCAGCACCTGACAGGCTGTGTGCTGAGGCGCCAGCTCTAACGCTCCTGTTGGAAAGGCTGGAGGTGTCCCTCCTACACGTGCAGACGCTAACCTCCTCTCCCTGGAGGCTTAGGACAGCCCAAGCCACAGAATCAAGACTGTGTGAAGGGGACATATGCCCCCAGATGAGTCAAACATCAGGCCAATACCAGGCCTTCCTCTGTGTTCTCAGCCCTCAGCCGTGAGCTCTCCTGCCTGGCTGTCCTGGCGCCTGACCCACTGTCTACCCTGACCACTGCCTTTACCTGCCCCTTGCCTTCTTTTTCCCTGTCCAGACTCCTCTTACACCTCTGGTCCACCTGCAATACCTGTCCATGCTTCCACTACCCAGATCTCCTGGGACCAACACCCTTGGCTGCACCTGGCCTGCCCTCACTTGTGGGTCTGGGATGGAAGGAGGGACGAGTAAATTGAGTTTGCCACACGAGGGGAGCCCTGGTGGCACAGTGGTTAAGAGTTCGGCTGCTTACCAAAAAGGTCGACAGTTCGAATCTACCAGCCGCTCCTTGGAAACCCTATGGGGCAGCTCTTGTCTGTCCTGTAGGGTTGCCATGAATCGGAATCGACTCGATGGCAATGGGTTTGATTTTTTTTTTTTTTTTTCGGTTTAAGGAAGGGAAGTACATTTAGATGTTCTCTAAATATTCCCAGGGTAGCCACCCCTCACACACCACCCTTTGGGAATGAGGAATGCAGCCACAGTGTCGGCGGACTTGCTCCTGCAGGGCCTGGTGAGGGTGGGTGCAGACAGACCAACATCCATCTTGCCTAATGATAAGGGACAGGTGTGGTCTGAGGGTCTGACCTGCCACCTCTGCCGCCTCCTTGCTTGGTCAGTTTGGACAAGTTGCTTAGTCTCCGTAAACCTCAGTCTTCTTAAATGTACAGTGGATTTAATAATATCCATGGTGCAGAGAGTTGTTATGAGGGTTAAATGAAGAAATATATGTAAAATGCCCTACACCATCTGGCATTTAATAGGCATATAAACTGCAGTACCAGGCAGTGGTGGTTAGAAGGTAGAATTCTTACCTTTCATGTGGGAGACCTGGGTTCAATTCCCGGCCAGTGCACCTCATGCACGACTGCCACCTGTCTGTCAGTGGAGGCTTGCTTGCTGCTATGATGCTGAACAGTTTCAGAGGAGCTTCCAGACTAAGAGGGACTAGGAAGAAAGGCCTGGTAATCTACTTCCAAAATGCAGCCAATGAAAACCCAGTGGATCACAACAGTCTGATGCACACTGATCATGGGATGGCACAAGATGGGACAACGTTTTGTTTCATTTCTTTTCGTTGTGTATGGGATCACCATGAGTCAGGGGCCGGCTCTGCAGCTTCTGATAACAATAACAGGAACTGCAGTAACTTGTACTACGACTACAGTTGTTACTGTTGTCACTACGAAGGAATTCCATCCTGTCCCCCCTGCACGACCTCAGCTTCGGTTGGCCCCAACCATCCTCCTGCTCCTCAGAGTGCCTTCAAGAATACACGAGCATTTTGATTCATGGACGCATCCCTAGAGGGTCCAAACATTCACTGCAGAAGAATAAGTTACATTTTGTGCCCCCTTCTCTAGGACTCGGTCTTCTAAGAAAAGTGCAGTCTGTGTGAAGCAGCAAAAGTCTACCCTGAGGGGACAGGACAGCATGAATGCATGGGGATGTCCCAGCTCTGATTCAGCACGGCAGGGGACAGTTGGGGTCCCCTTGATGGGAAGTGCCCACTGCAGCCCTCTACCAGAGTGCTTACGTCTGCATAGCACACTCCTCCAGAGGGGAGGCCACCATGGACCGGAAATGGAGCCCTGCAACGAGCACGGGACACACCTTCTATGTCTGCCTGCCTCTGTATCAGGGGGCGGCTTCTGCTCTGCCCCCATCCAAGTGCTGTAGTCTCCCATTCCATCGGGGCCCGGTGACGTCCACCGTCCCTGCCTCCCCATTCCTGCTCCTCACCTGCCACCATTTCTCTCAGCTGTGGGAATGGCCACCTTTCCTGGGTGCCGTCCCACTCAGATGGGCTCTTCTCTGAGCTGCATTCAGCTCTTCCTGTTTGGGATCAGTCCTGCATCCCAGCCTCCTGCTTCCCCTCCAGCTGTGGACCCAGGGACACCACGCATCATACATGCAAATGCACGCATGCACACACGTGTATGCATACACATGCACGCTCTCGTTCACACTCCCTCTGTGCCACCTCCCCCCTGCCCCGCCCCCCCCCACCCCACCTCATCTCCTCTCCTCTGTGCAATCACTGATTCGGGTCTATGCAGTTCCCTTCCCGGGGCTTTATACTTGTATCATCCCAGCCAATCAGGGCTCACCGAATCATAATTCAAATCTTTCCTAAAAATCAGTGGTGGCCTTACCTTCAGTGTCTGGTCCACATCTGCTAATTTTATGGCTTTCTTAAAAAAAATCAAGAAGAGAGCTTCCCATGTGACCCACTTGCCTGCCATTTACAGGCCCTCAAGGCCTCTGCAATCAGGATTCTTTTACTCTGCAAAAAATTGCACTGACACCCTTTTCTCTCGGGAGTTTGTTCTCCATTAATTTGGCACTGGGGTCGATCTCTTAGAGTCTTTACATCTGGGAAGAGCCAGAAAGATACTTTATGTAAAAGAAGGTAAGGCCTCTGTTTTAAAATGGGGGGGGGGGGGGGCCTTGAACTCTAGATCATACAGGACCTGGTGTGTTAGGGCAATGACGCTTCTGCCTTTGGCCCAGGAGTAAAGGCAATAACAGGAGACAGCTGGGCCCCTTTGCTCTTGTGGGAGCAAGGGAAGGAGAGGGACTGGGGACAAGTGCTTGAAAATTAGAATTTAAGATCATCTGCATTTTTTTTTCTTTTGTTGTTCACCATTTACATTCAAACCTAGAATTGAGACATGACTTTGCCATGTCTTCTTTACCATCTGTCTGCCAGATACCTGTTCTGGGTCATTGTTCACAAACTGACATGCCCCACATAAAAAAATGAGAGATATGTAGATATATAAACTTATAAAACAAACATTAATGGGTGCTTACATACATAAGGAAACCCTGGTGGCGTAGTGGTTAAGTGCTACAGCTGCTAACCTAAAGGTCAACAGTTCAAACCCACCAGGCACTCCTTGGAAACTCTTGGGCAGTTCTACTGTGTCCTGTAGGGTCTCTATGAGTTGGAATTGACTCAATGGCAATGAGGTTTTCGGGTACTTATATAAAGATTTCTCCTGTTCGAAAATGCTTCTCTGCAAGGCTCCTTTAATGAGTAGCTGCCTCCGTGTATTTCATTGTTTCTTTGCATATCCTTAACTGCCACTGAAGTTACAAGCATACTTGAAAGAGCATAGCTTTAGGCCTTAGATAGATCCAGGTTTAATTCTAGCTCAGCCGCTTAGTGGCAAGCCCGAATGTCTCTGAGATCCAGTGTACTTACCTGTTAAATGGGGATGGCGATCATATCTACCTAAACAGACTTGCTGGGAGGATTAAACAAGTTATTTATCCTTTCATTCATCAAAACTGTGTATTAGAGTGAGATTTCTCAGGGCCTTTCTGACTCTGACTCTCACCATATCACGTAAAAATAGCTGGGCAGATCTCAGCAAACGTGAAAGACTGTGTTTGGGATGGTTTGACCTAAGGTAACAGCTGTGCTGCAGACACAAGATTCTCTCTGAGGAGCCAGTGCCCAGGGTCCAGGAGTCAGGACTGGAATTCTGGGTGGGCAAGGCTGGCTTGCAGCTGAGAATCCCATTTAGGGGAACCAGGAGCTTCATTCTGGACAACAAGAACAGACTTAAGGAAGCTTGAAGCTTAAAGACAGCTAGGCAGAGAATGAGCAATTGATCCAGAATGAAAGGCAAAGTGAAGGGTCCTCAGGAGAGCAGAGACAGGACAGGGGTCACGGAGGAGTGGGTGGGCGGGGAGCGTTGAGGACACTGACCACCTGGAGAGGCCCTTTGAGCAGGCAGGGGCCCCTTAAGGTGGGCAGGGGCCCCTTAAGAACACTATGTAGGTTTGGGGTGCAGACTACAAATGAGGCAGGCCAGCTCAGGATCCCCTGCTGGGGGAGCAGGGCCATGGCCTACCCTGTGAGGGACACTTTTCCACAGCTTTTTATCCTCCACATCAGTGCTTGCTTCCATTAGCACAGATAATTAGTGTTGCTGTAGCTCATTAGCTAATTATTTCTGGCTTATGTTTACCGAGTATATTACAGGCAGTTTGAAGAGATCTCCCTGAAAGCCAAGTTCTGCAAAATTCTTCAGAAAAATAGACTCATGATACATAAGGCCTCCACCCTTTTTGTTTTCCAAAAAAAACGATAGCTCAACCATGTTAACCACAGAGTTTCCAGACTCTCCTGCTATCCTCGGATGCAGGGTGAATGTGGGAGAAATATGCTGATCTACCTGACCTGTCTCCGTCACTCACTGACCGTTGGGACTTGGGGAAATCATTTCCTCTTTCTCAGCATTGGTTTCCTCGTCTATAAAATAGAAGAAATCATATTGCCTCATAGGGTTATTGTGAGGATTCAATAATTTATATGAGGAGCATTTTGTAAAATGTAAAGTGTTAACCTGATGTTTAGTCATGGTTATTTTTCCATTCAGTCAGTCACCAAACACTTGTGGATCGTCTCCATGGCAACAGGAGGGTGGTGGGACACACAAGGAATGATGCCAGAGACACCGCCTTTGTGCACAGACCCACCCAGACAGCCACGGAGTTGTTGAGGCCAATACCTCCCCATCAGCCTGTATTCTGTCACTCTTGGCCCAGCTCTATGTTCCAGTACTACAGAAACTACTCATTCTACGCTTTCTGCCCATACCACACCTCAGAGCCATTGTTCATGCCGGTCCCTCTTCTGCCACTTATTCTTTAGCCAAGAGTCTACTCAGTGGCCAGTTGGCAGTTGACCTCCCCAAACCTCAGTTTCCTCCAGTTTAAAATGGGGATAATAATAGTACCGACCTCACTGGGCTGTCGTGAGGATTAACCAGTTAATGTGTGTAAAGTGCTATAAACAGTGTCTGCACAGAGTACACATTAATAAATATTAGGCTCTGTAACCAAGGTCAAGAGGGGGAGAGTGTTGACATGTCATAGGGTTGGCAACCAATGCTATGAAACAATATGTGTATTAGTTGTTTAATGAGAAACTAGTTCAGGCTGTAAACCTTCATCTAAAGTACAATAAAAAGATAAAAAATTAATAAGCATCAGTGTCTTGGATTGAATTATGTCCCCCCAAAAATGTGTGTATTAACTTGGTTAGGCCATGATTCCCAGTATTGTGTGGTTGTCCTCCATTTTGTGATTGTAATTTTATGTCAAGAGGATTAGGGTGGGATTATAACATCACCCTTACTCAGGTCACCTCCCTGATCCAAGGTAAAGGGAGTTTTTCTGGAGTGTGGCCTGCACCACCTTTTATCTCTCAAGAGATGAAAGGGACACAGACAGAATTGGGGACCTCTTACCACCAAGGAACCAGTCAGTGCCAGGAGCAGAGCCTGTCCTTTGGACCTGAGGTTCTTGGGCTGAGATGCTCCCAGACCAAGGGAAGACTGATGCATCACAACGACCTTCCTCCAGAACCGACAGAGAGAGAAAGCCTTCCCTGGAGCTGGCCTGAATTTGGACTTGTAGCCTACTGGACAGGGAGAGAATAAATTTCGCTTTGTTAAAGCCATCCACTTGTGGTATTTCTGTTATAGCAGCACTAGATGACTAGGACAGACTCAATAAACATTAGCTATTATCATTATCATTATCACCACCAGCCTTCTCTCCCCAGCTGACGTAGGCACTTTTGCTGTTGCCCTGTGATGGCTTGTCTCTGTCACTAAATGTCCCATGTTGTATGGAGGTGATCTGCCCTAAGTCTGCCTTCCCCATAATGTAGGCACTCCCTGAGGGCAGAGACTCTGTCTCATTAGTCTTGGTGTCTTCCACACCCAGGACAGTGCCGGGCATATGCTAAGTGTTCAAGAAATCTTCACTGAATTGGTTTAAAAAGGGTAACATTTCTGACATGGTTTTCTTTATTATTGATTCTGATTGAGACTACATTGCCTTCAATGGGGTTAGTTGTGGCCATGGAAGAACGGACTTAGTAACCTATGATCTTGGGTGGCTCTTATCCCTCTGCCATTGGAGACATGCCCTCCTCATTTGGCCTTTGGCACCTATTCCCCCTGCTGAGTTTGGCTTTTTCAGCCCAGGTTTCTTGGTGAATGGGGCGTCAGTCAGTGAGCAGGGCATTCGTTCACCTGTCCCAGGGCTGGGTAGGTCCATTGAATGAACTGACAGCTGCAGTGGTTCTGGCCTGCAGCAGACAGAGTCAGCACTATGGTTGTGTGCTCAGGAGCTCTGAAAGGTGGTGCACCAGGGATAGGGCTTTTTGCGTGCTGGCTTTCCATGTGGACATCTTTTAGCCTCTGCCAGGAATTCTGAAGAGTCCAGGGTCAGAAAGTAGACACTGGGAAGAAGAATTCTAGGGGTCTGGGAGGGACAGGAGGAATGTTGGATAAGTGACCTGGGTACAAACCTCAGGACCCCACTTTTATTTTTAAAAGTGCTACTTCTGCAAAAGGCTATTATCTGCTTCCTGTTTAGCTTGTGGTCCTTCCCTAACCCTGCTGTTCAACCTCATCATTGCTGCCAGAGGGACAAACAGCCCAGTGTGGCTAGGGGACAGTGCAAGCAGAGGCTTAGGGAGTAGCTCTGGAGCCCTAAGGAGAAGCTGCTACATTAACCCCCACTGGGGTTAATAGCTCCCTGGATCCCAGGAGGCAGAGTCAGCCCCCTCCTACTGAGTCAACAGGATACTGTGGAAACTCCAACTTGCTCAGACACCTGGAGGGCAGGACCACCCCCTAACACAGGGACATGGGCAAACTTGTCCCCCCTGGCACTGGGCCCCCTCCTCTTACCTGGCCCCACTTCACCTCCCAGAACACTCTGCTTTGACTGCACCAGACCCCATCAGAAGGTCATACGTGCCCCTTTCTAGGAGTCTTCTGACCCATCATCATCAGAACAGACCAGCCTTCACTGCTGCTCCTCTGAAATCTGAAATCCAAACTACCCACTCTTGGGTCTTTCTTCTGGCTCTTTCAGCTCATAGAGCCTTCTGCTTTCTCCTTGCCTGCCCCTACCTTGTTCCTCTTCCTGACCACTCAGGCACGTCACTGCCGCCACTTTTCCCTGATATCCTCCATCTTCTTGCCTCTTGTCATTACCTCCTTTGCACAGACATTCAGTCATTCCACAAATGTTCACGAAGTACCATTTTGTGCCAGACACTGTGGCAGGTACTCAGTCTATAACAGGAATCAGGCTTAACATGGTCCCTGCCCCCATGAAGAGACAGACATGAAACCATAAACACACTCCCACATCAGTATTTACAAATGGTGGTAAGGTCTGGGAGGCAAAGACTGTGGCTCTATAAGAGAGACCTAGTTTATTTGGGGGGAGGGTACACTTAGTCCTACAGGTTATCCAGTGTTGTTGTTAGCTGTAGTCAAGCCAGCTCCGACTCATGGAGACTTACATATAACAGAACGAAACGTTGCCCATTCCTGCACCATCATCAAGTTCGTTGGCACGTTTGAGTACGTTGTTGTGGCAGCTGTGTCAATCCATCTCGTTGAGGGTTGCCCTCGTTTTCACTGACCCTCTACTTTACCAAACACAATGTCTTTTTCTAGCAATTGGTCTTTCCTAATTGGCTTATCCAAAGTAAGCCAGACAAAGTTTCACCATCCTCGCTTCTAAGGAGCACTCTGGTTGTATTTCTTCTAAGACTGATTTGTTCATTCTTCTGGCAGTCCATGGTATATTCAATATTCTTTGCCAACGCTGCAGTTTGAATGCATCAATTCTTCTTTTGTCTTTCATTTTCATTTTCCAGCTTTTACATGCATATGAGGTGATTGGAAAGACCCTGGCTTGGGCCCGACACACCTTAATTAACAAAACAGCATCTTTACTTTTTAAAACTTTAAAGAATATAAAGAGTTACTCAGGTGAAAAGTGGGAAGAAGTACCTTGCAGATAACATGTGCCAAGGGCCTGGCATGTTTGAGAGCTATAAATATGGTAAACTGGCGGGGATGGAGTGCTGAGAACCAGAAGAGAGCATAGCATGAGATGAAGCTGCAGGAAGAGTCAGAGGTAAGATTATATGGGCTGTGTAAAACAAGTTAGGGGGTGGTTTTTTTTTTTTTTTTTTACCAAGAGGGACACTTCGAAGAGTTGTACACTAGGAAGGCCACCAGCCTAGCAAAGCCCAAACCCCAGACTAACCCTTATCTGCCACCTCGGTTCCTATGCCTAGGTGGCTGAGTGCTGTAGAAAAAGTTCCATAGCCCTCCAGAAGTCAGGGGGTGGACCTGCCAGGAAGCCCTTCAGAGAGGATGCTGAGGTGGAAGTGGCTTGGCCACAAGTGGACGTTACTCAGTGAGGCCCAGAAATTGTAGTAGTCATAAAACCCAACATTCCACATACTTTTCATGTAACCCACACAGTGGCTTTGTGAAGGCGCATTATCATCTCCATTTGAGACAAAGGACTAGAGAGCTTCTGTGACAAAGTCACACAGTTGAGTGACAGACCAGAATGTGGACCTGGATCTTCTGACTCTGGGACCTCTGCCCTTTCTGGCCCACCCAGCAGGGTCCACAGAAGAGGGAAAATTCCTTTGGGAGGAGAGTAAGAAGAAAATGAAGCTGAAGGGTCAGGCAGGTGTGATGAAGGGCCATGTAGATATGATGTAGGGCTAAGCAGATGTGATGTAGGGTCAGGCAGGTGTTATGAAGTGCCAGGCAGGTGTGATGTAGGGCTAAGCAGGTGTGATGAAGGGCCAGGCAGATGTGATGTAGGGCCAGGCAGGTGTGATATAGGGCCAGGCAAGTGTGATGAAGGGCCAGGCAAGTGTGATGAAGGGCCAGGCAGGTGTGATATAGTAGGGCTAAGCAGATGTGATGAAGGGCCAGGCAGGTGTGATGTAGGGCCAGGGAAGTGTGATGAAGGACCAGGCAGGTGTGATGTAGGGCCAGACAGGTATGATGCTGGTGTTCCTTCTGAATCTATGTCAGCTCCCACACAACTTTGATGGGCTCTCCAACAGAGGACAGGTCATAAGCTCCTGATTTCAATGTAACATCTAAAGAGTGTGAGGTTCCTGAGGTCTGTGTTATACTCCGGCTTCTCTGCTGGCTTTCACACTGACCCCTGAAGCACCACTGCAGAAATAACCCATCCAGGGACAAAAACCAGTCACATGGATGGTTTGATGGAGATGACCAATAGCTTGAGCAGAATGGGCTCAAATCTTACACAGGCTGGGCTTTATGGTGGATGAGGCTGACTTCTGTGCCACCTTCCCCAGGGTACAGAGGGGAGTAGCAGACACAGGTATTCTCTGCCATCCCCAGCACCCTAGAATGTTCTCTGGTCTCAACAGCACTCCTCACATTCCTCTTTACGTCACAGTAAATTATGCACAGCTATATTTTTTATGACACCAGACCGAAATCTCCTTGAGGACAAGAGCCAGGTCATGGTCATCTCTGTGTCCCCTCCCTCCATATTGCCTTGGACGCAGTAGGATTTGAAAACGTATGTGTTACAGGAATTAATCAGCAAGCAAGCAGCTGGGGCAAGGGGCAGATAAATAATGTAAATTATAAAAATTGGAAACACGATGCAGTCATGACATGAGAGGCACACAGTTGAGAAAACCAGCATGGGGGCTTTCCCGGGCTTACCTCCCAGCTCTGGGATTTACTAGCTGTGAGAAGATAAACAAATTACTTAATTTCTCTCAGTCTACATTGCTGCATTTGTAAGACAGTGGTAATCATACCTCCTTCACAAGAACAGTTATGAAGACTGAGTTAACTCATATGGAGCACCTAGCATGGCTCCAGAAGCATACCAAAAAAAAAAAAAGCAAACCCATTGCCATCGAGTCAGTTCTGACTCATAGCGACCCTGTAAGACAGAGTAAAACTGCCCCATAGAGTTTCCAAGGAGAGTCTGGTGGTTTTGAACTGCTGACCTTTAGGTTAGCAGCTCCAGCACTTAACCACTATGCCACCAGGGTTTCCTCCTGAGACATAGAAGTTGCTTAAAAAATGGTAGCTTCCTAAAGGCCTGTGATCTCCTGCTGAAAAATCAGCCACTGAAAACTCCATGGAGCACAACTTTGCTCTAACACATGGGGTTGCCGTGAGTCAGAACCGATTCAATGGCAACTGGTATACACTTTCCGAGAGGTGTTAACACATGAAATACTGTGTGATCTTGGCACGCTAATATGAAATAAAAATTCAAACATTAGAAAAGAAAAAAGTGTTAGCTTCCTTCCCTCTTCGGAGAACCAGGTGCTTACACTTCGGCTGTGGCAGCGTATACCGACTTGGTGGCATATCAGCTGTGTGATCCCAGGTTGATTACCTAATCTCTCTGTGTCTCAGTTTCCTCATTTGCACAATGGGATGGTAATAATAGTCACCACCTGTTAGCATTTCTAGGCTTGACGGAGAGCAGGTGTGTGAAACATTGACCTAGATAATTGCTGGATGGGACATCCCCACCTAGATCACACTGTGTGGATTGTACTTCTGAATC
Source organism: Loxodonta africana (assembly GCF_030014295.1). Taxonomy (NCBI): domain Eukaryota; kingdom Metazoa; phylum Chordata; class Mammalia; order Proboscidea; family Elephantidae; genus Loxodonta; species Loxodonta africana. The sequence continues at coordinate 203,173,651 of NC_087344.1, read as the reverse complement.
GTCAGGTTTGGCGCGTGCGTCCGGAGGGCCCCATCTCCTCACACTGCAGACGGGCATCCCTTCTGGGTGCTAAGCAGGAGCTGGCCTAGTAAAATATTTTCACGGTCCTGTCACCTGGACGCACACTGAGCTGCTGGCGCCCTCATATCTTCTGCCCTCGGCTTCACTGCTGCCGGAAACTCCCGCAGCTGTGCCCCACTCAGCATCCAGCGAAACGTAGCATGTGGAGAACACACAAAGTGGAAAACAATAAACTCTGGTTTTCGAAGTCTGTGCTGCTAGACCACTCACCACCATCCTCAGCCTTGGCCCTCTGTGTCTGGTGTCTGCCTCCTTCCTTGCTCAGCTTTCATGAACCCAACCTATCCTCTTCTCCTATCCACACTTGGGTGTTATTTGGTGCCAACTGGGAAGCTCCATGAAGGAGACGTGGGAGTGTTGGCAGCTGGGAGAAGAGGAAATGGGCGTTCTGCCATTGCTGTTTCCATCTTCCCGCCCTCACCCTCCCAGCAGCTGGCCAGCAGCACCCGGCAGAGTCCTGTCCTCTGCCATCATCTCTCCCCTGGGGACATGCCTCAGCACTAGTGTCACCTGTGAAGAGAACCAGTGCTTTGGGAATACTAGGGGGAGGAGGTTAGGGGACCCCAGTCAGTATGGCTGCCAACAGCCTTTGGTCTGAGAAGAGTGGGCACAGGTGCTGAAGAAAGTAGGCTTTGGAATTAAGAGTTGGTTTCATCCCACCTCTGTCACTTACTTGCCTGTGACTGGCAAGTGATTTGGCCTGGGCCTCCGTTCTTTTATGCAAAGAAAGGGAGTAATATAGTGCCTACCTTGAGGCTGCTTAGGAAGCCCTTACCAAAGGCTTGGCATATGATAGGTCCTCAGTAAATATTAGCTGCTACTATCAGTTCAGGAATATTAATAACACCCAACTTTTGAGATGCCTGCCACTGTCTGCTTTGGCCATCTCAACCTTGTCACCACTCCGGTCCCCCTGGCCTTGTTGTTGCTTCAAGAAACAGATCTCTTTGACTTTGACTTTATTTCTTGGTTTCCAGACTTTGGACCCCTCTACACTTCTGAGGCCAGTCTCTGCACTGAGTCCTGGTGCCCAGACCCTTGGGTCCCTTCTGAGCCCCACCCTAACTCGACAGCCCAGATCCAGGCCTCTGTGGGCTCTCCACTCTGGTTTGTCAGCCTTTCTAGCTGTTCCTCAGCTCCAGCTCCCCAGAGCAAATGCCCTTTGGTGCTGCCTGATCCCTGTGAGCCCTTCTACAGGGTTAGCTGAATGGGTGGGATGGAAGGGGGCAATCTCCTCCCTTCCCCAGGCTGGGCGGTACCTGGACATCAGTGAGCCTCAGACAGCTATAGTCAGAGAAGCTAGCTTTCAAAAAAATGGTAGGGGACTTGTCCTGGTCTTGGTCACTTCTCACTAGGTGGGTGAAGCCTCTGTGAAACAGGAAAAGGGCAAGAATGCTGTCTGATACCAGTGAGCTGGTGGTGCCCCTGCATGTCTGCTCAAACACTTACGCCCAGGAATCCTGCCCTAGTTTATGCATTCATTCACTCATCTGACAAATATTTAGTTACTCCTATTAATCTGTTCGAGTCCCTGGGTGGTACAAATAGTTAACCCACTCTGGTGCTAACTGAAAGGTTGGAGATTTGAGTCCACTCACAGGCATCTCAGAAAACAGCCCTGGCAATGTACTTCTAAAAAACCAGCCACTGAAAGCCCTATGGAGCACACTTCTACTCTGACACATGTGGGGTCACCATGAATTGGAATCAACTCGACGTCGACTGGTTTTTTAGTTATTCGTGTCTTGGAGAAAGTTTGGCAATCATGTCATTACCAATATCTTCTTGACCTTGAAGATTCTTTCTTCATCATGATTTCCAAAATCAGATGAGAAGAAATCTCAACAGCTTCTTGTCTTGGCCCACAGATCTGAAGAGACCTTAAGTTCTGGCCCTGGCCTCTGAGGCTGAAACACCAGCTTTAGTCCAGTTGCCAGAGGATGGTAGAGTGGCTGTCCTCCACCTCAGGGCCACCCAAAGCCCTGCCAGCCATCCTCACCGCTCATCATCTCCACCATTAGATCCAGCTACAGAAAACTAGTCATGTCTTTATAAATAACAGTTATAACTGCAGATGCTGTGTGCTGCAACAGCTCATGAGTCTACAGAGCATTCAGTGCCTGATGGTGCCAGTTAACCAAGAAGGGCAAATGTGGGGACCCCAAGATCTCGCCCTCCAGGAATCCACCAGAGGTTTCCATGCTAGGAATCCCATTTGAATGACACAAAAAGAAATAAGTGAACCATACCTCCTCCCAGTCAATGACAAACAAAAGAGAAAAAATGCAGAGAAAGAAAGGGGTTAGATGTTCACAGTTCAAAGACCTTGATATAGTCATAAGGGCTTCAGGATTCTAGATTCCAGTAGAAGCTCAAGAGAGGCCTGGCTTTGGGGCTGTGATCCGGGCAGTGTGAAGGCAGGGAGCAGTGTCTCCTTCCACTTGATGCCTGACAACCAGCAAATCAGAGGTGTCATCAGGGCTCAAGAGCTGCAGCAGCTCCCCAGCAGTGGGTCGTGTAGGAGACTCAAAGTAGCGTGTGCCAGAAGCCTGGAGAGTGAATGAGGACCCAGGCCTAGCACAGATCCAAGGAAGCCACCATGAGTCTTTGCTGGCCTCAAAACCCAGAGAGGACCAGTTGTTTGGGGTCCTGTGTTCTGGAAGGAGCAGCTCATTCCTGGGGAATAAGTACTGCATTTCTCTGTCCTGAAACCATGAATTCTGCTATTTGTGGCCCTGAAAATCCTATTTACCATCAGCACAAGGATGGAGATCTTTGGTCAAAGAATATAGGGAGCAGACAGCTTTATCCATGAGGCTGTTTATCCCAGCCTCCTGGTTTTATAGATGAGGAAATTGAGGGTGAGGGGTTCCTATTGGAGAAGAAAAAAAAAAAAAATTGGAGAAGGTAGCCCAAAGTCATCCCAGAAGAACATGAGAGGTATTCCAGAGCAGAATTTGTGTGTGTGTGTATCTTCTACCTCTTCTGTGTTATCCACAAAAATCTAACACAATGTTGGGAACAAAGTAGGTGCTCAGAAAAATCTTGTGCAATGAGTATGTGGATGGGCCTTTGTCTTGGTGTATGTCATGAATACATCATCATCTCCTGTCTCCCTACTTCAGAGTCCCCATTAGGTAAATGAGGTGCAGCCCTCTACTCCTAGCCAGTCAGCTTTCTGTTCACTTGTAGGTTCCGTTTACAAAGCACCTACTATGTGCTAGGTACTGTACAGATTGCTTTCCAGGTGGTTTCTTATTTATTTCCAAAAAGCAAAACAAAACTATACAATAAGTTCTATTATTATCCTCATTCACACGGGAAACTGAAGCCCAAAGAGGCCTAGTCATTTGCCCAAAGCCAGCTGGTCAGCAGGTGGTGATGTGCAGACTGGCACATAGGTCACTGTGACTCCTCACACCACACTCTTCCCCACCCCAACTGCCTCACCAAGTCAACCTGAGCAGCCTCTCAGCCTGCCCAGTTCTGTCCAGACTAGCATATGCTTCTGCTCCTCTTCCTCTTTCCTTTCCCCCAAAATGCTTCACAATCATGCTGTGCAAATCCTGTGAAGTAACGCATTACCTGTTATTACAGAATAAATGCAAATTAATTTTTTTAAATCAGGACATATACAAAATAAAAATAAAAGGGAAATGCCCGTAGTCCCATGATTATACCAAAAAAATCAAACCCATTGCCATCGAGTCAATTCCAACTCATAGCGACCGTATAGGACAGGGTAGGGTTTCCAAGGAGTGCCTGGTGGATTCGAACTGCTGACCTTTTGGTTAACAGCCATAGCTCTTAACCAGTACACCACCAGGGTTTCCATAGGTAACCACTTTTAACATTTTAGTGTCTTTATCCAATACTGTCCTTTCTTAATTTTCACTAAGGTTCTGCCTGTAGGAACAGAATTCCAAAATCAGAAGAGAAAAATGCATGTCCAGCCCCCCTCTCCTCTTACCCACAGTTTGTCTGGCCCCAGGGATGGGAAGACTCAGTTAATTGCTACAGGCTGGGCTGACTGTGTGCTGAACCCCTGTGCTGTACCCCACCACCACCACCCGGCCCCTCCTGCAGGGCTGGGGTCATGGGTGGTGCAGATTGTCAAATGGAGGACATTTTGCACCAAGCCAGGAGCCCCAGGGACACTCGTCCCACTGTGTCTGCTTCGGAACCCTTCCCATCCCTTTGGCTTTCATGTCAGCCTCTCCCCTGGACTTATCGCCTCTGCTGCCTTCTTGAGTTAACCTCGCTGGCCAGACCTGCCTGCTCTGCCAGAAACACTCCATTCATGGCCACAGCTCAAAGGAAGCATTTGCTTTGGGCTCTTCATGAGATAGAGATGCAGCAATGGCTGACGTGGAGATATACACCGTCTAGTAGGGAGGATGGGTGTGCAAACAAGTATACGAAACACACTGAAATACATACGCACTCAGGCGGCCTCTCTGCGGAGGTGACTGTGAGCTGGAAATTGACAGTGAGAAGGGGCCAGCCATCTGAAGACTGAGTGAAGAGGGTTTCAGGCAAGGGAAACAGCAAGTCCAAAGACCCAGAGGTGGGAAGGAGCTTGGCTTGTTCAAGGGTGAGAAAAGTCAGTATTGCTGGAGCTTCAAGGGCCGGGAGAGAGTTGGTGGGGATGAGGATGGAGAACTTGTGGGGCCAGATGATGCAGACGAGGGTGGTCTAAATGCAGAAGGCCATTGTTGGGAGTCCCCCCTGCCTTTGGTGGAATTGTTGAAATGGTATATCACTGTAGAATTTTTCAGAGAAATGAGGCATGATCTGATTACATTTTTGAGAAGCCACATTCATTGCTTGTGAGGGCAGGAAGCTTGGAGGCAGGGAGCCAAAAAGGAGGTTTTTGCACTGTCCTGGAGAGAGATGAAATCCTTGGACCAGGGTGGTGGGGATGGAGAGAAGGGACAGTTCTGTCTGTATTGTGGAGGCAGAATGGAAAAACACCAACGGACAGCGTGGGGGAGGGTTATCAGAGTGGTGAGGGAAAGATGGGCTTCTCCACACTGTGCTTACGCCTCCTCCTGGAATGCGGCTCAATGGCAACTGGGGCCCAACTCAAGCCCCACTCACCCTGGGAAGCCTCCCTGATGACCGCTCCCAACTCCAGTCCCCTCAGCTTCTTGTTAACACACAAAGGCTGGACACGCACTGTCACTTTACTCCTTCAGAAAGGCGTATGTCCTGTAACTTGGGCTTTGAGGTCCTTGAGGACAGGGCAAAACCTCCCATCATGCTTAGCCCAGTGCTCTTGTTACCGGAATAAGGTTCTTGCCTCTCACTGGTCAAGAATGAGCAGGTAAGGCACACAGTTTTCCACACAAGCAAAGCTTTACTGAAGAGGCTTGCAAGCAGAGATGAGGAGGGGCTAGAGCAATGCATACCCTCATCTCAGAAAACAAAAGATGGCCCTGAGTTTTTGAAAGTTCTTGGGCAGGAAAAGATTCATGTTTATTCATAGGCACAGGCGGGGATATGTTAACTAAGGTGCCAGCGCAGCAGCTTTCCAAGATGGCTATTGTCCCGGTGGCCTCTGGGATTCATAGCAGCACTTATTATGGGGTATCACGCCTGTGCAGTCTCTCGCTCCCTGGGTTTGATTCCCCGACTGGAGCTATAGCCCCTCACTGCCCCTGGTGGAAAGTCACAGCGGTCACAGGTGGATGTTCTGCGCATGTTCCTGGGCCTGGTCTTCTCCAACAACTTCTGAAAGGCAACTTTGAAGAAGTTAGCGGGCTATTTTTAGATACCCTGCACCAATGTTCTGGGGAATGGCTTTGTTTCTGGGCCCTGGCCCATTTCTTGTTACCTTTTTTGCAGATTTGGGGGCCCCTCTGTTCCTTGTCTTACTAAGTCTCTGGGTTCCACACTCAACCTCCTATTACCTTCCTGATAGTATAGTCTATTTCTCTTTTACTTGTTTCTCCTGTAACCACAGCAGTCTCTTCGCTGTTTCACAAACAGGCACCCTCCAATCTCAGGGCCTTTGCTCCCTGTCTTACTCTGTGCGTAGCAGAATCAAAAGGGCTTGCCACCTTGCCAGGGGATACCATGCTCTTGACTGGACACCATCTGAAAGCCTGCTCTGGAGACGCAAGAGAGGGTGCTGCCATTTTTAAGTCTGCCCTGACTTCTGCGGAGTCCTTGGCTGGTGCAGTTAATGCTCTTGGCCTCTAGCCAAAAGGTTGGAGGTTCAAGTCCACCCAGAGGCACCTCAGAAGAAAGTCCTTGCAATCTACTTCCAGTAAATCAACCACTGAAAATTCTGTGAAGCGAAGTTCTACCCTGACACACAGCAACTGGCTCTCCCGGCTTCCGTAGCCTTTCTGTGTGGGGAAAGGCGTGTTGCTCCAAGAAGCTCAGCACTGGAATTGGAGGGAAACCATCCTCAGACATGACTCAGAAAGCTGGCCACCGATCTGAGACCTCAGGGCTGTCAAGTAGAAACGAACTGGCAGAAGCCTGTGAGAACCCAGCCAGTACAATTTAGGGGACACGACTTTAACTGTTCTCCAAGCAGTGACAGAAAATACGAAAGGAGAAGATACCTCCCATGCTTAGAGGTTAGAGTCTAGAAAAACGTCATTAAAGCGGAACATGAGTGTGGATCATGAAAGAAGCCCTGCCACTTTAAACACGGAGCCTCTCCCAACACAGATGCCTCTTTTGAAAACGCTGGAAATTATCTTTTCTGCTATGGGAAAAAATACTTCCCTGTGTGCCAAAAAGAAAAGGATGTGGTCAGAAAGGAAGGGGGTGGAAGGGGAGGTGGGAGTATTTACAGGCTTCTCAGAGTCTGACATAAACAGTGCAGAAGGAGGAAAAACCTAATTTTAAAACTCACTCTGTAATCTTGGAGTGAACCATCGGGAATTGGGAGGCTCGCCAGCGCCGGGAGGAGTTGATGTCTGAGTCGGCTCAGGGTTTCCTGGAGGCAGTGGGCTCATGAGCCACAAACACGCGGGGCACTGACTCAGCCCCCGTTTGCTCCCCTACCCTTCCACCTTCTGCGCCCCCCTTTCTCCAGCCCTGAGCCCCGTACCACCCACTCCTTGGAAAGTGGTTTATCTTCATACTACTTTCTCTTATAACAGCCCTGGTGGCACAACGGGAAGGTGCTGGCTGCTAACCAAAAGGCTGGCGGTTCAAACCTACCAGCAGCTCTGGTAAAAAGACCTGGCAATCAGCTCCCGTGAAGATTACAGCCAAGAAAACCCTATGGAGCAGTTCTACTCTGTCACATGGGGTCGCTATGAGTCAAAGTCAACTGCTATCACTGTTATCTCCAGCTCCTCTGTGGAAGGGTCGGGGGGAGGGAAAGGTGCTAGGCGCTCCTTTGGCAAACCCAGATGACACTGAGCTGAGCCTCTGTGTACCCTGGGCACCCACGCACTTTGTGGTGCTTTGTGGGGAAAGCCTGGATTCTCAGAGCACGTAGTATACTCTTGAACTGAATGTCCCACACGCCTGAATGATAACTCCTGAGGTTTACACCATTAAAATAAAGAGAAAAGGTAGAAGCCTCTTTTTGCACCCTCTGGAGGAGCCCTGGTGGTGCTGTGGTTAAGCGCTTGGCTGCTAACCAAAAGGTGGGCAGTTTGAACCCACCAGCTGCTGTGCAGGAGAAAGATGTGGCAGTCTGCTTCTGTAAAGATTAAAGCCTTGGAAACCCTATGGGGCGGCTCTGCTCTGTCCTGTAGGGTTGCTGTGAATCAGAGTTGACTCAACAGCAGTGGCAGTGAAGTGCAGTGAGTGGCTGGTGCAAATGGTGCAGCACTCAGCTACTAACCAAAAGGCTGGCAGCTTGAGTCCACCTAGAGCCTCCTCAGAAGAAAGGACCGGCAGTCTACTTCCAAAAGATCACAGCCATCAAAAACCTTATGGGGTGCCGTCCTACTCAGGCACAGATGGGGTTGCCATGAGTCAGAATGTACATGACAGCAGCCGGTTTGGTTTGTAAGTGGGGCGAAGTTACGCGCGTTAGCTATGATCAGGAGTGATTTCATCAGAACTGATACCCAGCCAGAGTACTGGAGGCCCCGCTGTGCCAGCATTGATGCTTGAGTTGACAGATGTTGGAGAGGTCCAGGGCTCAGGGGAGGAACCTGAGTACCCCCCCCGAATTTTTCAGTATTTTCACACCTGGTATGGTTTTTTATGGTCATAGCAATGATATCACTATTATCATCCATGTCTATTACCATTATTTTTCAGAGGTTTGGGACCACTGATTTAATACCAGGGAGCCATTGTGGGAAAGCATGTGATTTGGAATTAGATCTTGGGTTGGTAACTGGGCTCTGCCCCTCACTCGCTGTATGACCTTGAGCAAGCTCCTCCTTCTTTGATGGACTGCGTAATGATGCTCATCTCATGCGACTGATGCCAGAGTGCATGTGATAGTTTGTGAGAGCACCAGGTATGAGAAAAAAAAAAAAAAAAAACCACACCAAAGAGAAATTCCCCAGGGAAATGGCCCAGGGTTGCAGAGCTATGGATCAACATCTCTCACCTGGCCTGTCTCATGCACTGGCAGTGTCCAGGCTAAGGGTACAAACAAAGGCCCACATACCATATTGCCAAACATTTAAATGTAATAAACAAAGTGCTAATCAAATAAGTTTATCCTCCTACCTTTTTAACAACCTGGAAGGCCAGATTTAAATTTAGAATTCTTGGACTCCTCAAAATTCTGTGCCAGGATATGGCAGCATAGGAAAAGCCAACCCTCAGCACCTGGCCATGACCACTTCCCTTCTCACCCCTGGCCTTGTGCCTTATGAAGAGGGATCACACACATGTATGTAGACACCCAACACACATGTCCAAATTTTATGTACATCCCCATACACAGCCACCCTTTGGACACCCCTCGGGCCCAGGGGCACATACACTGGTGCCCTCTGGAAGACAGGCAGGGAAAAAGGCCTGCATAGAACCTGGAGGCATGTTTGGGGCCATTTGGGCTGGGAATACCAAGATCCCAGGTCTCTAAGGGTGGTCTGTAAGGAGGGGCACAGGCTCCAATGTGGAGGGGCATAGCCAGAAGATACCAGAGTGGGTCCCCTAAAGTGTAGGGCCCAGACAGAGGTGCCTGTCTTTTAATTCTAAGGACAGTACCATCCTGAATCTCAAAGCCTCTACCTGGGAGCTCTCCAGGCTTGAAAGCACCATTCCCTTCATGCACGGGCCCCCAGACTCCCATCCCACACCCCCTCAAGGGACATCAGTATCACTAGTGCCCCTGCACACCTGCCCATGCCCTGCCCCCATATTGCTGCTGCCAGCCTCCCCCATCCTCCTGGTGACACAGGGCTTTAAGGGGGGAGAAACAAAGCTCCCCAAAGAGGTTGCTCTGCTCCCGTGGGCACTGGGAAGACTGGCCGAGGCTGAGTGGAGCCTGGACCTTAACCCAGGGATGACTTAGTTGAATACAATGCTTATCATGAGCTTGTTTGATTGGAATTTGCCTTTCTTCTAAAAATGGAATGCAGAAAGCATGCAGGTTGCTATCATCGATATTTTCATTGTTAGGTTCATTGGCAAGTCTGTTAGCTGTGAGCTTTGGATCAATAGTTGAGTGTCTAAAAGGAAAACACTGTGTTTATTACAGCACGGAGAAGGGTTGTAGGAGGAGGAGGGAAATGAGATCATGACTAATATTGACAGAGTGCGTCAGAGCTTGCAAAGCGTTTGCCCAGACATCACCACTTCATTTGATCTGTGTAATAGCTCTGAGATGTAGGGAGGCCTGGAGTTATTTTTCTTCCCATTTTACACATGAGAAACCTGAGGCTGCCAGGGGTGACTCGTCTGAAGTCACCAACTCTTCCCCTGGGGCTGACACCCAGGTCTCCTGAGGTCGGTCTTGGTGCTTCCTCCACCTACCATCCCAAAGACTCCAAAGAAGGCAAGATGAGATGAAGAACTCAAAGCAGCTCTTCCCGCGGGGTACAGTGGAAAAGACAGGACTAGAGTCAGAGAGGCCCAGCTTCAGACCTGCCTCTTCCCCTCCTCATCTGTGTGGCTTTGGACCATTTTCTCCAAGCCTTCTTTCCTCGGCCATGAACAGAGTATTCCTGCCTCTTATGGTTGCTCTCAAGTGTGTGTGTATGGAAGGGCTCCATAGGTGTTAGTTTCCTTCTTTCCCTAAACCTACTCCCACCTCTGTGACTTACTAAATACCTAAAATTAAATGTCATTTACTTTGTGCCACCCAAAGTGCTAAGTACTTTGCATTCATGATCTCCTCGAATCTTCAGACCAGGTGCTTCAAGTACATACTGTTATTTATCCCCATTTTGATAGACAAGGAAACTGACACAGAAAGGGCAAGTAACTTGTCCAGGCTCACATAGCTGGTAAATGGTAGTGCTAGGTTTACAAACTCAGGCAGCCTGACTCCGGAAAATCTGCTTTCAGCCATGATGCTAGACCAGCTCTTTGCTTTCTCTGTCTTCATTGTCCAATGTCTTGAAGAAATTCCCTGAACTCTTAATTTTTCCACGTGTTCGTTCATTCCTTCCCTGACCTCATACAGAATGGCCTCCACTGGCATATCGTTACGCTGTCTTGATAATTACCAAAGCTGGATGGCTGTTTCTCAACCCCTCTCTCCTGGATTAGTGGGACTTTTAATATTGCTGAATGCATGAGATTCTCTCCTTCCTTGACTTTGGAAACTAGTTCTCCTTTGCTGGAGGAGATTTCTTTTGCTTTTCAGATTTCTCTTCTAGTCCTGTAAACAGGCCTCCTAAGATCACCCCCAAAGATCTCAACCATCGCCATGACATCAACTGATGCAGACAATTGCTAGATTTACGTCTCTAACGATGACTTTCTCCTAAGTGCTGGACTCAACTTTGCAGCTACCTCACAGACCTAATGCCCATATGTCCAGTTGACTCCGTAAAAGCAGGAGTGTCCAAATTGAAATTCATCATCTTCTCCCATCTTTCATTTCAGATCAGTTCAATACTTATCTATTCAACAAATATTTACAAACTCATTCCACGTGCCAGGTATTGCTCTCGGTGTTGGAGATACAGCAGTGAATAAAACATAGGAAATTCCTCCTTCTTGGGGATTACATTTGGGGAGTGAAGTGAAGGGAGACAAACCATAAGCAAAGTAAGTAAATTATATAACATGTTAGAAGGTGCTAGGAAGAAATAGAAAGCAGAGACAGCAGGTGGGGAGTTGCGGGACAGGAAGTTGCAATTTTAAGTATTTAAAAAAAAAAAAAAAAAAAAAAAAACCTGTTTCTGTTGAATCGATTCTTACTCATAGTGACCATATAGGACAGAGTAGAACTGCCCCATAGGGTTTCCAAAGAGCAGCCGGTAGATTTGAACTGCCGACCTTTTGGTTAGCAGACAACCTCTTAACCACTATGCCACCAGTGCTCCAATTTTAAGTGTGGTTGTCAGGAAAGGCTGCACTGAGATGTGGCGTTTGAGCCAGAAACAAAGGAGGCAAGAAAGCAAGCCTTTCAGATATCTGAGGGAAAATATTCTGGGTAAAATAAACAGCAATTGCAAAGGCTCTGAGGTGGGAAATTACCTGGCATATTCAAGGAACATCATGGATGCCAGAGTAGGAAAGAGGGAGAGAAAAGGAGATGAGGTCAGAGAGGAACTGGGGAGCCAGGTCATGCAGGGCCATGTGGGCCCTTCCAAGGACTAAGGTTTGTCCTGAGAGGGCTGGGAGCCATGGGAGCATTTAACAGAAGAGTGATGGGATAACATATATATTTAGCAAGATCATTTGGCTGCTGTGTTGAGAATAGACTAGGGCAGAGGGGCAGACACATTAGCCAGGAGACCAGAAGGAGGCTATTGCAGTAATCCAGGAGAGACATCTATAGCTTGTTCCAGGGTGGTGGAGACTCAGGTGGTGGGAAGAAGTTGAATTGTGGACATATTTTGATGTTGCTGTCAACTAGATTTGCTCATAGGTAGTATGTGGAATGTGAAAGAGTGGTCAAGGGTTACTCCAAGGCTTATTTGTCCTGGGCAATGGGAAGGAAGTAGCTGCCATTCACCAAAACCAGGAAATTGCAGGAGGAACAGGCTTGGCAGGGAAGGGGTAGAGATTAGGAATTAGACTTTGGAGACAAAGTTTGAGATGTACATCCAAGTGGAGCTGTCAAGTGGACAGTTGAATATATGGTTCTGGAGCTCAAGGAAGTAACCCAGGCTGGAGACAGAAATTTGAAAGTCATCAGAGTGTAAATGGTACTTGAAGCCATGAGCCTGGGTGGTATCACCAAGGAAGTGCAAGTAAATAGTAAAGAGAAGAAGAGCAAAGACTGAGCCCTGGGGTCTCCAGAGTTAGTATGTCGAGAGATGAGGCAGAACCAGCGAAGGATACTGAAAAAGAGTGATCAGTTAAATAGAAGAAGAAACAAGAGTGGTAGGCATGTACCGTGTGTCAGGCACTGTGCTCTGTGCAAAGAATACAAAGATAAACATGACTCTCAAAGATTCACTTTCTAATGAAGGATGTCAGAGCTTTACACACTGAAATGCTGCTGTGGGAGGTATCCAGTGATGAGGGTGGATGTCACAGACAGTGAGAGTGCATGCACCCTTGTTACACCTGTGAATTACTTCATCCACCTCAGTCACCCAAACTGGGCTCCCCTAAGTGATTGTTTTACTTTATCTCCTCTTTTGTCTCCGTAGGCAATCAGTTGCCAACCCTCAGAGAACCTGCCTTTGTAGTAGATCTTATATGTGGTCCCTCCTCTCTATTCCCTCTGCCACCAGCCTAGACGAAGGCCTCATTAAATCTCACCTAGAATGTTGCAAAAGCTCCTAAATGACCTCACAACCTCCCCTTTGCCCTCCGATTCTCCTTCTAACATTACTCTTCTTTCTGGGCACATCGCTCTCCTGCTCAGAAGTCCTACTACCTCTAGGATGAAGTCTAAACTCCTTAGCCCATTGTTAAAGGCACTCCACAAACTGAGCCCACCCTGCCTATCCAGCCTTGTCTCCACTCTTCCCGACACTAACCCTCCCAGGTGGTCCCTCCGCTGTTTTCTGGACACTCCACGTTCATGCTTGATGTCATGCCTTTGCCCACGATGGGAGTGCCTTTCTTTATTCCCTCGTTCTCAGCAGTTCATTCTCATTTCTTCCACAAAGCTCTCCCCCACCATGGCCTGTGTGCATGCCCACATCTCTGAATTCCTGTATCACGTGGAGCCTGTGCAAATCCTTGTTGTATATAGGTATATGGTGGCTTGAATAGTCACTGAATATATTCATTTATTCATTCACTTTTATTTAAATGTGGCTTGTTCCTACCCCTCTCCAAGGGTAAATAACTTTCAGTAAAGAATAGCGATAGTCTAATAATTCTAAATAGGAGATGTTAGGTTTTTAAAAAAACAAAAACAAAGTGAGTGAATATATAAAGTGTAAAGCTGATACAGCTCTATCATGTTTCAGGTGCATAGGCATGAAAATGATGCAAAGAAAAGATTCATTTATTCCTTCAACAAAGATTTTGACATGTGCAAGCAATGTGGTAGACAACTACTGATTCAAAAGTAAATGCCACATTGCCAAGCCTCAAGGAAATCATAATCTGATAGGAACTACAGACACATAAGCCAATAATTATAATATAACTTGGTACGTGTGAATATCTGGAAAAGAAGGCTTTCTGGAGGAAATTATACTCAAAGAATGAGTGATTAGACCCAGTGAAGAGATGAGTAAGGGAAAGAGCAGTCCGGACAGAAAGCACAGCATGAGCAAAGAAGCGGAGGTGAGAAACAATGTGGTGTGTCGGAGAGGGGTCATCAAGAGCCACATATGTCCCACTAAGAAACTTTAACTTTGTCCGTGGGTGTTAACAGTCATGTCCACGTAGAAGAACCTTTGAAGGGTGTCAGGTATAGAAAGGAAACCCTGGTGGCATACTGGTTAAGTGCTACGGCTGCTAACCAAAGGGTCAACAGTTCGAATCCGCCAGGCGCTCCTTGGAAACTCTATGGGGCAGTTCTACTCTGTCTTATAGGGTTGCTATGAGTCGGAATCGACTCGATGGCACTGGGTACTGGGAGGTATAGAAAGGGCAGGATCAGATTGGTGTGTTTGAATATTAACTTTGCCCTTAAGCCAATTCTGACCCGTAGCGCCCCTGTAAGGACAGAATAAAACTGCCTTATAGGGTTTCCTAGGCTGTAAATCTTTATGGAAGCAGACTGCCACATCTTTCTCCCATGGTGAGGCTGGTGAGTTCAAACTGCCAATCTTTCGGTTAGCAGCCAAGCACTTTAACCACAGCACCACAAGGGCTCTTTGTTTGACTACTGTTGTTGTTAGGTGCCGTCGAGTCGGTGTGGCTCATAGTGACCCTGTGTACAACAGAACGAAACACCACCCAGTCCTGCACCATCCTCACAATCGTTGTTATGCTTGATCCCGTTGTTGCAGCTACTGTGTCAATCTATCTCGTTGAGGGTCTTCAACGAGGGAAGTATGCATTTTTTAACACTAGTGCAGCCTAAAAGATGAATTTGAGAGGGATCAGGATTGGACGCAAGAGACTAATTATGGACAATTACGGTAGACCAGGTAAGAGATGCTGAGAGCTTGAATTAAATGAGGGCAGCAAGAGCTGGGACAGAGAGAAGGAGGTAAACTCACCGTTACTTATGGGGTAGAATTGACAGTATGCAGTGATACGGCAGCTGTGACAATCAGCGTGAGGGATGAGAAGGGCCAAAGATGATCCTCAGGGTCCTGGCCTGGGAAACTGGGTGAGTAGGGGCCACCTCCTACAGCAGAGATGGGGAGAAGAAGGTCTGGTTGATGGTGAAGATGATAAATTTGGTTTGAACCGTGTGGAATTTGAAGTGTCTCTGCCGTCCCACTCAAAGTAGTCCCCTTAACTGGTCAGAAAGTGATGGTCGCTCTCAGAACTTTTCAGGGACTTCTCTAAAGGAATTTATCAGCTGCATAAACAAGTCATACATTTTAGAAGCATAAACTCTGTTTTTAACAACCACCCCCCCCAAAAAAAGGCCACTTAAGCCCCTATATTTCATAAAAGAAATTAAGATGATATAATACTTTTTAGAGAGAAAACCACTCCCTGATTCATTGGACTTAGGGCATAATGACTTTTGGCTATTTGCAAACTCAAACCCTGTCTTAATGATGTAGTCTTGGGATCACTGGGATAGTGGAAGAGAACATGGCTCGAGCACAGAAGATACTTCTAAAGGAGCAGTGGCAGCAGTAGCAGCCTGTGGATGGAATTAATACCCGCCGCCCAAAACCATCACACCCTGCGACAACTGCACTGGGCCAGATTTCTTTGTTCTGATGTGATGATTAAGAAGCCTGTTTTATTCCCTTACTTCAGAGAATCCTCCAAGACAAGGGTATCTTCCTTCTCTCCCATGACAGGCATGAAATTGTAACTTTCTTGTATTATCTCCATTTTGAGAAAATCTGAATCAAACTAAGTTTTGTGCTTTTTTTCCATAAGATTTACTTCTAGACCTTTGGCCCAAGTCTCTGTTGACATGGCTCGGGGCAGGAACATGAGTTTAAAATACAAACAGTAAAGTCTCTATTGACAAAGTAATGAAATTGATCAAGCCAAGATAGCCAATCATCAAAGGAGAGCATTATAATAGAATAAAAGGACATCCACTCAAAACCAAATTCCCCAGGCAATACACTACAGTTGGCACAGTGTTTGGGACAGGAAGGCAGATACAGTCACCACTGCTGAGACTCCTTGTCCTCCAATGCCAGAGAAAAACCCAAAGGCCAGCAGGACCTGGTCACTACCCAAAATGAAGCCCAGGCTTTAGGCAACACAGAAAATAAATGCCTAGTGACCGAGTACCTGTCTCAGCCTGTTGGCTGGGGGCATCAAGCTGACTCCAGCATGGCTATCTCATAAATCCAACAAGCAGAATGGGTCTCCAGCCAACCTCTGAGGCATGTGTGATTATATCCCACTCAAACAGCAATTACTGCCTTTTGTCCAGTAAGAAATGGCTATAGAATTATCTGAGAGTTACCCCAGTGTCTGCAGAGGAAAGACGTGGCAGCCTGCTCCCGTAAAGATAACAGCCTTGGAAACTCTATGGGGCAGTTCTACTCTGTCCTAAAGGGTTGCTATGAGTCAGAATCTCAACTCGAGGGCAACGGGTTTGATTTTTTTTTTACCCCTATGGCATGACTACAATTAGCATGTGCAGCAAAATGGGTTCTCTCTACCTTTCTGAGTTGGATCAATTCCTGTTTAGTTTCTGCCAACCATGATACACTGCAATTATTCCCAGCAGTTTTCACAGGTACAGAGACAAGAGAAAGGGCTCCTGGAGTGTGGGCTCACCTCTTCCTAGGCATTCAGCCCTCCCTTCATTCAGGCTGGGGCTGGCTCAAATAGGAAATGCCATCAGAAGCCAGCAGGAGGCAGCAGGGTTAGTGTCCCCATGTCCCCATGTGACAGTATGGGATGTTGAGATGTTATCAGCATCAAGTCAACATTGCAACTCTTTTTAGGCCATTGGTATAAATCCTTGCAGGATTTCCTGTCACAAAGAGGCATCAACTAGTTGGGATGGAAGAGTAGGCAGGTGCCCAGAATGGCAAGTTGGCCAAACTAAGCAATTAGGCTTCCAGGCTGGACTTGAAGCCAGTGGAAGAATAGCATATTAGAAACAGCACAACTTCCACACTGAGGTGGTTTCTGGAAGGTAACCATTATCTCCTTATTTTATCATTTTCTATGCTTATGCTCTCTACACGTTGGATTGGCTGCTGACTTGAATTTAAACAACACTGTTTGTTGAGTAAAAATTCTGCTGCTTTCCTAAGAAATCAGTGTAACCTTTAATTTTGCCTCCTTTTCACCTGATACTTCTTTCCAAGTACATCAGATTTCAACCACCACTGCTCCTCAGTCAACAAATCTTGCACGTACTCATACTTCCTGAGAAAGTGGTTCTTAGAGTAGAATGCCTGTAACCTGTTGATTATGATTCCACCATCCCAACTAGTTGATGCCTCTTTGTGGGTCTCACAGCTGCCTTTGTGAGCCTCTTGCTTCCAACTGAGCTGGCTATGGTTTTATTTAATTTGCTTTGGTATTTTTTTTATCTTGCTTTCATTTATCCTGAAACAGCACACAAACCAAAAAAAAAAAAAAAAACCAGTGCCGTTGAGTCTATTCTGACTCGTAGTGACCCTATAGGACAGAGTAGAACTGCCCCACAGAGTTTTCAAGGAGCTCCTGGTGGATTCAAACTGCAGACCTTTTGGTTAGCAGCCATAGCACTTAACCACTGCGCCACCAGGGTTTCCTGAAACAGCACAGCATAGATATTTTTGACCTGAATTCTCCTCCAAAATTCCCATTGTACCCAAGTTGATCATGTTAGTAAGTGGTGGGCATCTCTCCAGCTTTTGAAAAATTCATTCAGCCTCTTTTCTTGTGCATCTCTTCTGCTTTGCCAGGTCAAGCTGGGAACTGCCTGACTTGAGGGAAGGGAGAGTAAAAGCCATCAGTGACTCAGATGGGGTGAGCTATCCTTGGTACGGGAACACCACAGAAACTGTGACCCTGGTTGGTCCCACCAACAAGATCTCCAGGTTCTCCGTCAGCATGAATGACAACTTCTACCCCAGTGTGACATGGGCAGTGCCAGTGAGTGACAGCAATGTGCCACTGCTCACGAGGATCAAGAGGGACCAAAGTTTTACTACGTGGCTGGTGGCCATGAACACCACCACGAAGGAAAAGATCATTCTGCAGACTATCAAGTGGAGGATGAAGGTGGACATTGAGGTGGACCCTCTTCAGCTCTTGGGGCAACGGGCCCGACTGGTGGGCAGGACTCAGCAGGAGCAGCCCCGGATCCTGAGCCGGATGGAACCCATCCCCCCCAACGCACTAGTGAAACCCAACGCCAATGATGCCCAGGTCCTCATGTGGAGGCCCAAGCGGGGGCCACCTCTGGTCGTGATCCCACCTAAGTAGAAGCAGACTGGCCTGGCAGTGTGTGGAGCATATGCTGCTGAGACACGCAGTGAGCTTGCCAGGGGTGGCAGGAGCCAAACTGAGTTTCTGAGCCAAAGCAGACCTCTTGGTTTGTCAGCCTTTGCAGCCACTTGTGAAGAGTGGGCTGCTCCTTGGGTGGTAGAACCATAATCCTTAGGAAAAGTCCCTTCCTTTTAGGAGTAAAAGAAGTCACTGACTTGACAGACTTGCTGTGATTACCATGCAAGTAGCCATATTTTGGAGCCGACCAGGATGATTCTTTTATCTGAACTATTGACCATTTCTTTCCTGTGAGATGCAGAGGATAGAAATGAAATTAAACAGTGCCTGTGGCAAATGCTGCTTCCAAACCAATTACAAGTGGAAGTGAAAACATCCACACCAGGTGTTCGTAAGACAGACAGTCCCACTGTCTGACTGGAGGGTGCTGGGGAGAGGGGTTGAATGAAGGTTGGGTGGGGAAGAGAATGGGTGATGAGGAGAGAATATGCTGTTGTTACAAAGTAATGCCTGTGCATTTCTTAGTTGATCGTCATATCATCCACACACTCATGAGAATGAAAGAAACACTTACAAAATTGGAGAAATGTTGGCATTTGCTCCACGGGGGAGTGGAGCCTCCTGGGAACTGTCCAAGGTGCTGATGTGATCTAAAATCCTGAGAACTCACAATGATTACATCTACCCACCCCTTCCCAGAAATTGTTCATTCAAAGTATTTTTAATCACAGTATTTGGGTGCGTAAAACCAAAAACAAAACCCGTTGCTGTCGAGTTGCTTCCGACTCATAGCAACCACATAGGACAGAGTAGAACTGCCGCATAGAGTTTCCAAGGAGCGCCTCATGGATTCAAACTGCTGACGTTTTGTTTAGCAGCTGTAGCTCTTAACCGCTACACCACTAGGGTTTCCATTTGGGTGCATAGTTGCTGTATTCTGTGGTGGCTGTGATTTGGGGGGCCCACACAATATTTTTAGTGAAACCCAAATTGCAATTTTGTTTACAGCTGCTTATTCTGTTCCCATCACCCCTAAATTTGCAAAAAGATAATTGTTCATAAGCCATAAAGGGTTTCAAGAATGTTCCAACAAATATGAACAGCATCTTTATCCTTTTTTTTTTTTAGTTTCCAAATGATTTGAACACATACAACACAGCCAGATGCGCACACACGTGTGCCAGGATGTATATAGCATAATTACTAGCAGATCCTCCAGCAGTTCCTGAATATGGCTTGTATGCTTTGTGCATACGCAGTACACACACTGCAGATCCATATATGTTTACTAGGCTCTGTTTCACAGAAGCTCAACTTGAACTGCTTGAGCGTTTGTGAAAAACTGCTTCACACAGCTTTATTTCAGAGCTCTTCAAAGAAAATCTGAGCTAGTCACATTAAACAAACCTGTATTGCTGAGATCCAATCAAATAAAGATGGGAGACCGTGTCCCCTTTAGTAAAAAACTTTTTGAAAACTTCTTAAAGAGTTACCTGTCTTTGCAATAAGGATTCTCTAACTCATCTAGCTTAAATTGCCCCCCAAAAGAGCTTTTCCCTTTATTTTCAATAATGGAAACGTTCCCTTTCCAGAGACTCCCCATTCACACTAATCATAAAACTCTTACAGGGTCATTGTGGATTTTATTAGTAGATGCTGTTAGCCTGATTTCAGGATGAAAGAGCTGAGGTTCAGAGCAGTTTTTACAGTCCCTGGTTTGCTCCAAAGACCTGTCTCCCACCAGAGTTTGGGGGTGAAGGAAAATCAAGAGGGCTTGTTTATTATTTTTATTTAAAATGCAATCGTGTCTAATTTCTTTCAGGTTCTAAATGCAAAGGGTGGTGCTTATTCCGATGAGAAGGTTAACAGATCCACTCCACATTATGTAGTGTTAGCCTCACACCCACAGCTATTCTCTTATAGATTAGTTATTGATGGCAAGGGGCGCTATTTATAACAGCCCATTAATGACATGTCAGTGACTCACAGAAGACCTGGAGACATTCCACGTAGAAATAATTCAGCTGCTGCATTTGGATTCTTCTGTCCCTTCCCATGCTTCTTTGCTTTTTCTGGGAGAAGTAGCCCAGAAAGCTCCTTTGCCAAAATATGAGGCTGCCTATTTCCCATGCTGACACTAGAAACAACATGAATTACATGTCACACTTATGGGGATTCTAGAGAGTAGATACTGATCCTGGAATTTAATTCACAAAGGACAGTTTCTCTTTTGTCAGGAATATCTTAGGGATGCTGAAGAATGAAGGAATCCTGACCCATGTGGGTCCCATGTTAAAAAAAAAAAAAAAAAACCTGATACTTAAAAATCCAAAATTTTTAAAAACCAACTGGTTAATGAGAAGGATGGTTCACATCATGAAATCCTATATCAAATGTGTCTTCACGTTCCCCTTGTCCATTTAAATAAGATACGACTCACACAGTTATATTTTCACATAACCTAACTTTTTCAAGGGCATGTCTGTATTTATACTGAGCTAGACTTTTTCCCTCCTGAAAACTCACACTTTTCAGAGTTTTCAAAGAAAAGACCCCAAGGAAGTTTCTGGGAAATTGTGTAATGACAAAAGGAGAGAAGTAGTTGGGAAAGTGATTGTAAAAGTTCACACGCTATGCAAACATGCGTTGTGAATTTGGCAGCTCTGCTACTGTGAACTCTACAGTTGGGTCTCAGTCAGCCTGGCAGAACTCTCTATTGCCCGTCAGCTGATTATTTTACCTTTCTAGTTGTTTTACAGGGAAACGGCCCCTCTTTCTTTTCTGATTCTTTCATCTTAGTCAGGATATGGCCAAATGAGAGGCAGTCTAACAAAAGCAAATTCACCTTGAGACCTCTGCCAGCCCTGTCTTCCTAGGCATCTCTGGGTAGACTTGAACCGCCAACCTCTCGGTGAGCAGCTGGGCACATTAACCGTATGCACTACTCAGGCTGTTCTCTGTCCAGAGGACACAGAAGGAAGGAGAGGAGAACGCAAGTCACTTTCACCTGCACAGTCATGTAGTTCTTACCAATCTACTAAGTGGACATATTAAAAACAAGAGAATGAAGGCTGTTTCCTTACACACAGAACCTCGTAATCCCTGGGGAGGTTGGCCCAGAAAAATGCCTGTCAGGGGCTGCAGTGTGGGTGAGCTGGCTGTCACTCTGCAGCTCTTAGCACAGTCCTGGTAATTAGCGGAGCAGGAAATCTGCTCTCCTGGTCTCAGAATCCCTGAAACACCATGAGCGTGAAAGGAGGAGGAGAGCATACCTCCCGCAGCTGAGATCGCAGCTGAGTGAGGCCCTGCCACTCTCAGGCCTCAATGCCACATGCCTCAACACCGGCAGGAGCAGCCCAGGGGGCAGAGGCAGGGGAAACAATGGCTTCCTGAGCTCCGCTTGGCACATTGAACATTTTCGTTAGAACCAAGGGCACAAGGAAACATGGCCGGAGCCAGCTCTCAACTGAGTTGCAAAGAAAGATGTAAACACACACACGCACAGACCCGCTACACTCATTTACTCTTGGAGCTGAAAGGAAAATTAATCAAAAACGCAATGAACGCCTGAACTCTATAATTAAGCCTAAATGATCCTTAGATAGAAAGGGGGCTGAGTGAGCAAACTCTACGCTCACAGATATTTTTACCCCAGAGCCTTATTGCCGGTAATTTCTTTTGAAATCTTGAGTACATCCGGTTCCAGTTTCCCTGGGAGGACATCTGCTCATGGAAGGCCTTCAGGGGAGTTACCAGCTTGGTGGCCAGAGGACAGCCAAGGTTATTTGGCCACTCCAAACACTTTTATAGGAATGCAGCTGGGGAAACAGAGTGCCCTTAGCCCTGAGGGCTCCTGAAAGACCCTGTGGCAGCCATGCACCCACCCCTGATGGGCTCCCGTCACCCACCTTAGTCTTCCTAACAACCCCTTTGATGTGTACAGTGCTTTACAGTTTATGCAGGATTTTCACTTTCCTTTGCATAGAGTGGAGCACTGGTGGCACAGTGCTTAAGAGTTTTGCTGCTAAACAATACTTCAGTGGTTCGAATCCATCAGCCGATCCGTGGAAGCCCTGTGGGCAGTTCTACTCTATCCTATAGGGTTGCTATGAGTCAGAATTGACTTGACACCAATAGGGTTTTTTGTTGTTCTTTTTGTTTGTTTTGCATATAGTAAAAAGAATCTCTCTTCAAGAAAAGAAGTCTTAGTATTGACCTAGTCTTTGTGTCCAAACAGAAAGATCCTTATTATTATTAAAAACAATAACTCCTATTTGATTAGTATGTTACAGTTGATACAGCACAGTCACAAATATTTTATCATCTTATCACCAATAATCTTGTAAGGTTGGGATTATATCCCCATTTTACAGATTAGGAATTTCAGGCAGAAAGGTCAAGTAGCCTGACCAAGGTCATACTAATATTAGTGGTGCTCTGGGGACTTGAGTTTCAGTCTTTTAACTCCACACCTTTACTCCATTCTCATGGAACATTCTCTTCTAGTCAAATGCAGGCACTTCTGTGCTTGTTTTGTACAGCCTTGGCTATTCCTTGGGCAGAGCAGACCAGGAGAGGGAGTCTTTGCAAGGCTGCCCTAAGTGATCCCTGGATGCACTGTGATAAGACAGATTAAGTTCTCCCGAGAAGTCTGGGTCCAGGTAGCCTGGACTCTACCTTTGAGTGACTTCTCTCCTGGCTCACATCAGAAGGCAGTCTCATTAGGATGCTCTGGAGGTAGGAGACCAGAGGCCAGGCCCTCCACATGACTTGAGATCTGGATTCAGCTGGAGAGCTAACTTTGAGCAAATCCTCTAACTTTTCTGGGCCTTGGTTTCCGTGTCTGTTAACTGAGCTACTAATACAGCCCAGTCAACAGCGGTCAGGAGGATGCAGTCGGATGATGTCTGAACACACTCCAAAATGTCTAAATTTGTGCCTCATGTAAAATATTGTCTCCTCACCAGAACCACAGGGTCTGGGGCTGGTAACAGGCCCTCAGGCCCCATCTACGTGGAAGGTTAAAACCATATCAAGGAAGGAAACCCACTCTTCCTGCCAAGAGAGCCTTGCCTCTGTGGAGGGTGGCTTTGAGGCACCCCAAGTGACCTTGCTGGGGAAGGAGCCAGGTCCACATGCTAGGTGTTGGGACACTGGCAGACAAGGAAGGCCAGGGGATCCCTGGACAGCCCTGCAGAAAGCAGCTCTGGGCAGAAGGTGTAGCTGGGACTTCCAAGAGGCCTTTTAGAAATGAGAGGAAGCTGAGCATCAGGTCTGGGCCAGATTTGAAGTCCCAGCATGATTTGCCTAGTTCAAGCCCCCTAGAGAGGCCAGCTGGAAACAGCTGCATTTTTCCCATCATGGTCTCAGGCAAGAGATACAGAGAAAAAACACATATATACAGAGCTTCATGCGGGTCTTCACTGGTCTGTCTGTCCCCACACGGTTTCTGATGCCCAGATCTTGGCTGGGACCCACAATTTGGAGGTAGCATTATAGATTTCGTCCTATAGGTGCAAATACAATGAGGAAATACTTCTTCCACTCCCCCTCTCCAAGGCTGTCTTGTCACACTGGAGGCATATTTAGGGCCATGGCCCTCTCTCTGCCCCTGCCTGCTGTGGCCTTGTTCCACCTGGCCCAGCTACCCAGCTTGCCCAGGACCACCTCCCAAGGCCCCACCCTGTCTGCTTCCTCTCTCCAAGCTGGGCTTCCCATCTCAGGCTCTCCAAGGAGAGTAGTGATTTTGCCCACCTGCAGGGTGGCCCACAGAGAACCTAACCGACTCTTCTCCCAGGACAAATGTGAAGCCAGGCCTCAGGGCAGGAGGCCATGTGGCCAAGCATGGGAGCCTCCACTCTGCCTCCAGGCCCACATTTGTCCTTGGCTAACCTAGAAAATCTAGGTTGATTCTTAAAACAGCTGAGTGGTGGGTCAGAAATGCCTCGGGAGAAGGGGAAATAGAGATTGGAGTTCTGTTAGTGAGGGGAGAGGGCCCAGACCCAGCTCTAATCCAACTCCACATGGGCCCCACTAAGGCGGGTGAGGAAGGCAGATGGTGTGCATGAAGTACTGGCAGGGGGAGATTGCTAAGGGTCTAGGGCTGGTCTCAGGCTGGCTAGGGGCCCAGCATTACTGGGAGGAGATAGGAGGATGGAATGCTTTGTTTCATGCCAGAGGGAGCTAGGGTGAGGCAAGCGAGGCACTTAGGGTGAAAAATTTAAGGAAGCATTCACTTTCAGGGCCATGTGAGTGCCAATTCTGTACTTGAATGACCCTGACAGAGTGGTGCCTCCTTAAATGCTGTGCTCTGGTCTCCTGGCTTGCCTCACCCTAGTCCCAGCCCCACTTGACAGTGGCATTGGTTTGGTCACTAGGAGGGTACAGGGAGTGTGGACTGCACTGGGTGACACTGTCCAAGGGGGTGACACCAACATGACTGTCTGTAAAATTTTTGTGCAGTGTTTCAACAGAAATTTATTATTTTTTTGTAAAAATATCCCGGTAGTTAGTTGTAACAACAAAAACATTTTTCATAAACCCAGCTTACGTGTATCAGTATACCTGCAAGGCTAAAACTCTGTGCTAATTTACCCTTTGAACCTTCTAATGTGCTCTGGTGAGAGCTGCCATTATTACCCAGTTACAGTGGTGCTTCTAATCACATGGTTTCTTCTGCTTGAGCTACAAGCACGCACTGTTGTTTTAGTTGCTGCCGTTGTTTTCATAGTCACTGATTTTGTCGGATTCTCTGGTGTTTCAGCTACACTATTGTGGTAATTGGAAACCCTGGTGGCATAGAGGTTAAGTGCTACAGCTGCTAACCAAAAGGCCGGCAGTTCGAATCCGCCAGGCAGTCCTTGGAAACTCTAAGGAGCAGTTCTACTCTCTCCTATAGGGTCACTATGAGTCAGAATCGACTCAACGGCAGTGGGTTTTTGGTTTATTGTGGTAATTAGCATGGGGGTGACACCCCGAGTCACTGTACTGGGTGGCAACAACCCTAGTGACATCACCACTCCCTTATGCCCGTCTTCTGCTAATTGCTGTCTTCACAAGAAGAGTGAATAAGGAGATACTGTGGGACCCCTCTGAATATTCGTTCTTTCAACAAGTATTTATACTCAGTGTCTTCTCTGCACCAGACTAAGCAGAGTCCCTGCCCTTGGGGGGAAGATGCTCACAGGAAGCTTTGGGGGCCATTCATTTCCCCCTCAGGGAAACACATTGCAGTGAACCCCAGAACGTTGGAAAATGCTCCCTTAGTGCTTCCCCTGTTTAGTGCTTCAACCACTCTACCTGCACATTGCCTTTTATGGCCCAGTGGCTCTGTGAGGACGGACAAGGGGACAAGGCAGGACCTCTGTCAAGCACTTTGAGCTCTTCCAAGAAGAGGCACTGGGAAAACCCACAGCCACACCAGTACATACACAGACACCAGTGATGAAAGAAACAGCTGGTTATCTCTCCATCTGCTCTAGCCCCATCACCCTACCCTTCAAACCAATTGAATTATTCCACACAGACATGATCCAATGAAATGTTAATTGGAAAGATAATACATGCACTTCAGGCTGAGAACCATTTCATTAAACTGGGCTTTGAAAACAAGACAGCCAATTAAATTATTTCCCACTTCACTCCCTCACGTACCAGAAGCTACAGAAAGCTATTGCTTCTAATTAATTAGGAAAAAAAGAAGGACTCTGCATATGCATATCAGATGGACAGGGACAGAGAGGCTACCCCAGGTACCTCCTTGCGTGCGCAGTACACCATGCACCCAGGCACATGCGAGTGCACACACATGCATGCACGCACACACACACATGCATCAAGGAGCTAAAGTCTCATCTGCTGTCTCACCTAAAGAACGTTGTGGGTCTTCTGACACACTGAGAAAATACCTGCTCCCAAGAACCACTCACAAAATCAAAGGGAAATGCTCTCTTTGGATACATTCATCAGAAGGTTAATAGGGCATTTGTTGTGAAAAATAAGCAACTCTAAATTCATTAGGATTCCAAACCTTGTTCAGCCAAAAATGATCTTCTCTTTTCCTTTATGGTAAAGAAGCAGGCGTTTTTCAACCAACTTCATTCCCTGCATCAGACACAATGTCCTTTGGTGCAGAGTGGTCTAAAGCACCAGGAGACCTGAGACCCCTGAGGCCTGATTTTAAATTGGCTTTATGCAGGTCTCATGCAGGTAGCCTTTGGAACCTCTACTTTTCCACTTGTGAAATGGGAAGAAGACCTATTCTTGGTGCCGTATTCAGAGTTCTTAGCCTTGTGAGAGCACATTGACAGAGAGCTCTGAGCTTCTTGTGCCTTACCTTGGGAAAAACTGATATCCAAAACTCAACTATGCAGTTAAAACATTTTCTGTACCAAAATTATGCTAACCCCAAAGCACGCCTATTGGGTAATGAGCAGCCCACCATGTGCAACAGTCATCGTGGTGACCTGACTTTTGCACACAGGCATCTCCCAACTTGGACCATGAGCATCAGGAAGACTTTGAGGTTGTCTAAGGCCTCTGCACGCGTGAGTCCTCAATCCCACCCCACTCCCTCCCCTGCCTCCCGCCAAAGGTACCCAGGGCTGGCAGAGCCTAGCACAGTTGAAGCCTATGACCAATCCCATGGTTGCAGGAAGGGGGCTGGCATCTGTTGGCACCAGGGAGCATGGCAGCTCTTCCAGGGCACAGGCTGTGCAGGGGGTCATTTTCTAGAAGGGCTTCCAGCCTACTGATTCCCAGTTTGCATGAATTTCTCTCCACAGCGGGGTCTGCTAACTCCAAACAACTGGAATAAGCTTATTTGACCATCTGCGCAAGAATTTAGGACTTTCTTTTTCTTTCTGTAACTGAAACCATGGTATAAAATGCAAAAATTCAACAGTGTTAATTTGTAATGGTAAAAAACTTGTATCATTATAGCAGTACATCGCTCTAAGCAAGACTCAAAAATCCAAACATACAAAAGAGAAAAGTGGTCGGGGAAAGGAAGAGGAAGACAATCAGTGCTTGGCTTTACCTACTCATACATTTTAAAATACTCTTTTTATTTTAAAAAGTTCACCCAGTTCTTTAGGACCAATACTATTGCATAAAGCAATACATATCTCTACCTGCAAAGAAATAGTGGCAACAGGTTTTCTTTTAAAAAAAAAAAAAATTGACAACTTCAAGTTGAATAATATAGACACATATTCAAGAGATAACTTTTATCACAGTTGGAATGTGAGCCCATGCACAGAAATACTGGGTAAGCTGCAGGGCTCTGCATTCTAGCAGATTCTTAATGATTCTTACAAATCTCTGTGCCTTTGGGAGCTGAGAAACAAAGCCATAGGGGGTCTGGAATTCCCACCCATTTCTGTAGATTCTTTGGTGACTTTCTAAGGGGTTACACACATAGATGATCTACAATCCTATGCCCAGGCTGGGTGCCTTCTGGTGGTCAAGGGCAAAGCATATGTCACCAGGATGAGGGAAGAAACAATAAGGCAGTGGAGTGCATTGTTTTACTTATAGGTTTATTTCTTGTCTTGCTTACAGATTTACTTGAGTTTTTAATTTTCTGAAAAATCATATAAAAGCTATTTCTCTTCACAGAGAAATGCATATGTAAATAAATGCCCAAGAATTTGCATAAAATTTCAAGGTCAGAGTCCTCCTGAAATCTGGAGCCCAGATAATGAACGTCTGCTCTTACGAAATGAGATTGCTTTGGTCACTGTCTTAATGTCCACTTTATTTACATGTCTCCATGTCCACGTACAGGTCTCCTTGTAGAACAAGGCAAGCCGAGCAAGCAGAACCACATGGCAGAGACTGATGAGGAGGAAATGAGCAATGGCTCCAGAAGCTGAAGCCCTGGACAGCTGATTTCCCATTAAAACTAGTGCCATCCTGCCTGTTCCCTCACCACCCTCTCCATCCATGACCAGTACCTCCTTCCTGCCCACCGTGTGCCATGCACTCGCCATGGGCTGGTTGGTTGGCTCATGGGGGGCTGTGTTGAAGTGGGAGTTGTGCCTGTACCTGGTTGTGTGTGAAAAGATTGGGTTCATCCAGATCTCAAGTCCGTCCCAACCCTTTACGTGAAGGCTCCCAGGGATGAAGAGCCGGTCAGCCTGGACTTCAAATACCTACCATGACCCAGCCTAAGTTCCCAAACCCTGCCTTCCCTCTCAGTGCTTTTGGATGGGAAACAGAGGGAATATTTATTTCCTCTCTTCCTCCCTTCTCCATTCTCAAAGTCCCTGATCCTTAGAGAGCCAGGGCCAAAGCAGTCTTTGTTCCCCCTACCATGGCCAGGCTGGGTGCCTTCAGGTGACCAAGGGCAAAGGGTATGTTACCAGAAAACACCATGACGGGGAGAACCACCCTAAGAGGGCAAAAATGGCGTGCATTGTTTTATTTATTGGTTTATTTATTGTCTTGCTTACTGATTTATTTATTTATGAAGTACATATTTATTATATAGCAGAAAATCCACTTCCATCTTTGGAACATCCAGGCCCAGAATTCGTCATCTTGGTCCCTTAGAGCACAGTGAGTTATTCTTTGAAGCCACAGAAAAGAGGGGGGGAATCCTCTCCCTATTCCCATACATCTCCACCCAGCCAGATTCTCAACCAGAAATCACCAGCTCATGAGGCTGTGAGCAGCACAAATCAGCCCACGCAGGCACTCAGCAGCCCCTATCCTGCACCAGGCCTCTCTGTCTCCTGCATGTGCACAGATGAGATTGGCCGACAGGCTCCAGCTTGACCATTTCAGAGATAGACTCCTCATTCTGCTCTGGTACAGTATTCTTAATGCCAAATTAATGTACATTCGAATCATTTGCAAAGCGTAAAAAAAAATTTATGTCCCGTCCCCTCTGCAGATCAATTACAGCAGAACTCTGGGCGTACAGCCTAGGCCTTGTGTTCTTTGAAAAGTTACCCAAATGATTCTACTGTGAGGCTGGGGGTGAGAAGTATTTCCAGTGTCTCCTCTGCTTTGCCCCTTCCCACCACCCAGAATCCTTCATCCTTTCATTCCCAAGCTTCCTCAGGCACCAAGAATGGGAAAAGCCACTGAGGAATGACAGAATCCCTTTCCCATTCCCCTACTGCCCCTCCTCACGGAACCGCCAACCTGAGCAGATTTCTAGAATGTTAGCAGGTCCCCTGAGTCACACCCTGTAGCTGATACCTGACCTAGCATGAGGGTTGCTTTCAGCCAATTTCCAGCTTTTCTAGATGCAGAAATCTACCACCTGCTAGATTCTCTCTCCACCTGCACTTCCACCAGGCTCCCAAACTCCAAAGGTTTAAAGGTCACATCAGCGACATTCAGTCTCCCAATCCCAATCCCAATGGTAGGGCCCATGCCCAGTCCTTTTAACCCAAGCCTTGGCCACTTCTTTAGAGCCACCTGAATCGAATGAGGGTCTACATGGTAACAGAGGAAAGAGTCTCCTTGCCCCAAGCTAGCTCTTCCTCCAGCAACCTGGCAGTAGCCAGTGTGCATCCAAGTCTTAGACCCTGAGAAGTGATATGGCACCCTTCACATTGGCAAGATCTCCACTGCTGAGCGTGTGTCCATATACAAACCATCTAGATCAATAGAGCTGCCAGGCTTCACTTCACGTGTAATTATACTTGACATGAAAACAGCTGAAGTCTTTCATTGTCTTTCATTCAGTGGCGCTTGACTGTACTACGGTTATGATGGGCTCAAATGAATTCCAGATTAAATCTATACACAGAATATTATAATATATACAAATGTTTACACACAGAGGGAGACACAAACACAGCCTAGGGAAACCTGTGAAGTGGGAAGAGTTTTGCTACCCAATCTCCCCCATCTCAGTAACTTCCCTGGGGCAAGTACTATTTCACACCCCGCTCAGCTGCCATCTTTTCCCCTCCAGCAGCCCATACCACTAAGCCTTCTTTCCCCGTTAATCAAAATATCCCGCCCTATATCCCATCTCTCAGGGTCCTGCTCTTTGATAGGTGTCAGTCAGCAGGTGCTAAAGAGTTGAGTGTTAACCCTGCCAGATGACAGTGAGGTTTTAATAGGGGCTACAGATAATGCCTTAACCCAAAGGAGTGGCTCTAACGGTGGGAATTTCAGACACAGTAGTGGGTCAGTAAGGGAGATGATTTTTTTTATCTGTTTAGAGACTCCCAAATCATACCTATCTCTAAGATCAACCCTTCACCAGTGCATAAGCACAAGCAAGCACACTTACTTACATACACTTTTCATAACTTTGAGACACCTTCCTTATACTGGCCCTTTATCTTTAAAAATGAAAAAAAAAAAAAAACCGAGTTCAATTAATTTAAACTTCACTGTGAAACATAGCCCATTTTTCATTGGCCACCAGCCATCTGGTCCACCTCACCCTGTCCCCTTTCCCTCCTGCTCATTTTCCTCTACCACTGTGTCAGTTCATTTACTCCTATGTGTCCTCTCTGCCCTCTTCTGAACCTCTCAAATGTATTTCCTTCCTTATCCCAAGCCCCAAATGTATTTCCTTCCTGTACTGTTTCCCCCTTGGAATTGTGCCCTTTTCGGTGTTGTCAAGGACAGAAGAGCAGGTTATGAGCATGAGCAGGTGTGTATCACTGGGAAGAAAGAGAAACCAGGTATTCTGCTACCATTTGGAGAAAAACCCAACGAAGGAAGAGACGAAAGCTGGCTCTGCAGAGTGCCTTAAAAATGACTTTAATTAGGAAATTTCGAGTCGTCTTTGGATGTTACATAAATTCAAACAGATGTTGCATTTCACTTCTCTGGGATTAAAAAAAGTTAAATACAGTATGTATTCAACAACAACAATGTATGTTTTGTCTTTAATTTGGTCCATAAAGATGGAGTTCCTTGTTTTCTACAAAACCTGAAAAAGGGCCCAGGGACAAGCAAGGTCTGGAACATACAGAGGACAGATGCAAGAATCCTGCCCAGCCAGGAGAGCTCTGGCAGTCAAGGCAGGATGTTGCAGTCAGATTTGGTCCAGAAGGCAATTCCATGGTGAAAAAGAGGCATGGATGGCCATGAGTAAGGAAAAGAAAAGGGCCCTCACCCTTCCCTGTAATGACACACTATCCTGGTCTATGACTTGGTGCTGTGAAATCGGAAGAAGGAGAACATTCTAGAAACACAGAGGGTAAACCTTGCCCTTCCATCTCCTCACCACCACCGTGCCTCACTCTAGCACTTTTGACCAGTTTCTGCTTAGCTTTTGCTAATGGTTTTCTGTAGCTTCATGTTTGCTTCCGTGGGCCAGACAAAAACAATTTATGTTGAAGAGCCTAAGCTCCTGAAGGCAATTAAGGCTGCTGGGATATTGCTGTCTCAGGGGCAGATTAACCAGTAAGCAAAGTACGTACAGGCTTAATTATGTTTACTTATTAATCTGTAGTAAACAGTTTCACATGGATTTCACCATGTATTTGATTAGTGATAGTAAGCACAAGTAAGCCAGTGCATACCTTGCTTATTGGGTAACCCATCCCTGCCTTCTCTTCCAAGAGCTGCATTTTTAAATGGTCAGACCTCATCTAGGCAAGTGGGGAAAGAGCAGGGGTGGAAGGAAGGTCTTGACAGGCATTGGGGTTTTGAAAGCTCTGTGAGGGTGGGAAGGAGCTAAAGCCCACACCGCTGTGCCCTGACCCTGCTTTTCCACTTTGGAAGCCAGTGCCTGGCCGGTAAGTGCTTGATGTCTAGTCAACAGCTCTCCTTTCTACTGGACCTTTTATTCAATCTGTCGTGGCCGTTTTCCACAAGAAATGTGACCCTTCTGTGGGGTCAGCAGTCTTAAAAAGGCTGACAGTCACAAATTCTCTCTCCCACTCATACACACACACATACCACACTCAAAAGAAGGTGACAAGGAGACCCATATATTGAAATCAGGAGTATAAATAGTAGCTTCCACTCCTGGGGAAAAAATATTTAAGAATAGAACCTCTATCATGCATATCATGGGATGTAGAGGGGAACATTTTAAACATAGCCTAAGACACCACCCACCACCACCAGCAAGTAAGCAAAGCAGCACGTGCTCACCTCTGTAGCAGCTTCCTAGACACATTTTAAAATAGAAGAATGACCCCTGGTATCACAAAGGTGACGCACTCAGCTACTAACTGAAAGGTCAGCAGTTCAAACCCACCAGCTACTCCATGGGAGAAAAGACCTGGCTATCTGCTTCTGTAAAGATTTACAGCTAGGAAACCCGATGGCACAGTCCTACTCTGTCCTATAGGGTTGCTATGAGTCAGAATTGACGGCAACCAACAATATTAGAAAGCATAACTGAGGTACATGCTCTGTGAAAGGGCAACCTGTACTTTTTTCTTAGTTCGTTATTCATTTTTTAAGTAATAATTTATTGGGTTTTTTTGGTGAAAGTTTACACAGCAAGTTAGATTCCCATTTGACAATTTCCACACTAATTGTTCAGTGGTATTAGTTACGTTTTTCACAAAGTGTCAACATTCTCTTTCCCACCACTCCAGTTTCCCTGCCTCCTTATCTTCGCATCTTTGCCTTAGAGTAAATGTTGACTTTAGGTCACATACAGATGGTCTTGTAGTACAGCATCAATCTTACTGGTAATATTGTATATTTTGTGTGTCCTGTTGCTGTTTTGCTAAAAGGTGATCTCAGAGGATGGCTTCAGTTCAAGATTTAAAGAGTGTCTCAAGACAATAATCTCAGGGAGTCATCTAGTCTCCACTGGTCCAGTTAGTCTGGCCTTTTTTAAGAATTTGAGTTTTGTTCTACATTTTCCTCTCATTCTATCCAAGACCATCTACTGTGATCCCAGTCAGAACAGTCAGTGGTAGTAGCCGAGCACCATCTAATTCTTCTGGTCTCAGGGTAGATGGGGTCATGGCTCATGTAGGCTATCAGCCCTGTAGACTTGTTTCTTCTCTGACATCTTGGTTACCTTCTTACTCTTTTGCACCTGATTGGTAGAGACCAATGGTTGTATCTTAAACAGCCACTTGCAAGTGTTTAAGACCTCCAGATGCCACTCACTTCACTAGGATGCAGAACTTGGACTTTGTGAGCTATATCCAGAACCTGGGTCCTGAACTCAGTCCACAGGTAGTCAAAGCTCTCTGCAGAAAGAACAGGGTTATATCAGCTCACTCCTGCCTTGCTTTCCCACTGCCTGAGGGAAGATGGCAGTTCACTGGTGCTGGGATGCCCAGGACACATCTGTCATCTTGGTACAACTTTGGGCATGATATGGTGCCCAGTCGCTATTCACCAAAGCACAGCAATGCCAAGATGGCTGGGACTAGAGGGTCTTCCAGAGTCAATCTTATGCTGTGCTGAAAATGCCCTTGCTCACAAATTCCTAAGCCTCTGAGCTACACCCAGGCCACCAACTTAACCCCCTAACATCCTCAAGTCAGTGATTTCACAGCCTCTCCTGAACTCCGGGCCCAGGTCTGGGCTACCTTGGAGATCTCGATGAGCATTTCAACTTCAGATTTTAGGGAAGAGGATTTTAAATATTATTCCTCACCTTACAGAAAGTTCAGGGGTCCCTTTGCAACTGATCTACTTCTACCATGTTCCCTCCCTGGAAGTCGAGTCACCCTATATTTGCATAAATAAGGAGACCATTGGGATGATTTACAGAACAAAAAGATTTATTATTTTGATTGATACTTATTAAGTGCCTGCCAGGTGCCAGAAGGAGCACTGGTGGTGCTGTGGATTAGAGCTTGGCTGCTAACCAAAACACTGGCAGTTTGAATCCATCAGCCACTCCTTGGAAACTCTGTGGGGCAGTTCCACCCCATCCTATGGGATTGGTATGAGTTAGAATCAACTCAATGGCAATGGGTTTGGGTTTTTTTTTTTTTTTTTGGTTATGTGCCAGACTCTATTCTAGATGCTAGGAATTCCCCAGTGAACCAAAAAAGATAAAAATGCAACTTTCCTGGAACTCTAGTGGGAGGAGAGAAAGGCAATAGCCATTATAAATACCCGTTGCCATCGAGTATATTCCAATGCACAGCAACTTTGTATAATATAAAAAATGCAAAGTAGGGGGGAAAGGTAGGGAGAATCAGGAATACTGCTTCTAGGTGATTTTGGGCCTAGCCTATAAGGTGGTACAACGGCTAAGCACTCAGCTGCTAACCCAAACATTAGGGGTTCAAACCCACCCAGCCGCTCCATGGGAGAAAGACCTAGTGATCTGCCCTTGTAAAGATTACAGCCTAGAAAACCTTATGGGGCAGTTCTACTCTGTCACATGGGGTTGCTATGAGTTGGAATCAACAGCCCTCACAACAACATACAAAGAAGTAGCTGCGTATGCTATTATGGATTAAATTGTGTTCCCGCAAATGCGTGTCAACTTGGGTAGGCCATGATTCCCAGTATTGTGTGGTTGTCCTCCATTTTGTGATCTGATGTGGTTATCCTGTGCGCTGTAAATTCTAACCTCTATGATGTTAATGAGACAGGATTAGAGGTGGTTATGTTAACGAAGCAGGGCTCAATCTATAGGATTAGGTTGTATCTTGAGTCTATCTCTTTTGAGATATAAAAGAGAGAATTGAGAAGAGGGGAGAGGGACCTCATGCCACCAAGAAAGAAGCACCAAGAATGGAACTCATCCTTTGAACCTGGGGTCCCTGCACTGAGAAGCTCCTAGACCCAAGGGAAGATTGATGACAAGGACCTTCCCCCAGAACTGACAGAGGAAGAAAGCCTTCGCCTGGAGCTGGTGCCCTGAATTCACACTTCTAGCCTTCTAGACTGTGAAAGAATAAATTTCTGTTTATTAAAGCCATCCACTTGTG
This sequence comes from Loxodonta africana, assembly GCF_030014295.1. Taxonomy (NCBI): domain Eukaryota; kingdom Metazoa; phylum Chordata; class Mammalia; order Proboscidea; family Elephantidae; genus Loxodonta; species Loxodonta africana. The sequence goes on along the minus strand of NC_087344.1, from coordinate 203,138,660 downwards.
GTGTTTCTGTTATAGCAACACTAGATAACTAAGACAGCTGCCTTTGCTAAAAATAATTTCTGCCTATCCAAAAATTAATCCATTTAATCTCTGCATTAACAGGCATCCTGTTAATGTAACACTTCAGATCTACACTTCACACAGTTCAAAACCGTCTTGCGTTTATGGCCTTTTTATGTTGACACCAATGAGCCCCAGTGGTGCAGTGGTTAGTGCTTAGCTGCTAACAAAAAGTTTGGCAATTCGAACCTACCAGCAGAAGAAAGATGTAGCAGACTGCTTCTATAAAGGTGACAGCCTTGCAAACCCTATGGGGCAGCTTTACTCCGTCCTATAGGGTCGCCAGGAAACCCTGGTGGCATAGTGGTTAAGTGCTATGGCTGCTGACCAAAAGGTCGGCAGTTCGAATCCGCCAGGCGCTCCTTGGAAACTCTACGTGACAGTTCTACTCTGTCCTATAGGGTCCCTATGAGTCAGAATTGACTCGACCGCAGTGGGTTTGGTTTTTATAGGGTCACTATGAGTTGGAATCAACTTGATAGCAATGAGTTTTTAGATGTGCAAAATTTTGAAAAGCTCCCTGCAAACAAGATATAAATTATAAGGCACAGTGCAAATGTAAGGTTTTTGGGCAATTCTACAGACTGTCTCAAAACTTCACTTACCTACTGTCTGTGCAATTTATTAAGTAACAAATGTAATTATAAGGAGTTACTTTTTATAACACACCACACACTACTCCCAAAGGAATCTTTACTCAAGTTGCAAAAACTAAAATAGTGTACACTTTATGTATACAAACTAATTACCTGGTTCAAATGGATTCAAGGCAAGCCAGCCTCTAAGGGTTCTATAAAAATACGTGTATAATCACACTAAATGTATTTAAGAGGCATTGGGGACACAGGGGACGTGGCCCTGTTATAAGCCACTGAGCACTCCGTATGCACAGTGAAGTGTGGAGAAAAGGACATTTATGTGACAGATCTCAGAAGTGTAGGTATGGCTGTGATCAACCAGTTGCTGGGTTTATGGTCCTACTCCAGGCCTTCGTTTCCTCTTTGTTAACCCAATCGACAGAGAACACTGACCAGTGAACAGAAAGAAGGTGCTACATTGGCCTACAAGAGAGTTAGTACTGAGTCCATCAGTCTGAGCTGATAAATAAGACTAAATTCAGCTTCTGGGAAAGTTTAGGAGATGGCAAAATACAAGAACAGGGGCATACTCCACTTTCTAAAATCTAGCTGCCCAATCTGTGCTTCTTCAAAATGAATCGACTTTCTCTCAACAACAACAAAATTCTGTAAAAATAAAAGTAACACATGCCTTCACAATGTTGTCAGATAGTGTCTGCTCACTTCTCTCCCATGGTCAGAGTGGCAGACTAGAACGACTAGGAAAAATTCCCTGTCAGCTTAGGGGATGTCCTTTCCTGGCCTCTGAGGCTCCTCGCCATCAAGATTCCAAGGGGAGTTGGATCAAACCACTCAAAGGACAAAGATATCTTGATGAGCCCAGGTTTAAAATGAAGGAAGTGGGCCAGACCCATTTTCAGAGGAGGGTAAAGAAGGAATCAAAATAGAATAAGATGAAAGAAATTCAGGAATAAATAAAAAGGATATGGCAGTTGCTAAAATCACGATGGCCATAGTTCCCAAACCAGAAATTCAGGTCCCTAGCTTGACAGAGACAAAATATTTTACATCAAATCTATTCCCAAAATCTGGAACCTGTCTTTGACTCACCCAGCAGCCAAGTCTGTGATAAAGTAATTTCTCACTCTAGTGCGATTATCTACCTTGAAGATGATGGGGACCATTATTTTCAACTGAGGAAAGACAGAGAGAAATGGGCTCCAGCTGAAGCTGTAGAGGTCCTTTGGGAGGTTTCTGAGAGGGCAAAAAATGGTACCTGGTGAAGAATTTTGAATTTCTTCTCTTCCTAATATCCCCTGCAACCCCGAATATAGGAGTCCATATGGCAGTAGCAGACACAGCATGCTAAAGAGTCTACCCCAAGACAATCCTGAGTTAACTCTGGATCTTTCTTCTGAGTTTCCAGGTATACTTAGGACTAAAAGGACTCGCCAGAATTCCACCTACCTTTCACTTCTTTTATAAGACTCATCCCCTGGAGAAGCAGTACCACTCAGTGGACAAGAGGAGAACTTGAGGTACCCACAGACAGGAGAACTTGGGGTGCCCACAACAGGAGGAGAATTTGGGGTGCCCATGTGCAGGAGAATAACTTGAAGTACCCACAAAAAGAAAGAAAACTTGGGATGCCTACAGACAGGAGAAGAACTTGGTATGCTTGTGACTAGGAGGAAAATTTAAGGTACCTGCAAACAGGAGGAAAACTTGAGATGCTCACGGACAAGAGAACTTGGTATGCCTGTGGACTTGGGATGACCGAAAACAGGAGGATAACTTGGATGCCAGTGGACAGAAGGAGAACTTGGGTGCCCGTGGGCAGGGTCGGAGAACTTGGGATGCCCATGGACAAGAAGAGAACTTTGGGTGCCTGAGGACAGGAGCAGAACTGGGGATGCTTGTGGACAGAAGGAGAACTTGGTATGTTTGTGGATAGGAAGAGAACTTGAGATGCTCGTGGACAGGACGAGAACATGGAGTACCTGCAGACAAGAGGAGAACATGGGATGCCTGTGGACAGGAGGAGAACATGGTATGCCAGCAGACAGGAGAAGAATGTGGAGTGCCACAGACAGGAGAACTTGGGATGCTTGTGGATAGGAGGAGAACTTTGGATGCCTGTGGACAGGAAGAGAATGTGGGCTGCCCAAGGACAACAAAAGAATATGGGATGTCCATGCACAGGAGGAGAACTTGGGGTGCCTATGAACAGAAGAACTTGAGGTACTTGTAGACAGGAGAACTAGGGGTGCCTACAAGGTTGTCAAGAGGTGGCCTGGAATCTGATTCTCTTGAGTATTCGATGATACTCAATATCTCTTCAATGTCAAGTGAAGAGCTCCCACAAGGCCACCATCCACTTGCAGAGATAAACAATTTAGTCTGAAAAAGAAGTGAGCAGGCCCAGCTCCCCAAGAGTGAAGGTCCAGTAGTTCTCCTGACTTTCAAACTACCTCTCATTTTCATTTGCATTTGCAGAGATTCCTTGTTGCTGTCGTTATTGCTAGGTGTTGTCAAGTTGTCTCCAACTCATAGTGACCCCATGTATAATAGAACAAAACGTTGCCTGGTCCTGCACCATCCTCACAATCCTTGCTATGTTTGATTCCATTTTTGCAGCTACTGTGTCAGTCCATCTCCTCGAGGGTCTTCCTCCCCTTCACTAACCCTCTACCTTACCAAACGTGATGTCCTACTACATGGATTGATCCCTCCTGATAACATGTCCAAGTAAGTAAGACAAAGTCTTGCCATCCTCACTTCTAAAGAGCATTCTAGCTATTCTAGCATTCTAGCTGTACTTCCTCCAAGATAAATTTCTTCATTCTTCTGGCAGATGGTGTATTCAATATTCTTCACCAACACCATAATTCCTAAGCACTTTTAATCACATAAGTCCTAATCGTTTACAAAGTTTTGCTACATGTAACATCTTATTTCATTCTACCAACTACCTTGTGGAATGTTACTAGCCCTGATATCCATGTGAAATAAAACAGAGGCTCAGACTGGTTGAATGACAGCTATTAAAGAGCTAGGACTTTAGCTGGAGTTCTCTAGTCTTCAATCTGTCCAGTGCCCGGAAAGAAGCCCACCTATCATAAGGTCATGCCATTTTACAGACAAGAAAACTAAGGTCCAAAAAGGTAATTTCATTAACTTAGCCACCTTACTTAGACACATAACTGCCAACTGAGCACAGCAGGGAGAGACACCCTACACCTCAACACTCAGCTGGCCAGGCTCTTGCCCAAGCTCAGAGATAAAGAGGCTACCATGTGAAGAAAAGGGCCCCTGACAGATGACTCAGCATAGGGTCCATTTCAGCTGAGGCTTCTCCCTCTCCTGTCAGGTGAGAGACTACCTATTGCCAGTGAGTTGTGGCCTCTATCTGCTCTGCTAAAACATGTGGCATAGCCTCCCTCAGAGACAAACCCTCCAAGCACAGTCAAACGCCATCACAAAGATCCACCCCACAGCTGGAATTCTTGCACTGAGCCCTGGGCTATGGGAGGACTCTTGGGAATAACAGCAAGTCATTTATTTCCTGTCTGGCTTCTATTCCATGCTTAATGCTACTACAAAAACAGGAGTGCCCCAGGAAACCACCTCCCTTGGGGATATGAGACTCTGAAGCTCCCCTTCCCCAAAGACCCCTGAAACCACACAGAGAGTCGCCTTTGTCAGAGTCCACTTATCCACCAACTCATCCAGAGCTAGTGCTCTCCTTGGTCAAAGCTTGGGGTCCCTCCCACCCAAGGTCCTTTCTAGATAAGAGCTGCCAAAGGAAAAAGGTGCTCTATGCCAGAGCCCTGCTAAGGCCCATCAAAGGCTGAGGGCACCTTCCATCCTCAGCCCTGAGGAAATACGCCCTCACTTGGACCATGTCTTAGGCATCTAGTGCTGCTATAACAGAAATACCACTAGTGGATGGCTTTAACAAAGAGAAATTTATTTTCTCACAGTCTAGTAGGTTACAAATCCAAATTCAGGGTAGCGGCTTCAGGGGAAGGCTTTCTGTTACTGTCGGCTCTGGAGGAAGGTCCTTGTCCTCAATCTTCCCATGGTCAAGGAGCTTCTCAGATGCAGGGACCCTGGGTCCAAAGGACGTGCTCTGCTCCTGATGCTGGTTTCTTGGTGGTATGAGGTCCCCAAGTCTCTGCTTGCTTTCCTTGCCTTTTATCTCTTGAGAAGTAAAAGGTGTTGCAGGCCACACCCCAGGGAAACTCCCTTTACAGTGGATCATGGATATGACATAGGTAAGGCTGGAGTTACAATCCCACCCTAATCCTTTTAACATAAAATTACAATCACAAAATGGAGGACAACCACACAATACTGGGAGGCATGGCCTAACCAAGTAGGCACATATTTTGGGGGGGACACAATTCAATCCATGACAGGCTGGTCCTAGGAAGGTTAATTTTAAGTGAATTCTAGACTAACTAGTCAAGTCACCCATGGTGGACAGGTTTCAGTGTAGTTTCCAGACTAAAACAGACTAGGAAGAGGGGCCTGGTGAGCTACTAAAAAAAAAAGGCCAGTGAAGACTATGGCTAGCAGCAGAACAATGTCTGGTATAGTGCCTGAATATAACCCCTCAGGTTCAAGGCACTGAAAATACAAATGGGAAAGAGCTGTCTCCTCAAAGTAGAGTTGACTGACCTTAACAATACGGATGAAGTGAAGATTTTGGGACCTTCATTTGCTGATGTGGCATGACTCAAAATAATAAGAAACACCTGCAAACATCCATTAAAAATCAGAATGTGGAATGTACAAAGTATACGTCTAGGAAAATTGGAAGTCATCAAAAATGAAATGAAACACATAAACGTTGGTACAATGACAGATACATTGACCAATGGAATAGAATTGAGAACCCAGATGTAAATCCAACCACCTATGGTCACCTGAATCTTCAACAAGGCCCAAAGTCCATCAGATGGGGAAAAGACGGTCTTTTTAACAAATGATTCTGGCAAAACTGAATGTCCATCTACAAAAAAAAGAAACAGAACCCATACCTCACACCATCTACAAAAACTAATTCAAAATGGATCAAAGACCTAAATTACAGAGCCAAAAACTATGACATTCATAGAGGAAAAAGTAGAATCAACATTACAGGCCCTAATACATGGCATTAACAGGATATAAACCACAACCAACACACAAACTCCAGAAGATAAGCTAGATAACTGGGATCTTCTAAAAATTAAACACTTATGCTCATCAAAAGACTTTACCAAAAGGGAAAAAAGAGAACCTACAAACTGGGGGAAAAAAAATTGGCTATTACAAATCACTAATCTAATCACTAAAATCTACAAGAAAATCCAACACTTCTGCAATGAAAAGACAAATAATCCAATTAAAAATGGGCAAAGGAAATGAACAGACACTTCACCCAAAGAAGACATTCAAGTGGCCAACAGGCACATGAGGTAATGCTGGCAATCACTAGCCATTAGAGAAATGCAAATCAAAACCACAATGAGATACCTTCTCACCCTGGCATCACTGGCACGAATTAAAAAAAAAAAAAACAGGAAATAACGAATGTTGGAGAGACTGCGAGGAGATCAGAACTCTTTTGCATTAATGGTGGGAATGCAAAATGATACAACCATTTTGGAAAATGATATGAAACTTCCTTAGAATGTTAGAAATTGAAATACCATATGATCCAGCAATCCCACTCTCAGGAACATATCCTAGAAAAATAAGAGTCATCACATGAACAGACATATGCACACCCATGTTCATTGCAGCATTGTTCACAATCACAAAAAGATGGGAACAACCTATATGCCCATCAACAGATGAATGGATAAACAAACTGCGGTACATACACACAATGAAGTGTTATACAGCATTGAAGAACAACGATGAATCTGTGAAGCATCGCATAGCATGAATGAATCTGGAAGGCATTATGCTGAGTGAAATAAGTCAATCACAAAAGGACAAATATTGTATGAGACCACTACTGTAAAAACTCATGAAAATGTTTACACACAGAAAGAAACAATCTTTCTTGGTTATGAGGGAGGGGAATACACAATACGGGGGAAGCCAGCACAACTTGTACAAGGCAAGGTCATGGAACCTCCATAGACACATCCAACCTCCCTGAAGGACGAAATTGCTGGGCTGAGTGGCTTTGGGAACCATGGTCTTGGGGAACATCTAGCTCAATTGGCATAACATAGTTCATAAAAAATATGTTCTACATTCTACTTTGGTGAGTAGTGTCTGGGGCCTTAAAAGCCTATGAGCAGCTGCCTAGGATACTCCACTGGTCTCATCCCTTCGGTAGCAAGGAAGAATGAAGAAAACTAAAAATACAAGGGAAAGATCAATCCAAAGGACTAATAGATCACATCTACCACAGCCTCCAGCAGTCTGAGTCCAGTACAACTAGATGGTGCCCAGCTACCGCCACTGACTGCTCTGTCAGGGATCACAATAGAGGGTCCAGGACAGAGCTGGAGAAAAATGTAAAACAAAATTCTAACTCATAAAGAACGATCACACTTACTGGCCTGACAGAGACTGGAGAAACCCTGAGGGTATGGCCCCCGAGCACCTTTTCAGCTCAGTAATGAAGCCACTCCTGAGGTTCACCCTTCAGCTGAAGATTGGACAGGCCCATAAAACAAAACAAGACTCTAGGGGCACACCAACCAAGAGACAAAGACTAGAAGGCAGGCCGGAACAGGAAAGCTGGTAATAGGGAACCCAAGGTTGAGAAGGGAGAGTGTTGACATGTCGTGGTGTTGTTAACCAGTGTCATAAAACAATGTGTATACTAATTGTTTAATGAGAAACTAGTTTGTTCTTTAAACCTTCATCTAAAGTATGGTAAAAAAAAAATTAATAGAATTTAAAAAAGATCTATCCTGAAGTACAATGCTGTCAATGATAGGATAATATCCATACGCCTATAAGGAAGACCAGTTAATACAATTATTATTCAAATTTATGCACCAACCACTAATGCCAAACATAAAAAAACTGAAGATTTTTACCAACTCTGCAATTTGAAATTGATCAAACATGAAATCAGGATGCATTGATAATTACTGGTGAATACAAAAGTTAGAAACAAAGAGAAAGGATCAGTAGTTGCAAAATACGGCCTTAGTGATAGAAATGACTGTGGAGATTGTATGACAGAACTTTGCAAGACCAACAAGTTCTTCACTGCAAATGCCTTTTTCAACAACATGTATGGTGACTCTACATGTGGATCTCACCAGATGGAATACACAGGAATCAAATCAACTACATCTGTGGAGAGAGATGTTGGAAAAACTCAATATTATCAGTCAGAACAAGGCCAAGGGCAGATTGTGGAAGAGAATCATCAATTGCTCATATGTAAGTTCAAGTTGAAACTGAAGAAAATTAAAACAAGTCCACAACAGTCAAAGTATGACCTTGAATATATACCACATGAATTTAGAGGCCATTTCAAGAATACATTTGACTCGCTGAACACTAATGATCAAAAACCAGACTGGTTGTAGGATGACATCAAGGACATTATATAAGAAGGCAGTGAAAGGTCATTAAAAAGACAGGAAAGAAAGAAAAGGCCAAAGTGGATGTCAGAAGAGAATCTGAAATTTGCTAAAGCAAATGGAAGAAATGATGAAGTAAAAGAGCTGAACAGAAGATTTCAAATGGCTGCTCGAGAAGACAAAGTAAAGCATTGCAATGAAATGTGCAAAGACCCGGAGGTAAAAAACCAAAAGGGAAGAATAGGCTGAAAGAACTGAAGGAAAAATTCAAGCCTCGAGTTGCAGTATTGAAGGATTCTACAGGCAAAACGGAGCCCTCGTGGCATAGTGGTTAAGAGCTGTGGCTGCTAACCAAAAATTCGACAGTTTGAATCCACCAACGACTCCTTGGAAGCCCTATGGGGCAATTCTACTGTGTCCTATAAAAAAAAAGGGACACTATAAGTTAGAATCAACTCTACAGCAGCCAGTTAGGGTTGTTTGTTTGTTTTATGGGCAAAATATTAAACGACGAAGAAAGTATCAAAAGAAGATGGAAGGAATACAGAGAGTCACTGTACCAAAAAGAACTGGTTGATGTCCAACCATTTCAGGAGGTAGCATATGATCAAGCACCAGTGGTATTGAAGGAAGAAATCCAAGCTTCACTGAAGGCATTGGCATAAACAAGCCTCTAGGAATTGATAGAATACCAATTGAGATGTTCAACAAATGGATGCAGTGCTGGAAGTGCTCACTGGTCTATGACAAGAAATTTAGAAGACAGTTACCTGACCAACAGAAAGTGGAAATTACTGAACAATATCATTAATATCACACACAAGTAAAATTGCTGAAGATAATTCAAAAACAGCTGCAGCGGTACATCAACAGGAACTACCAGAAATTCAAGCTGGATTCAGAAGAGGACATGGAAAAAGGGATATCATTGCTGATGTCAGATGGATCTTGGCTGAAAGCAGAGAATACCAGAAAGAAGTTTACCTGTATTTTATTGACTATACAAAGGCATTCAACTGTGTGGATCACAACATATTATGGACAACATTGCAAAGAATGGTGCCTTAGTTATCTAGTGCTGCCATGACAGAAATACCACAAGTGAATGGCTTTAACAAAGAGAAACTTATTTTCTCACAGTCTAGTAGGTTACAAGTCCAAACTCAGGGCATCGATTCCAGGGGAAAGTTTTCTCTGTCTGTCGGCTCTGGAGGAAGGTCCTTGTCCTCAATCTTCCCCTGGTCACGATGCTTCTCAGGCACAGGGACCCCGTGTCCAAAGGATGTGCTCTGCTCCTGGTACTGCTTTCTTGGTGGTATGAGGTCCCCAACACTCTGCTTGCTTCCCTTGCCTTTTGTCTCTGAAGAAATAAAAGGTGGTGCAGGCCACACCCCAGGGAAACTCCCTTTACCTTGGATCAGGTAGGTGACCTGGGTGAGGGTGGTGTTACAATCCCACCCTAATCCTTTCAACATAAAGTTACAGTCATAAAATGGAGGACAACCACACATGACCTAACCAAGTTGATGTGCACATTTTGGGGGGAACATAATTGAATCTATGACAAATGGGAATTCCAGAACACTTAATTGTGCTTCTGCAGAACCTGTATATAGATCAAGAGGCAGTCATTCAAACAGAGCAAGGAAATAGTGCGTGGTTTAAAATCTGGAAAGGTGTGGTCAGGGCTGTACACTTTCACCATACTTATTCAATCTGTATGCTGAGCAAATAATTCTAGAAGCCGGAGTGTATGAGAAGAACACAGCATCAGGATTGGCGGAAGACTCATTAACAACCTGCAAAATGTAGATGACACAACCTTGTTTGCTGAAAGCAAAGAAGACTTGAAGCACTTACTGAAGAAGATCAAAGACTACAGCCTTCAGTATGCATTGCACTTCAACATAAGTAGAACAAAAATCCTCACAACTAGACCAATAAGCAAATCATGATAAATGAAGAAAAGATTGAAGTTGTCAAGGATTTCATTTTACTTGGATTGACAATGAACGGCTATGGAAGCAGCAGTCAAGAAATAAATGCCATACTGCACTGAGCAAATCTACTATAATAGATCTCTTTAAACAGTTCAAAAGCAAAGGTGTCACTTTCAGGACTAAAGTGGGCCTGACCCAAGCCATGGTTTTTTCAATTGCCACTTTTGTATGTAAAAGCTAGACAATGGGTAAGGAAGGCTGAAGAAGAATTGATGCATTTGAATTACGGTGTTAGCAAAGAATGTTGAATATCCCATGGCCTGCCAGAAGAACAAAAAATCTGTCTTGGAAGAAGTACAGCCAGAATGCTTCTAAGAAGCAAGGATGGCAAGACTTCGTCTCAGATATTTTGGACATGTTATCCATAGTTATCTGGTTATCTGGTGTTGCTACAACAGAAATACCACAAGTGGATGGCTTTAACAAAGAGAAATTTATTCCCTCACAGTCTAAGAGGCTGTAAGTCCAAATTCAGGGTGCCAGCTCTCGGAGAAGGCTTTCTCTCTGTCATCTCTGGGGAAAGGTCCTTGTTATCAATCTTCCCCAGTCAAGGAGCTTCTCAGCACAGGGACCCCAGATCCAAAGGACACACTATCCTCCTGGCTCTTGTTTCTTGGTGGTATGAGGTCTCTGGAGAAGTAGAGGGTCAGTGAAAAAGAGGAAGACCCTCAATGAGAGGATGGACACAGTGGCTGCAACAATGGCCTCAAACAGCAACAATTGTGAGGATGGCAGAGAACCAGGTAGGGTTTCATTCTGTTGTACATAGGGTCGTTAGGAGTTGGAACTAACTCAACAGCACCTAACAACAACAGGCTAACATACGTACTTTGTGAAGGAGCCATTTATTTGGGCTTCCTTCCCAAAATAGGGAACCCAAAGGGCCTGTTATGAATTAGATTAGGTCTGTCAAAAAGTTATGTTAAAGTCCTAACCCTGACACCTGTAAATATGACACTGCTTGGAACTAAGGATTTTCTTTTGTTATGGAAATGAGGTCAACAATGGGTGGGTGGGTCCTAAACCTAATCCCTTGTGAGTGGTGTCTTACTAAAAGAACAGAATAGGCACAGACACAGGGAAAGACAGAAGCCATGTTCAGATACCTCTATAAGCAGCCAAGAAAGCCAAGAAATGCCAAGGGCTACTGAAGTAAAAAGAGGCAAGATCTTACCTTAGTATCCACAGAGAAAGAGAAAAAACTTAGAACTGCCAATGCCCTGAATTTGAACTCCTGGTTTCCACAGTATTAGACAATAAATTTCTGTTCTTTTAAGCCACCTACCTGTAGTATTTTTTGTTATTGCAGCAGTAGGCAACTAAAATAATCCCAGACCAAATCCCAGCTGGTCCCTGTGGTACTTTCCTCCCCAATCTTTCTTTTCACAGTTTGCGCCTGTGTTACTCTCCTTTTGCACAAACCCCTCCCCACCTCCAAAGACAGGGCAGGGGTGCTGGGAAGTCTCAGGGTGGGAGAATGAAGATCAGCATCATTCCAAAGTGATTGCACATGCACAGCGAGTGAGAGGCATGGAGATTCTCCATAACTAGACAGCCTGGGATCTCAGGGGCAGGGAGGCCACAGCAAAAGCAGCAGGAAAAACAGTAAAAAAGCTGACCGAGGGTCCCAGCTTTGTATTTCCTTTTTTCCCCCTGGATAAAAGACCCCCCTGCTAGTAAGTTCAGGTAGGCAAAAATCAGAGACTGTGAACAAGGAAATCCTTGTTTCCCTGTGTAACACCTTTGCTGCCAAGCTATGCTAGGAGATACTGCCTGTAGTCAGGCATCCCCTAGCAAGCAGTGAGAGAGTGGCGCACTCAATTTAACAAATATTCATGGGGCATCCTATGTGGAGGATGGAAAGAGGAGCAAGACACTGCCTTCCCAGGCCCCAGGCCCCCGAATGAGCCTCTGAGGGTGCTCATGACCTAGGCCTGGTAGAAGGGCACTAGCTCTCTGAAAGAAGATCATGGGCCCTTGAGTCAAGGGAGCAGGGCTTGGAGACCAGACAGAAGTGTTTCCCAGCTACTTCTCTTGTGATCCACCACCACCATCGATCACCTCTCAATAGACAAGTGAGATGGGCCTGGTTACCTACCGCCAATCCCATTATTCAGCCCTCAGAAATATCCATTCCTTTATTCATTTATTTAACAAATATGTGGCACACACCTACATGTGCCAGGCACTGCTCTAGGCACTGAGGACACAGCAATGAAAAAGACAGCCTTCAAGAGCCTACATTCTAGTTGGGGGGTGGACATAGATACTAAAATTAGTGCATAATGATTATATATGTGCTGGTTAGTGATAAAGCTCCCCATGTGGCACAAGGATTTGTACTTGACTGTAAACCTAAAGGTTGGTGGTTCTAACCCACCCAGAAGTGCCACAGAAGAAAGTTTTGGTGATCTGCTCTCATAAAGATTACAGCCAACAGCAGGACCAAGATGGTGGACTAGTCAGATGCTTCCTGTGGTCCCTCTTACAACAAAGATAAAAAAAAAAAAAAAAAACAAGTGAATCGATTATGACAATCTAGGAGATCTGAACATAAAAGACCAAGTTGAGGAGTCAGACTGAGCAGCAAGGGGCAGGAGAGACAGTTCAGAAGCAGTGAGGAAGTACCAGACCTGACCTGGCCAGCACCCTGCAGGCTGGCACACACGGGCTGAGGTAAGCAGTAACACTTGGGACACATTTTCTATGTTGGGAGAAACTGAGCCGTGGAGAGTCTGCACAAGCCTCTAGAGCCAGGGGGAAGCAGTGCTGGATCTGAGAAAGTTAAATGCAAGCGTTTAACCTACAGTTTAGGATCAAAATAACCATTCCTCCTCTAGGAAGTGCCTCTCTTCCCCTTATCTGCCCCTTCCCCGCTCTGCTCCAGTTTCGGTCCAGCAGTGTTCAGTGGTTCCCATGCCCCCTAGGCCAGAAATAGGATCCTTCATGCCCTAGCCAGTCTCCTGGTTTTGGGAAGGCAACAAATAAACAACCAAACTAACAGGAAAAAAGAAACTGCCAGCTCCCCTAAGCTGGGAGTTCATGGCTAATCGCACCCAAGCCAGTCTCACAGCTTTAAATAATCACCATGTGCCCTAAGCAGGGAACTCAGGGTAGCTCTGCCCCTTTGCCTAGGCACAGGCATAACGGGTTCATGGACTTCAAATGCCTTTCACCCTTGCCTAAACCTGTGTGGGCCCATTCAACAGCTTATGCCTTCATTAGCGTAGTACAACAGTGTGTATACCTGAAGCCTATTTTCAAATGCAACAGCTAAGGAGGAGTGGCAGATTCCTAACATTTGACACTGCCCTGCCCATTAAGCAGAGGCCTCACCTACCCACATGAGGGGCCTGAGGACTGGTGGCTCCACTAACTCCACATAGCCGTGCACAACAGGGGTCTGAGAATAAGTGGTGCCTCCCAGTCCCTACAGCCAACAGCACTGGGTGCCCAAAGTCCAGCTGCAAAACCCACCCACCTACATGCTCTACGGGACGGGGGCACACATCACTTAGGCACTCAGAGGCAGTTGTCAGCCCCCTATCTTGCTCAGCACATAACCCCCTACTGCATCCAGATACCTGTGCCATCTCCAATTACCCCTACATAGCCCTGTCCATCTAGGACTGTAGGTGAGAGCCTGCACCACAAGCTTGATGATCAACAACCTGGACACCTGAGTTGAATACACAAGAGAAGTAAATGGACTCCTGGGCTCACATACCTAGTAGGAAGTCTAACCACCAGATAACAGGACGTGAGAGCTTCAAAGATGCCAGTAATCAAAGTAGCTCACATGCCCAGGCTATTTGGGCATAGCAAAACAAAACAAGAAGCTAGGACACAGTATACACACATAAAGTAAATAAATATACAAGCTTACTGATGGCTCAGAGACAGCAGTCAATATCAAATCACATAAGGAGGTAGATCATGATGGCTCCAGCAAGCAGACAAAACAAAGAACTGTGAAACCTCCCAGAGGAACAGAAAGTTTGAAATTACTGGAGGTAGCATTCAAAAGATTAATATACAGAGCTCTTCAAGAGATCAAGAAGGAGATCACCCAAAACTCAGACCAAGCCAAGGGCACACAGACAAAGCAATAGAGGAATTTAGGGAAACTATACAAGATTAAAATCACAAATTTAACAGGTTGCAAGAATCTATATGCAAGAATCTATACAGAGATAGCAAATAGAAATCCAAAGGATTAACAATAAAATTTCAGAATTAGACAACTCAATAGAAAGTCATAGGAACAGAATTGAGGTTAATGGAAGTCAGAATTAATGAGATTGACACCAATTTATTTGAGGAAAAATCAGATAAAAGAATTTTTTTTTTAATGAAGAAACCTTATGAATTATGTGGGACTCTATCAAGAGAAATAACCTACAAGTGATTAGAGTACCAGAACATGGGGGGATAAGAGAAAACACAGACAGAATTGTTGAAGATTTGTTGGCAGAAAACTTTCCTAATGCAGTGAAAGATATCTTTCCAAGAAGCCCATCGATCCCCACACAGGGTAGATCCCAAAAGAAGGTTACTGAGATATATTATAATCAAACTTGGCAAAGCCAAAGATAGAGAATTTTAAGGGTGGCCAGGGATAAATGAAAAGTCATCTACAAAGGAGAGTCAATAAGACTAAGGTCAGACTACTCAGGAGAAACCATGCAGGCAAGAAGGCAATGGGATGACATATATAAAGCCTTGAAGGAAAAAAAAAAAAAAGCCAGCCAAGAATTGCCCATCCAGCAAAACGGCCTCTAAAATAAAAAGGAGGTGAAATTAGGGCATTTCCAGATAAACAGAAGTTAAGGGAATTTGTAAAACCCAAACCAAAATTACAAGAAATACTAAAGGGAGTTCTCCAACTAAAGAATCAATAATATCAGATAACAACCCAAGACTTAGAACACAGGACAGAACAACCAGATATCAACCCAGATATGGAAGTCGCAAAAATAAGTCAAAGCTAAAACACTGAAAATAGGGAAACAGAGACATCAATATATAAAAGATGACGACATTAAAACAAAAAAGAGGGACTAAATACTGTAGTCATAGAAGTTTCGTAAGGAGAGGAAGTTAAGGCGATATCAAGAAATAAAAGGTTGGTTTAAACGTAAAAAAATAGGGGTAAATATTAAGGTAACCACAAAGGAAACTAACAAACCTACACATCAAAATAAAAAAGAAGAAAAACTTAAAGACTCGGCAAATACAAAACCAACAACAATGAAGAAGATGAAAAGAAAATACATACAGAAAAATGACTCAGCACAGAAAATTAAGTGGAACAAAGAAACTGTCAGCAACACACACACACATGGATACAAAATACATCAAAATGACAGCACTAAACTCATACCTATCAATAATTACACTGAATGTAAATGGACTAAATGCACCAATAAAAGAGACAGAGAGTGGCAGAAAGGATGAAAAAACAAAATCCATCTATATGTTGCCCACAAGAGACACACATTAGACTCAAAGACCCAAACAAACTAAAACTCAAAGGATGGAAAAAAAATATATCAAGCAAACAACAATCAAAAAGGAGCAGAAGTGGCAATATTAATCACTGACAAAACAGACTTTAAAGCAAAATCCACCACAAAGGATAAGAAAGGACACATATAATGATTAAGGCATCAATACACCAGGAGGACATACCATAATAAATATTTACACACCCAATGACAGGGCTCCAAAATACATGAAACACACTCTAACAGCATTGAAAAAAGAAATAGACAGCTCCACAATAGTAGTAGGAGACTTCGACACACCACTCTTGGTGAAGGACAGGACATCCAGAAAGAAGCTCAGTAAAGACACAGAAAATCTAAATGCCACAGACAACCAACCTGATCTCATAGACATATACAGAGCACTCCACCCAACAGCAGCCAGGTATACTTTCTTTTCCAACACACATGGAACATTCTCCAGAATAGACCTCACATTAGGCTACAAAGACAGCCTTAACAGAATCCAAAACATTGAAATATTACAAAGCATCTTTTCTGACCATAAAACCATAAAAGTGGAAATCAATAACAGAAAAAGCAACGAAAAAAATCAAACACATGAAAACTGAACAAGGCCTTGCTCAAAAACTACTGAGTTATAGAATAAATCAAGGATGGAATAAAGAAATTCACAGAATCAAATGAGAATGAAAACACATCCTACCAGAACCTTTGGGACACAACAAAAGCAGTGTTCAGAGGTCAATTTATAGCAATGAATGCACCCATCCAAAAAGAAGAAAGGGCCAAAATCAAAACATTAAACCTACAACTTGAACAAATAGAGACTGGCAAAAGAAGCCCTCAGGGACCAGAAGAAAACAAATAATAAAAATTAGAGCAGAAATAAGTGAAATACAGAACAGAAAAACAAAACAGTCAACAAGACCAAAAGATGGTTCTTTTAAAAGATCAACAAAATTGATAAACCATTGGCCGAACCGACAAAAGAAAAACAGAAGAGGAAGCAAACAACCCAAACAAGAAATGAGATGGGTGATATCACAACAGGCCAAATGAAATTAAAAGAATCATAACAGAATACTATGAAAAACTGTACTCCAAAAAATTTCAAAACCTATAGGAAATGGACAAATTTCTAGAAACACACTATCTACCTAAAATAACACAAACCAAGGTAGAAAAACTAAATGAATCTATATCAAAAGAAGTGATTGAAGAGGTAATAAAAAAAAAAAATCCCAACAACAACAACAAAAAATCCCTGGCCCGGAAGGTGTCACTGGAGAATTCTACCAAACTTTCAGAGAAGAGTTAACACCACTGTTACTAAAGGTATTTCAGAGCATAGAAAAGGATAGAATACTCCCAAACTCACTCTGTGAACCCAGCATAACCCTGATACCAAAACCAGGTAAAGATAACACAAAAAAGAAAACTACAGATCAATATTCCTCATGAACATAGACACAAAAATCCTCAACAAAATTCTAGAAAATAAAATTCAACAACATATCAAAAAAATAATTCACCATGACCAAGTGGGATTCACGCAGGGATGGTTCAACATTAGAAAAACAATCAATGGAATCCATCACATAAATAAAACGAAAGAAAAGAACCACATGATCTTATCAACTGATGCAGAAAAGGCATTTGAAAAAGTCCAACACCTATTCATGATGAAAAGCTCTCAGCAAAATAGAAATAGACGCAAAATTCCTCAGCATAATAAAGGGCATTTATACAAAGCCAACAGGTGTCATCATCCTAAATGGAGAGAGTCTGAAAGCATTCCCCCTGAGAATGCGAACCAGACAAGGATGCCCTTTATCACCACTCTTATTCAACATTGTGCTGGAGGTCCTAGACACAGCAGTTAGGCTAGATAAAGAAATAAAGAGTGTCCAAATTGGTAAGGAAGAAGTAAAAGTATCTCTATTTGCAGATGATATGATCTTATACGCAGAAAATCCCGAAGAATCCACAAGAAAATTGCTGAAACTAATAGAAGATTTCAACAAAGTATCAGGATACAAACTAAACATCCAAAAATCAGTTGAATTCCTCTACACCAAAACTAACCAGGGGCATAAAAGACTGATACAAAGCAAACTACAAGACATTACTTCAAGAAACCAAAAGAGACCTACGTAAATGGAAAAACATAGCATGCTCATGGATAGGAAGACTCAACATTGTAAAAATGTCAGTTCTACCCAAAGCGATCTACAGATACAATGCAATCCCAATTCAAATTCCAATGCTATTTTTTAATGAGATGGAGAAACAAATCACCAACTTCATATAGAAAGAGAAGAGGACCTGGATAAGTAAAGCATTACCAAAGAAGAACAAAGTGGGAGGCCTCACACTACTTGATTTTAGAACTATTATACTGCCACAGTAGTCAAAACAGTCTGGTACTTGTACAATAACAGATACACAGACCAGTGGAACATAATTGAGAATCCAGATGTAAATTAATGCACCTACGAGCAGTTGATATTTGACAAAGTCTGTCTAATGGGGAAAAGATAGTCTCTTTAACAAATGATGCTGGCATAACTGAAAAATGAAACAAGACCCATACTTCACACCATGCACAAACACTAACTCAAAATGGATCAAAGATCTAAATAGAAAATTTTAAACAATAAAGATCATGGAAGAAAAAATAGGGACAATGCTAAGGAGCCCTAATACGTGGCATAAACAGAATACAAACCGTAACTAACAATGCGCAAACATCAGAAGAGAAACTAGATAACTGGGATCGCCTAAAAATAAGACACTCATGCTCATCAAAAGTCTTCACCAAAAGAGTAAAAAGACAACTACAGACTGGGAAAAAAATTTGGTTATGACATGTCCGATCAGGGTCTAATCTCTAAAAACTGTAAGGTAGTGCAGCAAAGAGACAAATAATCCGGTTTAAAAAAGGGCAAAGGATATGAACTGAAGCAGACATTCAGGCAGCTAACAGATACACAGGGAAATGTTCACAATTATTAGCCATTAGAGAAATGCAAATCAAAGCTACGATTAGATACTGTCTTACCCCAACAAGGCTAGCACTAATCCAAAAAACACAAAATAATAAATGTTGGTCTTGATGGAGGTGAGTTCAGAACTCTTATTGGAGAAAGGTTGTTGTTAGTGGCCACAGAGTCAGCTCTGACTCACAGTGACCCCATGTACACCTGAACAAAACATTGCCCCACCCAGTGCCGTCTTCACGATCATTAGTATGATCGAGTCCATTTTGTTGCAACCACTGTGTATTTTGAGAGCCTGTCAACCTAGGGGGACTCATCTTCCAGCACTATTTCAGACAATGCTGTATTGCAATCCACAGGGTTTTCATGAGCTAATTTTCAGAAGTAGATCCCTAGGTCTTTCTTCCTGGTCCGTCTCAGTTGGGAAGCTCTGCTGAAACCTGTCCCTCGTGGGTGATCCTGCTGGTATTTGAAATACAGGTAGCATAGCTTCCAGCATCATAGCAGTATCCAAGCCACCACAATATAACAAATTGAGAGATGGGTGGTGGGTTGGAGAAAGGAAGGAAGAGGGGAAAATGGGAGAAGCCAGCATAGGAGGATACTGCGGGTAGTGGAAAGACCATGGACTTAGGGACTTCTGGGCAGAAGCAATGCTGTGAACATGCTGTCCTTGTCCCTTCTTCATGGCCTTGTACATGCTGTTCCCTCTCTAAATGCCCTTTTACCCCCTCACCCCAGCTTGTGCTTTAGGACTTGGTCGTTCCATCTACCCACCCATACCTGCCATGGTGCTTCCATACTTGTCCCGCAGTTTATTTCTTGTGGGATTTTTTAGGTCAGGAGCCATGCCCCGTCCCTACTGCCTCACAGTAGATGTTTGCTGAGTGAATGGACGGCAGATTCCCAGATCACTGAGCCTTCTTTAGAACCTGATGTTCTGAGGGCAGTTATTGCAGCCACCTGGAGGGAGCATTGACATTTGAGCAGGACAGTTCCTTCTGGAGTTATTTTCCTGCTCCTTTCCCACTGGATCTGTAAGCTGACAGGCAAGCCTGACATAACACCACTGAAATAGTCGGTCTGGGAATTGAGATCCTTACAGTGGGCAGGGCCCCCCAGAGCTGGAATAAACTGGACATGACCCGACTCCTGGGCATTGGGGCACTGGGTATTCCTGAGGACCCAGCAGGAGCCACTGGCTGGCCTGTCCTCCAGGGGTGGGTTCCATCCCTGGTACTAAGTGCCCGTAAGATAAACCCAAGCAGGAACCTACACT
Source organism: Loxodonta africana (assembly GCF_030014295.1). Lineage (NCBI taxonomy): Eukaryota > Metazoa > Chordata > Mammalia > Proboscidea > Elephantidae > Loxodonta > Loxodonta africana. The sequence continues at coordinate 203,118,687 of NC_087344.1, read as the reverse complement.
AGTGCCAGTGTAGGGGCTCAGAGGGAAAGAGAAGGGGTTCACTGGCTTCGGTTGCTCCTCTCTTGCTCGGACGAGATTTCAGCCTTGGCATGCACTACTTCAAGTTCCCAGGTGGCACAAACAGTTAAGCGCTCAACTACTAGCTAAAAGGTTGGCACTTTGAACCCACCCAGAGGTATCTTGGAAGACAGGCCTGGTGATTTGCTTCTGAAAGTTCACAGCCCTGAAACCCCCTATGGAGCAGTTCTACTCTGCACACATGAGGTCACCATGAGTCAGAATCCACTCCACGGCAACTCACAAAACTCGTGCTGCTTCAAGGATTCAGAGGCTTGCTCTCAAAGCCCCTATCAGTAAAGGCTGTCTCAAAGCAGCCAACTACCAGGACGGGTCGCACATCAGTGAAAGCAGCCAGAGGTACACTACAGCCTCCCCTGAAACTCTGGGAAAGTCCGCCCCGAGTGGCATCTGTCTTTCATAACTTTTGTGCTGATCTGTGCCTCTCAGCCACCACACGGGAGCACACCAGCAGCCATCCCAGATGCCAGGGAGCAGACGTATCTGTCTGGGCCACCTTTGAAGACCAAACGTGGAGAATTCTTATTATTTGTGAGACATTTCAAATCATGTTTTCTGTAAAAGTGGCTCCCAGGCAAGAGAAGCTACATGAAAAATTGTGGAGGTTGAGATGATTAAAGCACAGGAATAAAATAGAGGAGATTCTGCAACACAGCCCTTCAAAAAAAAAAAAAATACATGGTCTCTTGGGAGAAGAGCTTGGGAACCAGGATCACAGGTGAAAATGAGACTTGTTTTTTGTAGGTCATCTTTGAATTGTTTCTATGTGCGTGTAATATCTTTTCAACACAATTTTAACTCATCATATTTAACATATCTAGCCTTTTCCCCACTTTACGTTGATATTTGTACTGTTCCTTTGTATTTCTTCTTCAAGAAGCAGGAAAATTCACACTTATTAAGCTCACTAAGTGCCAACAGCTTCAGGATCCTTCATTTAATTCTTCATGACAGCTCTGCAAGATAATGGAATGACCACCATTTTTACAGGTGAGGAAACGGAGGCTCACCAAAACAAAATCACTCATCCAGGGCACACAGTCGGTACATCGCTGTATTGTAATTAAAACCCGGGACATCTGAGGGCAAAACTTATAGCCTGAACACATTCTTGCCTCCTGTATAAATCTTCATCAAAGGGGTCTGGACACAGTTAGGGGAAGGTTCCAGAAAAAGGATGCTCTGTTTACTACTGACTGAGAGGCACAAAGATGAAATCTAACCATCTCTTCCCTCCTCTGGCCCGGAGACATTTCCTGGTGTCCTACCTGCCATTTCTCCCTGGGTGTCCACTTCCCCCGAAATTCAGTAATGCCTAGCTCTGCATTTATCTCCCAGACTTCGAAGACAAGACAGGCAATTAGCTATTCTCACCTCCTATGAGCCTCGTAGTGCTCAGGTGTCTCCTACTTCACAGCCTACATCCATAGTGCTTACATTTCTCTCTCTCGTCTACACACATATGCATACATATTTACATATCCACACACATGCAATTACACACACATCTGCATCCACTTTCAAATCTGTCAAACCAACACTGTTACATCAGAATAGTGGCTTTACACTAAGACACAGAAACTGGAATTAACCCTTGATACAAGCAAAAGTAGGAGCAGAATAAAAGAACTAGGTAAGAAAGGAAGAGCGCTATACCCAAGGCTGTATTCTTGTGTGGGATGAACTAACGACAGAGGACTCCCAGGGGCATCCCACTACCCAGCACCCGATAAATACCTATCCTTTGCCCTAGTGGGTAAGGCCATGCTTTCTTTTCCCATGAAGCTTTGATCCTTATTGAAATGCACTTGCCACTGAAAAGGCAGCCTGGCATAGTGGCTGGGAGCCCCTTCCCCAAGTCCACCACAGCTGTTGTGTGCAGTATACTGCACAACTCGGGGGATACTGCTTACATCACAATCCTTAAGGGTTTGTATATTTTGGGGACAATTTTATGGCAGATAATAGTAAAAGGTCTAGTGCTAAGGCTGCCCACCCCTACTGGACAGCCTGTTGCTGTTGAGTCAATTCCAACTCACAGCAACCCTATAGGAGACAGAACTATCTTATAGGGTTTCCAAGGAGTGGCTGGTGGATTTGAACTGCTGATGTTTTGGTTAGCAACCAAGCTTTTAACCACTGAGCCACCAGAGCTTAGATCACACCTTACCCTGGCCCGTTGCTACATTGACTGACTGAAGAGAGTCCAGGTGTTCTGAACCTTGTTTGCCCTGTTCTCCTTCTCTCTTCAGGGCTTCTGCCCCATTATGGCTTCTGTCTACTCCACCCCACTGACCTCCTCTTGCATCTTGTTGGGGCCAGTGTTACGCTGTCCACAGGAGAATTTGCCTTGAGTGTCCAGCCCAACACTTCTCAGTCAACCACAGAATCAGGGAGTGGGAGTTGGAGGGCCTGTGAGCATGTATCAGCATCACAGGAGTGGAAGGAAGAGGAGGAGTTCTTCAAAATACGACTGGGACCCCTCACCTGAATTTCCTGCTCTCCCTTGGAAGGAGAAGGACCTGGCCCCTGCCTTTTAAAAATCCCCATCCCCTCCCCAGTTGGTAAGCACCTCTCTGGCCTTTGTGGAGACAGAGTAGTCACCATCCCAAAAGGCCTCTAGGCTCCAAAGCATCTCACCACAGGGCCCAGATTTCTCCCATGACTCCCACCTTTGGCTTAAGCTATTGTCTTAATTACCTAGTTGCTGCTATAACAAAAAATACCACAAGTACCTGGCTTTAAAGAACAGAAATTTATTTTCTCACAGCTGAGGAGGCAAGAAGGCTGAATTCAGGGCATGGTTGTAGGAGGATGGCCTTCCCTGTCTATTTCAGCTTCTAGTAGCTCCCAGCAATCCTTGGCGTTCCTGGGCTGCATGTAGATGTGTCTCCGCATGCTGTCTGTCCTTCCACTGTGTACTCCTTGTCTGTACTCTGCTTTGTAAGACACTACTCAGAAGGGATTAGGTTTTGGACCCACCTAATGAGGCCGTAGGGCCTCATTAAAATAACAAAAGAAAAATACTATTTCTTAGCAGAATCCAATTCACAGGTATGGGGGATTAGAACTTGAACATGTATTTTGGGGAACACAACTTAATCCTTAACAGGTGTCAAATGTAAATGTTACCTTGGAAAGAAGGGCACTGCCACTCACCTTTGTTGGTTTGTCTGTTTCATTTTTATTAGCATTTATGGAGATCTGTGCAGGGCACTTGGAGGACTCCTCTCATTCAGTCTTCATGAGGATGTCTGACAGCATAACCGTCCTTATCCTGTCATACAGAAGGGACATCCAGTTGTTTCCCCATTTCCCTGGCTGTTCTCTCTGCTTTAATAGCTCAAATACCAGCATGGCTCACTTCCTCAACTCCAAGGCCTTGCTCACATGTTGTCTTCCCAGTAAAGCCTGCCCTGACCACTCTAACTAAAATTATAATCTCCACACTCCTCGTTCCCAATACCCTGCTCTACTTTTCCTCATCATACTCATCACCTCTATCATACAGATAATTTACCTATTATGTTTGTTGTTACTGCCTGTCTCCTCACACCCCTCCCTGCTCCAGTGGAATGGGAGTTCAACGGGGGTGTCTTTGTCTGTTTTGTTCACTGAGTTATCCCAGTATCTAGAACAGTGAATATCTGAGGCCCATAATGAGTGCCCAATAAGTGATAGTCAAATGAGGACGAGGCTGTATGTACCCAAGATCATCCAGCTATAGTTATGGATAAATGACCCAGGCTCATGGTCTTACCCACACCACGCCACCGTCTTAGTTACAACAGAGATTTGCCTAAGTAGCCTCAGTAAAGATGAGTTTATATAATAATTTACATTCTAGAACCATATACTAAATGGCAACCAAAATTAGAGCTCAATGGTGAATGGTAAGACAGAACACAATACTGGGGAAGCCAGCACAACTTGACCAGGGCAAAGTCATAGAAGCTTCATAGACACATCCAAGCTCCCTGAGGGACAGAATTACTGGGCAGAGGGCTGGGGACCATGGTCTTGGTGGACATCTAGCTCAACTGACATAACACAGCCTGTAAAGAAAATGTTCCACATCCTGCGTTGGTGAGTAGCGTCTGGGGTTTTAAAGGCTCGTGAGCAGCCACCTAAGATACTTCACTGGTTCCAGCCCATCTGGAGCAAGGGAGAGTGAAGAAAACCAAAGACATAAGGGAAGGATTAGTCCAAAGGACTGATGGACCTCAAGTACCACAGCCTCCACCAGACTGAGTCCAGCATAACTAGATGGTGCCCGACTACCACCACTGAGTATTCTGACAAGGATCACAATAGAGGGTCCCAGAAAGAGCTGGAGAAAAATGTAGAACAAAATTCTAACTCAAAAACAAAGACCAGACTTACTAGTCTGACAGACTGGAGAAACCCCGAGAGTATGGCCCCTGGACACCCTTTTACCTCAACAGTGAAGTCACTCCTGAGGCTCACCCTGCAGTCAAGGATTAGAGGCCCGTAAAACAAACAATTATACAGTATAGCTCAACAATGTATATGAGACTAAATGGGCATACCAGCCCAGGGACAAGGATGAGAAGGCAGGAGTGGACAGGAAAGCTGGACAAATGAAAGTGGGGAACTCAATGTCAAAAAGGAGAGAATGTTGACATGCCATGGGATTGCCAGTCAATGTCACAAAACAATATGTGTATTAATTTTTTTATGAGAAACCAATTTGCTCTGTAAACCTTCATCTAAAGCACAATAAAAAAAATTAGAACTGGAAATGTTTCAGGGACTTGTGGCAGCTCTGGGGACTAGTCACTCTGCCCCTTTCAGATATTCCAAGTGGCCCATATCTCTTTCACAGCAACTCTTCTTCTCTTTGAGCATCTGCCCTGTTCTTAGCTCTCCTGCTCAGGTTCTGCTCCTTTATGGTTTCAATCTGCCCATGGACCACATGGCCTCCCTGGTTCCTCTCCACACCACAACCTTACTGTATCAGCTCCCATTTCTGATTGCCTCCTCTCTCAGTATTTCTCCTTTGGATTTGCTGACAGAGAACTATCTGATTGGCCAATGCATGTCAGAGATGGTAGGCCAGCTGATAGGGGTGCCCTTGGATCATGCGTACCCCCGGTGAGGTCAGGAAATGTTGCATAGCACAAACCAGAGGTAATAAACAGAGGGGACTGTGGGTATGACAGCTCATTCAGTAACTTCTAAAGTAGAACTATTGACCAGATCTGCTCTTGAAGAGACTAAGATCAGGAGGCAAGGGGACAGGTAAGTTTTGATGGAAAAGGAAGGTTGGGGCAAGGTCTGGGCACCAGATGGAGAGGTTTGGAGAACTGTGGAGCAGCTTGGAGGCTCTGGGCATCCAGGAGCTCTAAAGCATGGACAGGAAATGGGCAACACGGGTTCTAAAGAAGTATGTTGTTGTTAGTTGCCGTTTAGTCAGCTCTGATTCAGTGACTTTATGTATGACAGAACGAAACGTTGGCCAGTCCTCTACCATCTTTATGACTGTTGGTATGTTGAGTCCATTGTTGTGGCTTTTGTGCCAATCCATTTCATTAAGGTTCTCCTTCATTTTCGCTGACCCTCTACTTAATCAAACAGGATGTCCTTTTCTAGCAATTGGTCTTTCCTGACAATGTGTCCAAAGTAAGGGAACTGAAAAATGGAGGAGTAAAAATTCTTTAACTCATTTACAGTTTTACCTTTGAGTTCTAAGAATTCAGAACAACACTTTGTCTTTTTTCAGCCACCTAGATTCAGAGGTCTTGGAAATAAACCCAAAAGGAGCAAAGATTCCAGGTGGGTCAGTACGATTCAGACAAAGGAAGAGGAGACAAGTGTAAAGAAGTCCTTGTCTCTTGGTTCTCACACTTCCTCTCCAGGACCCCTCTCAGGGGCCTTCTAGTTTTAAAAGACCCTGGATTAATTCAGGTTGATGTTAAACACTTTCGAGCGCTAAGAGCATCTTCTCTTTACCTTGAAATTCTACCCATTAAGGAAGCCTGGCCCAAGAATAGTGCCCACAAATTTGTTGGTAAAGGGTGAATTTGGTTTAATGGTGGCCCCAGGGCATTGGGAATAAAGCATTCAATGGAGAGTGCCCCTGCTTCCCCATGAATACCCTGAGTGGGCAAAGAGCTTAACCTGAGGAGTGGAGATACCTGCCTGTGTCCCGAGGCAACAAGGACTGCGCACCTGCCTGACCGTCACTTCACCAAACCAGATTAGCCTTCCCAGAAACAACTAAAGACTGTGGCTGACCCTCCCCAGCACCACCCAAATGGTAGCAGTCGTACCAGGTGACCAAGCCGTACCAGGTGAAATCACAGTAATTGAAGACCTCCTAGCCTGCTCCCTTCCCAGTGACATCATGGGAGCTCACACGATCGCTTTGCGGACCACCACCATTCTGTTGCTGGGGGCAACCCCTCCTCCATCCAGGTTGCCTTTAGCTGCCTCTGCCATGCCCTTAGTGGCACTTGGCTGTTCTCCATCACTACCAGAATTGGTGTAGTCCTTCTCAGAACCACAGGGATAACCAGAGTTATCAACATTGACGTGGCTAAGGTTCTGAAGGGCTCATTACCTACCCAGTAACAATTCCTGTTATAAGTTTCCCAAAATGCTGGCTTTGATCTTTCTCTCAGTTCTTATAGTTACCTTTCTCAGCAAACTTGAAAGGTAATCCAAAACCTTTGTCAGAAGACATTTGCAAGGTTCCCAAATGTTCTGTTACCAGAGTAAGGTTCTTGCCTCTCACTGGTCAAGAGTGATCAGGTAAGGCATGTAATTTTCCACACGAGCAAAGCTTTATTGAAGAGGCTTGCGAACAGAGACAAGGAGGGCCTACAGTAACACATACCCCCATCTCAGAAAATAAGAGACGGGCCTGAGTTTTAAAAGTTCTTGGGCGGGCAAAGATTCATGTTTATTCATAGGCACAGTCAGGGATATGTTAACCAAGGTGTGCTTTCCAAGATGGCTCCTGTCCTGGGGGCCTCTGGGATTCGTAGCAGGACTTATTATGGGGTGTCACACCTGCACAGTCTCTCACTCCCAGGGTTGGATTCCCCAGCTGGGGCTGTAGCCCCTCACTGCCCCTTGTGGAAAGTCACCCAGTGGTCATAGGTGGATGTTCTGCGTATGTCCCTGGGCCTGGTTTTCTCCAGCTGCTTCTGAAAGGCAACTTTAAAGAAGTTTGCAGGCTATTTTTAGATACCCTGCCTCACTGTTCTGGAGAATGGCTTTGTTGTTACTTTGTTTGCAGATTTGGGGTTCTCTGTCTTACTAAGTCTCTAGGTTTCACACTCAACCCTCATTACCTCCCTGATAGTATAACCTATTTCTCTTTTACTTGCCCCTCCTCTAACCACACCAGTCTCTTTGCTATTTCTCAGACACCCTCCGATGTCAGGGCCTTTGCTCCCTGTCACAGTCCCACCTCTAGAACTATCCCATCTTCCAACAATCACTCGGAATCCTGGAACAGACCCAAAGCACCTCAACTCCCTGTTGTCTCAGAGTGAATTCTCAGCCCACTCAGGTCATCCTTTGGGTAGCTCTTAGTCTAGACACTTACACCCAGTGCTTGGAGCCCTTCATTCTCAATGTCCTTTTTTATCCACGGATAAAGTTTTTTGTTTGTTTTAAATAAAGAAAGGCATCAAGTTACACCCTCCTATCCCCATCCCACGCTTTTTTATATGCTTGTGCAGACAGCAATATATCCCAGGCAGTGGCATAAATAGGGCCTCTGGCAGCTGCCCTGGCCTACGACTCCCTGTTAGTGTTGTAGCTAGCGCTGTGGGGTTGATTCCGACTCATGGCAATCTGTGTGTGGATCTGTGCTCCATAAGGTTTTCTCTTTCTTTTTTTTTTTTTCTTTCATAGAGTTTTCACTGACTGATTTTTCAGAACTAGATTGCCAGGCATCTCTTTTGAGGCACCACTGGGTGGATTCAAACCTCCAACCTTTTGGTTAGCAGCCAAGTGCTTTAAGCACTAACCATTTGCACCACCAGGGATTCTCCTTGATAGCCCTTTCTCTGGGCTTGTCCTTTGTTTCACACATAGACCCCCACCTCCAGGGCAGGCAGGACCAGCGCTTAGATGGGGCACATGCCTCCAGGGCTTTGGGAGATTAGTATTCACAATTTCTAATGCCTGTTTTTCAATCCAGGAATCGATATTGGGAGACACACTTGCACCTGCTCCAAACAATAGCTTGTGGTGACTCGGTCCCACCTTCTCAGTGGGCCTAAGCAGGATTCCCACAGCCCTGTCATTACGCTTCACGTTCCAAAGGGACCTGAGGCCGCCTCTTCCAACTGTCCGTAACAAGGCGGTGTGTTTATGTATAAGCAAGCCAGCAAGTGAGCAAGGGCAAGCCCAGCAGCCTGGGTGGGTCAGAGGCCCCAAGCATGAAGTCACCTGGGAGCTGAGCAGCACTCAAAGCGAGGGAAGCCATCAATAAAACATCAAAGGCCAACGCCATTAGAGGAGGCAAGGCGGGATCTTTTATTCATGACTGTGTTTTGAAGGGGCTTGCTCATGACTCACAAATTATTCATGAGCTTCTTTCTATTTTTAAATACAAAATTACCAGGGTATTTACAGGGACAGAGTCCTATACCCACCCCCTGGTACCACTCTGTGCTATTTTGGGGGAAGACTGTCCCATTTCAGGTAAACAGCCTCTTTGCTTTCAGAGTCTCAGTACAGTCATCTTTGTGTCTTCTTGAGGGCCTCTCCCAACCCATTGGAAAGCAGGAGGGCATCTGACCCCTAGGCCTGCCTTTTTGCCACTGCTTGTACCAACAGCTCCTGAGTCAGTCAGAGTCAGAGGCTGTTAGCCTGAAAAGGGCCTCAGAGACCATCTTCTGAGTGCTGATGAAAGTGTGGTCTGCAGACCTGTTCCTGAATCTTGATTATTGAACGTGATTGTTGAACATGCAGATTTATGGGCCTCCTCCGACTTTCCGAATAAGAACTTCTGGGGTGGAGTCCAGGGATCTTCATTCCCAAATGATTCTTATACACAGTGCAGTTTAGGAAGCACTGATCTAGTCCAGTGGTTTTTAGACTCAAATGTGTATCACAATCACCTTGGCCAAAACCAGTTGCCATTGAGTTGACTCTAGCTCATGGTCACCCTATGTGTGTCAGTCAGAGTAGAACTGTGTTCCATAGGTTTTCAATGGCTGATCTTTTGGAAGTGAATTGCCAGGCCTTTCTTCTGAGGCATCTCTGAATATATTTGAACCTCTAACCTTTCAGCTAGTAGCCCTGAGCCAGTAACCATTTACACCACCCAGAGACTCTGAATCACCTGGAGGACTTGTTAAACAGATTACTGTTCCCCCCACCCCCCACTCCAGAATTTTTGATTCAGGAGGTCTAGGGTGGGGTCTGATCTAGTCCAGTGATTTTCAGATTTTAGTGTGTATCAGAAATACCTAGACAACTTGTTAAAACAAGTCTGAATCCCCCAGAGTTTCTGATTCATTGGACAATGTTAGGTCCTCAAGCTTTGAGTTGCAATATTAAAGGATTCTATGGGAAAAAAATATTGAACAATCCAGGAAGTATCAAAAGAAGATGGAAGGAATGCAAAGAGTCACTGTACCAAAAAGAACTGGTCGATGTTTAACTATTGCAGGAGGTGGCATATGATCAAGAACCCGATGGTACTGAAGGAAGAAGTCCAAGCTGCACCGAAGGCATTGGTGAAAAACAAGTCTCCAGGAATTGACAGAATACCAATAGAGATATTTCAACAAACAGAGGCAGTGCTGGAGGTGCTCACTTGTCTATGCCAAGAAATTTGGAAGACAGCTACCTGGCCAACCTACTATAAAAGACCCATATTTGTGCTCATTCCAAAGAAAAGTGATTCAACAGAATGTGGAAACTATCAAACAATATCATTAATATCAGACACAAACAAAATTTTGCCGAAGATCTTTCGAAAGTGGTTGCAGCCATACATTGACAGGGGACTGCAAGAAATTCAAGCCAGATTCAGAAGAGGATGGAACAAGGGATATCATTGCTAATGTCAGATGGATCCTGGCTGAAAGCAAAGAATACTAGAAAGATGTTTACTTGTGTTTTATTGACTATGTAAAGGCATTCGACTGTGTGGATCATAACAAATTATGGATAAAATTGTAAAGAATGGGAATTTCAGAACACTTAATTGTACTCATGAGGAACCTGTACCTAAACCAAGAGGCAGTGGTTCAAAGAGAACAAGGGGATACTGCATGGTTTAAAGTCAGGAAAAGTATGTGTCATGTTTGTATCCTTTCACCATACTTATTCAATCTGTATGCTGAGCAAATGATCCAAGGAGCTAGGCTATATGAAGAAGAGCGTAACATCAGGCTTGGAAGAAGACTCATTAACCACCTATGTAATGCAGATAATACAACCTTGCTTGCTGAAAGTGAAGAGGACTTGAAGCACTTACTGATGAAGATCAAAGACTACAGCCTTCAGTATGGATCGCATCTCAACATAAAGAAAACAAAAATCCTCACTACTGGACCAATAAGCAACATCACGATAAATGGAGAAAAGATTGAAGTTACAAGGATTTCATTTTACTTGGATCCACAATCAATGCCCATGGAAACAGCAGTCAAGAAATCAAATGATGTATTGCATTGCGCAAATCTGCTGCAGGAGACCTCTTTAAAGTGTTAAAAAGCAAAGATGTTGTCATCTTGAGGACTAAAGTGCACCTGACCCAACCCATATTTCAAAAGGAAGTACAGCCATGGGCCAGTGATACTTCCTGAATGTGAACATCAGCTTCAGGGGAGCATTGCTCTGGTGGGGCAGAAGTGAGGGCTGGGGCACCAGAGGCCAGACTGGGGAGGTTTTCTGGAGAGACCCTGCAGCTGGCTTTGGGGAAGCTGGAATCTACTGATTGGTTTTCAGGAGCATCAAGCTGACACCCTCGCACAATGGAAGAGTCAAGCTGATTTCTCCATCCTCTGCTTTCCTATGTCCAAATTAAACCCATCTTTTGGGCCCACCTCAAATATGTCCTTTCCCCAGAAGACGTCTCTGATCTCCCAGTCCTATCCTATGGACTCTGTAGCACTTGACCTATGCCTGTCTTATGGCATAGAAGATTTTCCTGTGAACTTGTCATTTCCTCAGCTAGACCCAGGCTTTTGAGGGCAGAGGCCATGTCTTGTCCATTTTTGTATCAGACACACAGCACCTGACATAATGCCTAGGACAGTGTAGGTACTCAAAAGATGTCAGATGGATGAAGGAATGAATTGAATACATGATTGAATAAAATTATTTTTCATCCTCTCCTCATTCCCAGGAAGCAGGCTAGCCTCCATGGATTGGAATGAATATCTTTTTTCTTCTTCTTCTTCTTTTAGCTATCCCACAGAGTTTTTTTAATTGACTCTGAGTGTATTAAATGCTCCCCTCCCTTTTTAAAAAAATTCCTGGAAATCCTTACTTGCATTTTTATCTTTGGGTAATTCTAATGCTTAGAAAAGAAAACCTAAATTATTATTTCTCATTAATAAGCTTTCTTACTGCCCCAGAAAATAAACAATATCAATAACATCAGAAGCCTTATAACCTTAGCAGAGATTCCATGATGAATAAGAAATATTAGTGCTAAGATCATATTTTCCTAACATTTTATTACCAGCAACTTTTCTTTTTCTTATTTCCAGCCAATATCTTCTCTTATTACAAGACCACATGTTTTCACAGAGATATTTCTTCAAACAAGATTGAGAAGTCAAGGAGGGACAGGAATGAATATCTTAAAAGAGCTTACTCTTGATTAATGGGTGTTAATCACAGACATGGGAGCCCTGGTGGTGCAATGGTTAAGAACTCAGTGGCTAACCAAAAGGTCAGTGGTTCAAACCCACCAGCAGCTCCACAGGAGAAAGATATAGCAATCTGCTTCCATAAAGATTACAGCTTTCGAAGCCCTATAGGGTAGTTCTCCTCTGTCCTAAGAGTGGCTGTGAGTCAGAATCAACTTGCCAGCAATGGGTTTTGGTTTTATGGACTCATAGACAACCAGCCTCGGTAACGGATAGGGGCCCCTCCTGAGCCTCCCTTGTGCCAGAACCCTGAATGAGGGATTCAAAGCTATCCAGCCAGAGCTCCTGATACCCAGCCAACAGACAAGGGCCTGCAGAGCCCCAGACCCATCAGACGCTGACAGATCACTCTACATATGCTCTGCAGATAATTAGCTTGTGTGCACTGGGTACTGCAGGCACTTTAGAAAAATAATTTCAACAGGTCAAGGGCTCAGCCAAAGCAAAACCAGAATGAAATCATATGGACTGCTGAGGTCAGGAAAGGGGTATATGTTCTGGTAGTTGAAATCCTATCAAAGTAATTAGGCAAGGAAGGTGGCAGGGAGAAGCGGGAAGGGTGAGAGAAAAGAGGCAAAACTCAAATTCTTGCCCATGATTAAACTGGGGAACTCTGGGTCGGTGCAGACCCAGCCTGCCAGGTAACATTCTGCCTTTGCCTTTTCTCACAGCCAGGGGGTGGGAGTGGGCAAGGCTTTGTTCATGTGCATCATTCTTCTTTCTACACACATACACACACTCTCACACACACACATTCTAGTCCAACTCTTCCTTGAAGTTGACCTGGAAGGGTCATTTCAAAGGAAAAGACTAAAATGACAACACAGAAAGTCTGTTTCAATCCACTGCAGTGGAGGGCCACTCCAATTACACACAAAATCAGGTGATTATATGTTAAGCCTACAAGGAAGACCAGTTAATACTATTATTCAAATTTATGCACCAACCACTAGGGCCAAAGGTGAAGAAATAGAAGATTTTTATCAGCTGCTGCAGTCTAAAATTGATCGAACATGTAATCAAGATGCAGTGATAATTACTGGCGATTGGAATGCGAAAGTTGGAAACAAAGAAGAAGGATCAGTAGTTGGAAAATGTGGCCTTGGTGATAGAAACAATGCCGGAGATCGAATGATAGAATTTTGCAAGACCAATGACTTCTTCATTGCAAATACCTTCTTTCACCAACATAAACGGAGACTATACACGTGGACCTTGCCAGATGGGGCACACAGAAATCAAATTGACTACATCTGTGGAAAGAGACAATGGAAAAGCTCAATATCATCAGTCAGAACAAGGCCAGGGGCCGACTGTGGAACAGACCATCAATTGCTCATATGCAAGTTCAAGCTGAAACTGAAGAAAATCAGAGCAAGTCCACAAAAGCCAAAATATGACCTTGAATATATCCCACCTGAATTTAGAGGCCATCTGACAAATAAATTTGACACGTTGAACACTAGCGACCGCAGACCAGAGGAGTTGTGGAATGACTTCAAGGACATCATCCATGAAGAAAGCAAGAGGTCACTGTAAAGACAGAAAAGAAAGAAAAGACCAAGATGGATGTCAGAGGAGACTCTGAAACTTGCTCTTGAGCATCGAGCAGCTAAAGCAAAAGTAAGAATTGATGAAATAAAAGAACTGAACAGAAGATTTCAAAGGGCCTCTCGAGAAGACAAAGTAAAGTATTATAATGACATGTGCAAAGAGCTGGAGATGGAAAACCAAAAGGGAAGAACACGTTCGGCATTTCTCAAGCTGAAAGAACTGAAGAAAAAACTCAAGCCTCAGGTTGCAATAGTGAAGGATTCCATGGGGAAAATATTAAACAACACGGGAAGCATCAAAAGAAGGTGGAAGGAATACACAGAGTCATTATACCCAAAAGAATAAGTCAATGTTCAACCATTTCAAGAGATGGCATAGGATCAGGAACTGATGGTACTGAAGGAAGGAGTCCAAGCTGCTCTGAAGGCATTGGTGAAAAACAAGGCCCAGGAATTGATGGAATATCAATTGAGGTGTTTCAACAAACAGATGCAGCGCTGGAGATGCACACTCGTCTATGCCAAGAAATATGGAAGACAGATTCCTGGCCAACTGACTGGAAGAGATCCATATTTATGCCCTACTCCCAAGAAAGGTGATCCAACCAAATGTGGAAATTTTTGAACAATATCATTAATATCACATGCAAGCAAAATTTTGCTGAAGATGATTCAAAAATGGCTGCAGCAGTATATCAACAGGGAGCTGCCAGAAATTCAGGCCGATGTCAGAAGAGGACGTGGAACCAGCGATATCATTGCTGATGTCAGAGGGATCCTGGCTGAAAGCAGAGAATACCAGAAGGATGTTTACCTGTGTTTTATTGACTATGCAAAGGCATTCGACTATGTGGATCATAACAAACTATGGATAACATTGCGAAGAATGGGAATTCCAGAACACTTAATTGTGCTCATGAGGAACCTTTACATAGATCATAGATCAAGAGGCAGTTGTTTGGACAGAACAAGGAGATACTGAATGGTTTAAAGTCAGGAAAGGTGTGCCTCAGGGTTGTATTCTTTCAGCATACCTATTTAATCTGTATGCTGAACAAATAATTCGAGAAGCTGGAGTATATGAAGAAGAACAGGGCATCAGGATTGGAGGGAGACTCATTAACAACCTGCGTTATGCAGATGACACAACCTTGCTTGCTGAAAGTGAAGAGGACTTGAAGCACTTACTAATGAAGATCAAAGACCACAGCTTTCAGTGTGGATTGCACCTCCACATAAAGAAAACAAAAATCCTCACAACTGGACCAATGAGCAACATCATGATAAATGGAGAAAAGATTGAAGTTGTTAAGGATTTCATTTTACTTGGATCCACAATCAAGAGCCATGGAAGCAGCAGTCAAGAAATCAAAGGATGCATTGCATTGGGCAAATCTGCTACAAAGGACCTCTTTAAAGTGTTGAAGAGCAAAGATGTCACCCTGAAGACTAAGGCGTGCCTGACCCAAGCCATGGTATTTTCAATCGCATCACATGCATGTGAAAGCTAGACAATGAATAAGGAAGACCAAAGAAGAGTTGATGCCTTTGAATTGTGGTGTTGGCGAAGAATATTGAATATACCACGGACTGCCAAAAGAATGAACAAATCTGTCTTGGAAGAAGTGCGGTCAGAACGCGCCTTAGAGGCAAGGATGGCGAGACTGCGCCTTACATACTTTGGACATGTTGTCAAGAGGGATCAGTCCCTGGAGAAGGACATCATGCTTGGCAGAATACAGGGTCAGCGGAAAAGAGGAAGACCCTCAATGAGGTGGATTGACATAGTGGCTGCAACAATGAGCTCAAGCATAACAACAATTGTAAGGATGGCTCAGGACCAGGCAGCGTTTCGTTCTGTTGTGCATAGGGTCGCTATGAGTCAGAACTGACTCGACGGCACCTAACAACAACAACAACATATGTTAAGCACTGATCATGTGCCTAGATCTGTAGGCTTTTTTGTTAGTTACCGTCTAGTCAATTCCAACTCATGGCGACCCCATGTGTGTGGAGTAGAACTGCACAGTAGGGATTTCAAGGCTGTGGCCTTTTGGAAGCAGATCACCAGGCCTGTCTTCTGAGTCACCTTGGGGTGGGTTCATACCATGAATCTTTCAGCTAGTAGTCAAATTCATAACGGTTTGCACCACCCAGGGACTATGCCAGGATCAGAGAGGTAGATAACATCAGTAAGACTCATCCCAGCCATCAAGTAGCCATCAGTTAGGGAAGAAAACTAAAGCCCATGAAACAATTAGAGAAGCTGCATGCCAAGTTGTGAGTCACTGTTAAGCAATGACATACCAAGTGAGTGGAGAGCCCGGGAGCATACACCCCATGTGAGCGATAAGGGGGTACATTTGCATAGAGGATTTAGAAACAACAACAAACTGACTAAAGGTAGGCAGCTTTTTATCATCCCCAATGTCCAACAATTCTAAACAATGTTGATGATAAAATACTCCTCCCCCTAGGGACAGATGACTCCTACCATACCCTTCCCCCCATGTGCCACTGCTGTTAAGATCAAGAGTCCCAAGAAAGGAGAGGTTAATAGAAGCTAGAGTGGTTCGGAAAGACTTCTCGGACAAGGTGGGTCTTGGGTTGAACCTTGATGTGTGGGGAGGATTTGAATAGTGAAGACAGTGTGAGAATCCCACTTCGGTTTCTGCTACAACGAGGGGCATTCCCAGGCCAAAGACTCCAGACAGGTTGTCTCTCAGTAAGCCTGTGGAGGAGGAGCCCCTGATGGAGATGTGGTGTTCCAGAGCTCCTTGATGAAGTCTTAGCAGAGAAGGGAGAAGGCTTGCAAGCAAGCCTGAGGCACTTGAGAGGGTACAGGCTAGATTCTTGGAAAAGAATTGAGATGCACTGAAAAGTTTGGTTGAGGTTCGAGAGCACTGAAACAAAAAGAGAAAGCACTTTTAAGAAATAGAAAATGGGACAGAATGCAGAATATGTTTCCTGGAATCCACAGTGCAAACAACAAAAACTGAGCAACCAGAAGAAGCCAGTCCAACAAGCTCTGGGTGAGGCCTCTGTCCTGGGTGTAGCTCTCCCCCTCCAGGCCCTGAAGCAGTGTTATTTCTCAGCAGGGGGACCTGAGAGGCGGCTCCAAATACTGACAGGCTGTCAGGAAGGAAAGGATGACTCTAACTGTACAACTCCAGGGGCAGAATTAGGCTCAGTGGTTAGAAATTATAGGGAGACAGATTTCAACACAACGTTAGCCTGGTGTTTCTTGCCATTAGGTATATGCAGTAGGGTGCATAGTCTGAGGGATGGTGATTGCCTAGTCAGGCCCCATGAGAAAAAAGAAGCTGGACAACCACTTATCGGAGGATTGGAGGATGCTACAGGGAATATTCTAGCAACAAGCACAGATTTCTGGGACAATCTGAGTGTCCATTTTCAGTCTGAGATTCCTTGATTCCAGTTCCTCTCCTTGACCAAACTCTTTAATTTACATCATGCTACCCGATACCTGGAGCTCTGGTGGCACAGTGGTTAAGAGCTCAGCGGCTAACTAAAAGGCTGGCAGTTCAAATCCACCAACTGCTCCTTGGAAACCCTGTGGTGCAGTTCTACTCTGTCCTGTAGGGTCACTGTGAATCAGAATGAACTCAATGGCAATGAATTTTTTTCGTTCCCAATATCCGGAGTCCCTGAGTGATGCAAACAGTTAAGCACTTAGCTGCTAACCAAAAGATTGGAAGTTCAAGTCCACCTAGAGATGTCTCAGACAAAAAGCATAGCCATCTACTTCCAAAAGATCAGCCACTGAAAATCTTATGGAGCAGTAATAATCTGACACACATGGGGCCGCCATAAGTCAGGGTTGACTCAACTGAACTGAAATCCAATATCCAGACTCTTTCAAGCCATGGAAATATTAATGGTAATCCCCAAAGACATACCGTCCCGGTTAGTCCCCCTGCCCCCAGGGCCCAATCAGTGATGATCACCTCAAAGGCAAGCCAGAGAACCACATGTTTTCTTGTTATTAACAGCCAGGCTTAGTAAAAAGACAACCAGCCTTGGAAACAGGAGACCTAGGTTGTGCTCTTGAACCTGTCGTTAACTAGCTATGTAACACTGGGCAAATCCTTCTCTAGGCATTGCTTTCCTTATCTATCTAATAAAAAAGATTGTTAAGAGTAGTCCTCAGACTCTTCCTAGATCAAAAGGATTCTCTTCTTACTTTATTGAGAAAATAGAAGCAATCAGGTAAGAATCACCTCATCTTCCCACTTGCCTGCTTCTAAAGCCACGTACTCTAACTTCTCTTGTGTTAATTGAAAAGCATCTCCACTTGTACTCTGGGCGCTACATCTGCTGGATGAATTTGGTCCTAAAATTATCCTCCCACTTGTCTGCATCAACAACTTCCCTCTCCCTACTAGATTATTTCCATAAGCATACCCACAAAATACATTGTGTGGAACTTGCTGGGGACCTGATTTGAAGAAACTAGCCCCATAAAAACATTTATGGGACAATGAAGGAAAAATAAACTCTGACTAGATATTGATAATATTAAGGAATATATATATATATATATATCAGATGTGACAATGGGATTGTGGTTGTTTTTTCTGAAAGTGCTTTCCTTTAAAATAATTGAGAGGGCAGGAGGGGTAGATGGGGATATCAAACAAGATAGGATAAAAAAAATACTTGATGGGTACATGGAGGTTCTTTATACTATTTTCTCTACTTTTATATCTGCTTGAAATTGTCCAGAATAAAAGTTGTAATAACAAACAAATAAATGAGGGGCAAATTGCTCAGAAAATTTCACAATACATCTTTGTAGGGCCTTCCCAGTGTTCCAGATACACTGGCAGGGAAATGGGTGAGCGCTTCAGAAAAGAGGACTCATCCCCCGAAAGGCCAGTTCTGCAGGCAGAGAAACAGGTTGTGTGTCCCAGGCTCTGGGCTACAGCCCTGAGATTGCAGGTTCCCTGGGGCACCAGCAGGGGAAGCAGTCAGGCCTTGAGGAGAAAACCTGCTGCAGTCAAATCAATTCCAACTCATACGGATCCTATGTGACAGGGTAGAACTGCTCCATAAGGTTTCCAAGGAGCCGCTGGTGGATTCAAACTACTCACCTTTGTTTTGGTTAGCAGCAGAGGTCTTAACCGCTGCATCAAACCAGGAGGCCTCAATCAGCCTGCCCAATTCTCAGCTCACCTGGCGGCCCCAGGCCAACTCCCATTTATCCAGTGCTTACTACTTCCTTACCAAACATCTTCACGTGCCTTATCTCATTTCACCTCACCATCCCCTTGAGTTTATTCTATTATTCTCCTTCATTTCCTTAATGAGAAAACTGAGGCTTAGAGTGCAAAAGTGGCTTGCCCAAGGTTATTCAGCAGGTAAGAGGCACAGCTGGGACTTGAACCCAAGTCTCTTCTCTACAAAGACCATGTACTTTCCCTGTCTTCTCATTAACTGTGAAGTCGTAGAGGGTAGAGATTACATTTTCCATCTTTGAATCCCACATGCAAGAATCACGCTGGGAAAATGAGAAGAGCTCAGTAAACATCTACCGAATGAATGAATGGGAAACGATGTCCCCAAGTTCATTGCAGACACTTCTCTTAAGTGAGTGTTTATCATGTTACAGGGTTAATAAGCATGCCTGCTGTCTTCCCTCCTGGGTTGTAAATTCCTCAGTGGCCAAGAGGGGCTTTCCTCACTTCTGCGACCCCTATCAGGCCTGATGGTGTAGTGGTTAAGAGCTCAGCTACTAATCGAAAGGTCAGCAGTTGGAATCCATCAGCTGCTCCTTGGAAACTCTATGGGGCAGTTCTACTCATAGGGTCACTATGAGTTGGATTCAACTCAGATGGCCACAGGTTTGGTTTTTTTGTGATCAGAAGTGAGGGGGGCAGTGGTGGTTCAGTGGTAGAATCCTCGCCTTCCATGCGGGAGACCTGGCTTTGGTTCTCAGCCAATGTACCTTATGAACAGCCACCAGCCATCTGTCAGGGGAGCCTTGGGTGTTGCTGTGATGCTGGACAGGTTCCAGCAGAGCTTCTAGACTTAGGCATACTAGGAAGAAAGCCCTGACAATTTACTTCCAAAAAATCAGCCAGTGAAAACCCTATGGATCATAACGGCCTGATCCTACCGTGCATGTAGTTGCCATGAGTCAAGGGCTGACTTGATGGCAGCTAACCACAACAATAATAACATTAGAGACCCAAGAAGCAGTATGGATAAAGTGGTTAGGAAAAGAGGAGAACAGACCTCTTGGGCTGGTAGTGGTAGGTGTCCACCGTAAGACATTTAGTACATTTCCTGTTCCTTTCTCTCTCAGTGAGAGATTATGGTTTTATTGTCACAGAACAAATAGAATCATAACTTATTATTCATATGCTTACTTTTCTGACTTTCATAAAATATTTCTTCTCTGTCATTGAGAAGTAAAATTGGGATGTTGGCAACTATGTCTCCTTTCCATCTTTCCTCAGGCCATACTCACCTTGAGGTGAAATGCTGGACAGGCAAGGAACCTTCTCAATGGAATAACATGAGAATTCTCGGAGCCTGTCAATAGGTTGGCAGAGGCTAAAGGAGTATCTGAATTCACTGAGAACTCCAAGTGCCATCCATGGTCCTAGCAAATGACAAGACTTGGCATGCTCGAGCCCAATCTGAACAGAATTGATTGGTTAATAGGAGGTGGGGAGAACTAGGGGAAATGCAAAGTTTAATTTCCTTCTCTGGCTCCCTGCCAGATGGATATGACAACAGCTGCTAATATATTTCAAAGAGCCAGTTTCATACAATGCCCATAGCATGAAAATTGGGTTTTTGTCAAGCCCTGGAAGCAAAAATGGAAAATCACGAGGTGGAAACCTAGGGCTGGCATTGCCCTGGTGGGCATGTTCACACGTCTTGACCCTGGCAGCTCCAGCTAGTAGCAGCTCCTTGCCAGCCTGGCCTAAGGTCCTCCCTCCTGGAGAGAAGTATCAGAGTGTCTGCCAGGAGCCTCATGTCACTGAGGCGACCATGCGTTTTAAGTCAGCCCTGAAAATTCCCAGGGATTTCAGGGGCAGAAAGATATCAGGAGGGCTCAGACACCAGTCAGAAATGGAGCAAATAGGATTTAATAACCAATGATACATCCGTGCTCTTCTGATCAGTTCCTGCCTAGCACATCCAAGTGTGTCTGTCCAGGAGGAGGGGTGGGCCAACCATAACTTGATTGATTTAGTTGGAACAACGACCAAACAGGCCAGGCTGACATCTAACCACCTCATTCTAAGGTACTACTCTTCCACTAAGGACCTGGGAACAAGTGTCTCCCACCCCCTCAACATCACTAAAGGAGGAACGTATGGTGAGATGGAGTCACGGTGCACGGAGAATCCCTCAAATCGACTTCTATCTCAGCCCCTTGAGGGAACTGTGCCAGGTTCCCAGGGAGAGAAGGGCTGTTATTAAAAGTGATGCAAATGAAGATTTCCAGCTCTCGAGGCACTGCGAGCTCTGCTGACATTGACAGAAAGATGAGGTGCTTCTACTTCCCACCTCTCTTTGTAGCGAGGAGCCGAAAGGTAGAAGGAGAGGTCACTGAGAGAATGGGAGCTGGCGAAGGCTGTTGATTGGCTTACCCCAACCCAGCCCCCAACCTAGGTGCTCCTCATTGCCAACCCTAATTGAATTGTATTGGTAATTCTCTAAGGCAGCCAATCAGATCCATGTCAGCCCGGATTGAAAGGGATTTCCAAAGTTTTGTTCTGGGTCTCTTTGCCTCAGCAAACAAGATTAGGGCGCAATGTGGAAAACATATCAGGAATGTTTTTCTTATTAATCCATGGGCGGAGTGCTGCTGCCCCTTGGGGTGGATGGTGGGGGTTCAAGTGCTCCAGGAACTAAACCAGACAGATGCCCAAACATGACCTGAGCACGAAACCTTATTACTAAATCACTTGTGTATGGATACAAGTTCTGTCTCCAAAGGAAATTCTGGTCGACTACTTTTGGAATCAGACAGGTGACTCTACTGCACGGTCCTCAACCCTGTCTCTAGGCTCCCAGGGAAACATCTCTAGACCTGAACGCAATGCATGCTGGGTCTGTATTTTTCTGGTGGGAAAGTTCATTACTCTCAGCAGATTCTCCAAAGACAATGTCTCATAAGGGATTTGTTATGGATCAAATTGTGTCCCCAAAAATATGTGTTGTAAATCCAAACCCCCTATACCTGTGGATGTAATCCCATTTGGGAATAGGATTTCCTTTGTTATGTTAATAAGGCCATATCAGTGTAGGGTGTGTCTTAAACCAAACCAGTTTTGAGATTAAAAAAAAAAAGAGCAGATAAGGCACAGAAGCAAGCACAAATGGAGGAAAGATAAATGCCACTTGGAGATTTCCAAGAAACACCCAGAACACTAGAAAAGCGGAGACAAGGGCTTTTCCCCCAAAGCTGACCGTGTGAGAGCCTTCCCCTAGAGCTGGTGTCGTGAATTTGGACTTCTAGCACCCTTAACTGTGAGAAGATAAATTTCTGTTCGTTAAAGCCAACCACTTGGGGATATTTCTGTTATAGCAGCACTAAGAAACTAAGACAAAGTTGAAAACCAATGATCTAGAGGCAGAAACTGGTGGGTTTACTAACAGGCCCAGTGGTCTGGTGGCCCTGCCCAAGTACAGATTGATGCAATTGACCTTACATAGGGAGGATAAGGAAACACTGGTGGCGTAGTGGTTAAGTGCTACGGCTGCTAACCAAATGATCAGCAGTTTGAATCCACCAGGCACTCCTTGGAAACTCTATGGGGCAGTTCTACTCTGTTCTATAGGGTCACTATGAGTCAGAACCTATTCGACAGCACTGGGTTTGTTGTTTGGCTTTAGGGAGGATAAACAAATTATAGAGTTCTTCAGATTTCCACTGCCTTTTTAATTCATCAAAGTTACTAAACCTGATCTTCTCACAAGAACCTCCAAGGGTTTGTTTCATCAGCCAGTTTATTACAAAGGCTGGTGACTTCAAATTTGCATTGCAAATAGCTCCTTTGTGTTGACATTTCATTTGGACTTGAAGGGCCCATAATATTTTTCCACATTTTGGGCAAGGTTAATGGCTCCCAACCAGTAACCAGTAGATATTCATCTACTCAAAATATAATAGATGCTCAATAGCTAGAATTTGAATAAATGAATGAATGAATTTGCAGACAGATCTCCAAATGCAGAGTAGCAAATACACATTCAGGTGTCTCTAAAAAATTATAAAATTAAAAGGCTTTGCTTTTTTTTTTTTAGATTAAATACTCATTCATCATTCATTCAACAAATGTTTATTCAATACCTCATTTAATTCCTGACTGAAAACTCATGACAGCAGGAAGCCTGGGACTAAGTCATATTCAACTTTGCATCTCTGACATTTCCTGGTACATATGAAATCCTTGGTAAGTATTTGTTGGATAAAAAAGGAATTCTGGATGTCTTTTTTCTTTTTTTATTATTTTTTAGGAAGCACCAAGCACACTCAAGCTAAGAACTGATTTATGCTCCCCCTTCTGAAATAAGATTAAAATCTTAGCAGAGAAACAGCCTTGGTGGCCCTTTGAATATTCACAGTGTATAGAGACTTGAAGAGTTAGCAGCCCATTCATTTATTAGTTCAACACACATTTTTTAGACACCAGTCACTATGTAGGCACCTAGGGCACAGAGGTAAGCCTGGTCTTTGCCAAATGATGAGCAAGTCAGCAATTTTAATAAAGCTTTGTTAAGAGTTCAGCTGCTAACCAAAACGTCAGCAGTTTGAATCCACCAGCCACTCCTTGGAAACCCTATGTGACAGTTCTACTCTGTCCTATACAGTCTCTATGAGTCAGAATTGACTCGACAGCAATGGACTTGGTTTGGTTTTTATTGACTGGGGGAAAGGTAAGGGGTATTAGCCAGCGTGGCTAAGGAAGGAGGTAAGTAGACCCTAGCCAAGTCCACCGAGCCCGGAAAGTTTCCCAAAGGTGTGATGTGTAACTGAAATTGAAGGATGATGGTGACTGAGCTATGAGTCGGAATTGACTCGAGGGCACTGGGTTGGGTTTGGGTGAATGAGCCAGGCAAAGGGGACAGAACTGGAGGTATCACAGGACACATCTAGAGAAATTCAAGATCAGGCCTGAAAAATCCTCAGTCCACAGCTGTTCAGACAACTAATAGCTGTAAACTGGAGCCAAGGTAAGTTTCTTAACCACTGTGGGCCTGTAAGATCCCGGCTGGCTATAATATTCTTTGACCTGGAAACCCCATCTCACTCCCAGAAATATCTGCCTTCCTTCTAGGACAGGTCTTAGAGACTTCCTTGTGGCTCTGGCCAACCCCTATCCCTTCACAAGGAGTTGGCTTCAATTATAGCAGGACAGTTTTAGGTTAGCCTTAAGAGGCCCTGGAAGTGATGGGTCAAATATTGCCTCCCAAGCTTCGAGGGACTGTTGAAGGCCTAGGAATAGTTTGGAAGGAGGAGATAAAACACCTTGGCCCAATTTCACCTCTACCTTCTTTCTCAACAATAAGATCCATAGTGAACCTGAGAAGGAATTTGATGAGCAGAGATTTTTCTTCAAAGAGGGAAAAGCATGTGTGAGGCCTGAAGGTGATCAATAGTGTGGCCCATCAGAGGGACTAAAAGCAGTTCAGTAAGAGGAGGAGGAAGACCCCAGGACATCCTTTTAGCTCAGTAATGAAGTCATTCCTGAGGTTCACCCTTAAGCCAAAGATTAGACAGGCCCATAAAACAAAACGAGACTAAAGGGGCACACCAGCGCAGAGACAAGGACTAGAAGGCAGGAGGGAACAGGAAATCTGGTGAATAGAGAACCCAAGGTCAAGGAAGGAGAGTGTTGACATGTTGTGAGGTTGTTAACCAATGTCATAAAAGAACATGTACTAACTGTTTAACAAGAAGCTAGTTTATTCTGTAAACCTTCATCTAAAGCACAATTAAAAAAAAAAAAGAGGAGGAGGAAGAGATGAGCCTGGAGAGACAGGCAGGGCCAAAACTGCAGAGCCTTCTGGTCCAAGTAAGAAATACATTTCAAATCCTAAGAACAAGGGGAATGGACGTTAAGCAGAGGTGTGGCATCACTCATATTTGTGCTTTTCAAAACCTGTCTGACTTCAGAGATTCTTGTCAGGAAGCTACAGCAGTTCTACAGCTGAACAATGATGGTGACTCCGGCTGAGGGTGGCAGTGTCAATGCAAAGAAGTGCATGAATTTAAGCAATATGTAGAAGATTGTCAACAAATGTATTGTGCTCTTGCTATATGTCGTGCTGGACTGTCTCATTTAATTCTCATAGCAACTCTCTTGGATCATTTCTATTATTATTCCTATTTCACAGAAGAAACTGACACATTGAGCTGAGTAAATTGCTGAAGACCACACAGCTTGTAAATGGCAGAGCTGAGATTCAAGCCAGCTACTCAAACTCCAGTCCTCCTAACCTTCTCTCTTAATCATCATGCCATACTACTTAGGTTTCTAGCTTGAGCAATGACAGGGAAACAGTGGTGCCATTTGTTGAGGTAGAAAACACAGGAGAATTCATGAATTTGAGTGGGAAGAGCGTTGTGAGTTTAGTTCTCAATAAGCTTACGGGACATCCAAATGGAACCAAGCAGTGGGCTGTCTGGAGCTCAGGAGACAGGTCTGATGGGGGCAGGATAGAGACAGAGATTTGAGAATCATCAGCAAGTAAGCCAGAATCACAATTCACAGCCTTCCTCATTGAGAATGATGCTGAGTTTGGAAGCAGATTCAATGTTTTCAAAGGAGGAGAAAGTGGGAAGATGTCAGTAAGGGTGAGCCCAGCCAGGCCAGGGCATTGGGAGCTCCAGGTCACGCCCAATAGCCACTCAAACGGTCTAGTCAGACCCAGTGCGAATGTTCTGGAATGCCCAGCCTTCCCAAGCAGGCTTTTGGCACCTGGTCCAAGCCTAAGCCACAGGACCTGCTTTAATACTGATTAACTCCTCTTTAAAAAAGCCATGTTTCCACATTGCCTGCCAAAACGGTAACAGACAGATAATGTACTGTGTCATTAACACATCCCTGTCTATTTAAAAACCTCCAGAGAAGCAAGCAGATGAGCCTTGGAGTTAGCTCAGCAGTGGGGATTATTGCCTGGTTAATTATAAACAATGTTTTCAGAACTCCTGAAGACGCTAAGGGGGATACAGCCCCTGTCTGCCCTGACAAGCCAGGGGTGACTGTTGAAAAGTATCAACACAATTCAAATCAATGGAAGTTAAGAGGTGACATGACAACCTGGTGCAATTGTGTAGCCAAGAATTGAACCTTACCCGTGGGGCAGCATGGCAACTATCCCCTAGTGATCCTCGCCACTTGGTATTCATGCCCTGTGTGGTCCCCTCCCACAGTGAATCAGGCCTGGCCCAGTGTGGCCAGTAGAATATAGCAGAAGTGTGTGACTTTCAAAGCTAGATCATAAATGACATTGCAGATTCCACCTTGGCTTCTTGGATTGGGATTCTCTGGGAGAATCCAGATACCATGTTGTGAAGATACTCAAACAGCCCTCCAGAGAAGCCCAGGTAGCCAAGAATTGAGACCCCAAGACAACAACCAGCACCAACTTGCCAGCCATGTGAGTGAGCCCCAGTCAAGCCTTCAGATGACTACAGCCCCAGCTGACATGCTGACATCTAAGTGCAACATCAAGAGAGACCCTGAGCCGGAACCACCCAACCAAGCTGACCAACAATAACTGTTAAAGACACAATAAATGATTATTGTCATTTTAAGCCACTGAGTTTTGGGGTGGATTGTTATGTGAACCAACATAGTCAATGAAAAACTGGGTCTTGGTTTGAAAAAGAAATAATAATATATCAACTGAGTCCCTACTATGCCCAAGGGACTTGCCTACATTATTTTGTTTCATCATCATAACATCTCTATGAGGTAGATAATCAGCCCCATTTTACAAATGAAAAAATTGAGGCTCCAAATAAACAAGATTGCAGAGCCTGCCCAGCCCCACAGTAGGAGGCAGGAGAACCAGGTTGTGAATCCTGACCCTCCTGCCTTCAACACTCTCACTCTAGCTATTCCTACCTCCCTGGGAGTAAGCAGCTCCAGGCTATAGTTCTCGCTACGAGTCGGAATCAACTGGAGGGCAGTGGGTTTGGAGATTATAGTTCTAGTTCTGTCACTAAATTGCGTAGTAATTTTGGGAAAATCAGCCATACCCTCTGGGCCCATTTTCTCCTCTGTAAAGTGGGGGAGTTGCAATCTTTGGCCTATAAGGTCCCAGCTGGCTATAATATTCTTTGACCCAGAGGCCAGAAACATCTGCCTTCCTTCTAGGGCAGGTCTTTCTCAGAGATTTCCGTGTGGCTCTGGCTGTCCCTTACCTCCTCAAAAGCAGTTGGCTTCAATTGCAGCAGGAGGGTCTTAGGTTCACCTTAAGAGGTCCCCGGAAATAAGAAACCTAGGTTACCAAGAAAACCTAAGAGACCTTCCCTGGAGGGTTTCCAAAATAATGTTAATAACCATTCTGTCTAGGAGCTCTTCGACTACCTGGGCAAGTTAGAAAGAAATGAAGCTAAGTCTGAAAGAAGTCAGGTGATGGGCTTTTAGTAATTTTTATCTTTCACATAGTAAGAGTCTGAAGGAGGATTTGCGGAATAAATGAATGAACGATAGGCCTTTTTCCTTGTGTAAAGAGGAAATGAGCTGTGTGACAGTGGGCAAGTTACTTAACCACTCTGAGCCTAAATTTCCTTATCTGTAAATAGTAATTAACCTAAAAGGATATCATAATTATAAAACATAATATTGCATGCAAAGCCTTTAGCAAAGTGCCTGGCATGTAGAATGTGCTCAATAAAAGTCAGTCATTATTCTATTAAAGAAGAATGACATTATTTACTCAAGAGAGATGAAAGACATTTCTTCTTTATCGGCATCATTGACAGTTGGAATACAGATTCTTTCTGTTTCTATGAACCTTTGAAAAGCTTTGGCACCTGTGGAAAAGAAGTGGATTTTGGAAGGAGAGGGCCAGATGTTAAACTCAATAAAACTTTCCCACCACACTCCACCTGCTTAATATCTGCCTTGGCTGCATCTCCCCTTTGGGGCTTTCCAACTTCAACCCCCATTTTTACCATGACCACCCCCAGGACCCATCTGCGAACTCCATCACCCAGTATATTTAAATGTCACCCACCCAGCTGGCCCACTCTTGACCCAAATTGGGTAATCTATAAGTTCATTAGCCCTATAAGAAAACTGACCCTGATGGGTGGTCACTTACCAGGGACCCCAGTAAGGGATCCAAATTAAGGCCTTTCCTCACAAAAGGGACTTTCAGCCCCACTGTCTATATAATGTAGCAGCTACCTGCATACCTCTCCCAGGAGAACTCCAGCAAGGGGCTGCTCAGCCTCCTCCCTCCTGCCCATCTCCAGATCAGACCCTCTAAACCCACCCACTGGGAAGGCTTATTCCTGCAATTCAGTCCACTACGAGCAATTGTCCAAGAGCATTAGCTCCTGTATGGGTCTCTAGAACGCAGGCCCGTAGGTAGCACTACTTCCATTCTGACTCTGCAGATGCCACAAATCCTTTCTTATCTCTCACCTAGCACAGAAAGGAAATGGCTCTGGCATTACTATGATCAAGCATATGTAGTCCAAAAAGAGATCTGTCAGGTTTCATCAGGGGCTGTTGATGGCTAACTCAGTTAAAATCTCTTATTTCATTAGAGGAGGAGACCATAATTATATCTTAAAGCCCATAGTAAAGGATCATAATAGTTAAATAAGCAAGCAGGGCTCCAGAACATTCAATAACACAATCAGGTTAGGCTAGGGAGTAAATATGATCATTAGATCAAAGATGGCCCTTGGTTTTCATTAAGCTCCACTAAGATTGCCAGTGGAGATGATCTGTTTTCTATTCACCTTAGTTGGCTCTAAGTATTCTATTCACTATCCCACCATCAAAAGCACCATGAACCTCAACAACAGATTGACTTTAGCAGGAATCTTATATTCAATTTAGGGAAAATGAAGCCAACTCGGAGTTGACATGACCAGATATGGATTCAGGTCTGTACAGCCCTTTAGCATTTACAAAGCTTTGTCACCTTCATTATCTCATCTAATTTAACCTCATAACAACACTTATCCCCATTTTTCAGGCACAGAAAATGAGGCTGAGAGATGCTCATTCACCATTCATTGAGTGTCTACTATCTGTTAGACAATGTGTCAGGCAGGGTGGGAGAGAGTGGTGTCACACAAAGAACTTACCCAAGGTCACAGACCCAGTAAGAGGCAGGGCTGCGATTCCAACCTCACTCTTCCACCACTTGCTCTGGGTCTGACTGTGACCTTGAAGCTGGGCCAGCAGAATCAGCCCCCCTGACTGGGGAGAGGCACAAGGTGTTTGTCCCACAGCCAGGTACACATTTGTTTTCCTGTAACCCAGGGCCTTTATTTTGAAAAGATCCATCTTAAACTACTTAAAAGAGATCAGTTCTAAAATAAGAGATTTTTCTTTTTTTCCCCTTCATTAGAAGGACCAGGAGCCCAGTGAGATGAACAAGAATATTCTGAAAGAAAGTGAAAAAGCCCCACCAGGACTTTGCAGTGTTCTGTATAAAGAAGCTACCTGCCTCCCCTTCTAAAGTGCTGGACTTTCCTGATCCAAACCAAACACCAAACCCACTACTGTCGAGTCTATTCCGACTCACAGCGACCCTACAGGACAGAGTAGAACTGCCCTGTAAGGTTTCCAAGGAGCACCAGTGGATTTACACTGCCGACCTTTTGGTTAGCAGCCAAATGCTTAAACACTCTATAAAGAATAATTCAATACAACAAAACTGTCTCCTGTCAACAATCTTTCTCTTGCATATGTGAAATTATCCCCTTATGGGTTTGTCTCACTTTACTAGACCATTAAGTTCCTCAGGATGGCAATTGTGCCTAGCACAGCGTCAGACAAACATTTGGAGCTCAATCAATCTTCATTAAATTGAAATGATCTCCACAAAAAAATCTGTGTGTTTAAGGTGTGCTTCAGTTATACAGTACACTCAGGAAATTAGGTTTTCTACAGATGAGGATATTTTCTAGTTAACTTAGAAATATTCTCTTATACATCAAAATTTTTCACACAGTAGTTCTCTAATGTCCTTGGGTAGAATTGGCATCTCTTACTTTTTGCTCCTACTCATTTTATTTTTACCCTAGTATAAGAGCTTGGCTGCTAATCAAAATGTCAGTAGTTCGAATCCACCAGCTGCTCCTTAGAAACCCTATGGTGCAGTTCTACTCTGTCCTATAGCGTAGTTATAAGTTGAAACTGACTCAACAGCAATGGGTTTGGTTTGGTTTTATAACACTGAAGTCCCTGGGTAGTGTAAACTGTTAACATGCTCAGCTCATAACCAAAAGGCTGGAGGTTCCAGCCCACCCAGCAGTGCCTCAAAAGAAAGGCCTGGTGCTCTACGTCTGAAAAATCAGCCACAGAAAACCCTATGGGGCACAGCTCTAATCTGACACACATGGAGTCACCATGAATCAGAGCTGACTCAATGGCAACTAGTTTTTTCTAACACTGTATTACAATGGTTGGTTTACACCGAAGATGCCTTATACACAGATTTAACTTATGTGCCAACAGATATAACGCTTCTTTATAAATACCTTTCCGATTTTTTTTTTTTTCCCCACTAGACTGTGAGGTCCCTAAGGATCAGACCTGAGTCTTTTGTGCCTGTTTCTTTATTGTGGGACCTGGCACAGAGTATGTAATGGCAGAGCTATCTAAGGAAGGAAGAGATGGAGGGAGCCAGGGAGAAAATGAGGGAAGGAAGGGGGGAGGGAGCCAGGGAGGAAAGGAGAAGGAGGAGGAGGAGGGAGACATGGAGGAAGGAAGGGAGGAAAGAAGGGAGGGAGGGAGGGAGGGAGGGAGGGAGGAAGGAAGGAAGGAAGGAAGGAAGGAAGGAAGGAAGGAAGGAAGGAAGGAAGGAAGGAAGGAAGGAAGGAAGGAAGGAAGGAAGGAAGGAAGGAAGGAAGGAAGGAAGGAAGGAAGGAAGGAGAGATGGAGGGACGGAGGGAGAGATGAAAAAGAAATGGAGGGAGAGGGAGGAGTTGAGCGGAGAAAGAGAAAAAAAGAAGTCAGCCTGAAGAAATGGAGCGCTAAGAGGATAGTAAAGAATCACCAAAACAAGTTCTGGAAGGTGACAGAAATATAGAGACGTGAGATCAACATCTCTCCTTTGAGGATGTTTGCTAATTTCAGAATAGGCTACTTTCGGAATTTTTGAGACTCCAGGCATTAAGGAGACAAATTTGTAGTCCAAGGCCTACCAGGGTGGGGGGCCTAACAAGCCCCTCATGCCAAAGGGCCGTGAGGGTGAGCCAGGGGGTGCGGACCAGCCCTTGCAGTGACTGCAGCTCAGCTCCAAATCATCTCAGTCCCTGAAACCAGATCCTGAGGGTCCCTGATTGCTCGGCCCCCAGGTGCCTGGGAGAAGCTGGTGAAAGTTCTCACTAGAGGCAGAAGCAAAAATGAAGTCAGAATAAAGGCATCTTCAGACAAACAGAAGTGAAGGGATTTGTCATCAGTGGACCTGCGTTAAAGGAAATACTAAACTGGGTTTTTCAAGTAGAAGAAAAATTATCCCAGATGGGTTGGCATATATGTAGGAAGAAATGAAAAGGAATGAAAAAAGGAGAATATGTGTGTGATATTGGCTGTATAGAACAATAATAAAAATGTCTTGTGAGGTTTAAAATATACGTAAGTTAAAATACACAATAATGGTGTAGAAGTCAGGAAAGAACATATGGCGTTTAAGTATCCTAAGATCTTTGCGTTTGGAAAAAGGGCAAAAGTACCAATTAATATTGTACTACATACAATTAATATTGTACTATGATAAGTCAGGAGCCCTGCTGGTACAGTGGTTAAGAGCTTGGCTGCTAACCAAAAGGTCGCAGCAGTTCAAATCTACCACCCACTCCTTGGAAACCATATGGGGCAGTTCTACTCTGTCCTATAGGGTCACCATGAGTCAGAATCGACTCGATGGCAACAGGTTTGGTCTTTGGTTTATAATAAGTCAAGACTCCCCTGGGTGGTGCAAATGGTTAACACGCTTGGCTGCTAACCAAAAGCCTGGAAATTCAAGTCCACCCAGAGACACCTTGGAAGAAAGGCCTGGCAGTCTACTTCCTAAAAATCAGCCATCAAAAATCCTATGTAGCACAATTTTACTGTGACACACATGGTGGTGCCATGAGTTGGAATTAGCTTGATAGCAACTGATTACTGGTTATGATAAGACAAGGTTACCTAAGTTATTCCTAGGTAACCAATGCAAGAATAACAAAAGGGTGTATAATTTCAAGGCTAGTATGGTTCTGGAAACCCTGGTGGCATAGTGGGTAAGAGCTACAGCTGCTAACCAAGAGGTCAGCAGTTCAAATCCACCAGGCGCTCCTTGGAAACTCTATCGGGCAGTTCTACTCTGTCCTATAGGGTCGCTATGAGTCGGAATCGACTCAACGGCAATGGGTTTGTTTCTTTTTATTGTTGTTCTTAGTTAGTTGCTGTCGAGTAGATTCCCACCCATGGCTGCCCCAAGTGTGCAGAGGAGAACTGCTCCATAGAGTTTTCAAGGCTATGACCTTTCAGAAGCAGATCACCAGGCCTGTCCTCCAAGTGGTTTCAAACCACCAACTTTTCAACTAGCAGTAGAGCGTTTAACGATTTGTGCCACCCGTGGAATCCTAAGGCTAATGGAAGGTAGAAATGAAATAGTTTTTAAAAATCAGTCTAACAGAGGAGAAAAGGAAAAAGGAAGCAGGTGAGATGAGGAGAAAGCAGAGTAGGATGGGAGATTTAAACCCAGACACATCAATGATTATTTAAGTGTAAACAGATTCAGTCCTCCAATTAAAAGACAAGATTATTGATCTGGATATAAAAACAAAACACTGCCATATGCTCTTTACAAGAGATACATATAGCACGTAAGGATACAGAGAAGTTGACAATAAAATAATAGACAAGAATGCGCCATAGAAATGCTAACTTATAAAAATCTGGTGAGCACTATCATAAAATTTAAGGTAGGAAAAAATTACCAGAGATTAAGAGGATACTTCATTATGATAAAAGGCTTAATTCACCAGGAAGAAACAACAATTTTAAAAGTTTATGTACTTAATAACTTAGTCTCAAAATAAATGAAGCAAATGAACTGGAGAATAAACAAATCTATATAAATAGTAGGAGATTTAAACACACTTCTCCAAAATTGATAGAACAAGCAGACAAAAATCAGTAAGGACATAAAAAATGTGTAACAAACCTAACCTAACTGACATGTTTAGAACTCCACATCCAGAATCGCAAATTACACATTCTTTTCAAGCACACTCAGAACGCTTACAAAGACTAACCTTATGCTGGGCCATAAAGTCTCAACAAATTTCAAAAGATAGGAATCAAGCTGAGTATCTTTAACCACACTGCAATTAAGCTAGAAATCAATAACATAAAAGATTACTACAAGCCCCGTATGTTTAGGAATTAATACACCATCTAAATAATCAGTGAAGAAATCACAATGGAGATTAGAATTATTTTAAGTGATAGAAAAATAGTACATATCCAAATTTCTGGGGTTCCCCTAAACCATGGCTGTATTAGAAAAGAAGAAAAATAAAATCAGTGAATTCTCAATCATACTGGCCAATTACAACTTTTCCCTTCAAAAGGCCTGGTCCAATCTCCTGCACCTGTCTCCAGGCTTACTGAATGGACTTTGACCCTCTCCTGGGTTGAATCCTCCATTTCCTGGACCCTACTTCTTTTTCTCTCTTATTTTACCTCTTCCTTTAGACGTGGTACATCCTCAAGGAACTTCCCAAGAAAAGGCACATAGAAGATAAAATTTCCCAGTCCTTACATGTCTAAAAATGATTCTACCCTTACATTTGACTATTAGTTTGTCTAGGCATAGGACTTTAGGTTAAAATTCTTTTTTTCCTCAGAACCTTGAGGACATATCTCCATTGATCACCAACATCCAATGCTGCTGATGACAAGGAGTCTGATGCTATGCTGTTTCTTGTTTCTTTGTGGACAGTCTTTTTTTTTTTTTTTCACTTTGGAAGCTTTTAGGAGTTTCACTCTTGGTTTTTTTTTTTTTTTCCTAAATGTCACACTAATTTATTACTCAACTTCATACATTAAAAATGAAATATATGAACAAGCTTTTCTTAAACACAAGATATTTCATGTTACTTTTTTTTATCTTTGAACTTTTTTTTTCATTTCACTTAGTCCCCAGCATTGTATTTTAATGGAATAAATTATATTTCAATGACCTTTATTGATCATCCCGTTATAACTTTCTGCAACAAAAATAAGGACATAAATAAAACTGAAATAAAAAATTCCTGTGATCATGAGAATCTAAGTGTTAGTATTTTTTCTATGTTTCATTTTTATTTTAATTGTTATTAGTATACACTTTGATCAAGAATAAATACATTTATAATGGATACATTCATGGATGGATTTATTTTAATTGCTATAATGACATTGTATGCAATGTAAATTTTATTCTTAGTTTTCATTTTATAGATGTCAGTCCTGAGAAAACTCATCCACAAAAATAAAATGAGAAGGGAAGGAGTTTTGTTTTAGAAATGTTATTCAATTCTTTGAACTTCTTCCAAGTGTTATGCCAAAAATCACATAGTGATCTCTAATAAAAGATTACTGCTAACGATCCCTCAACTGACAACTCAATTAACATCTTCAATTTTGTTTAAAAGAAAGGACTGGAAATTAAGTGATTTGTAAAACAATTTCTTACTCAGCCATTCTCTTTCTCAATACAATCACCAGTATTCTGAATTTTCTCTTTGTTCAGTGCCCTGAAGGTTTTTTAATTCCCTTTTCAGTTTTTTTTTTTTCTCTTTTTATTGTACTTTATTTTTATTTTTTTAATAACTTTTATTAAGCTTCAGGTGAACGTTTACAAATCCAATCAGTCTGTCACATATCAGTTTACATACATCTCACTCCCTACTCCCACCCGCTCTCCCCCTAATGAGTCCGCCCTTTCAGTCTCTCCTTTCTTGACAATTTTGCCAGCTTCCCTCTCTCTCTATCCTCCCATCCCCCCTCCGGACAAGAGCTGCCAACACACTCTCAAGTGTCCACCTGATATCATTAGCTCACTCTTCATCAGCGTCTCTCTCCCCCCCGCTGACCAGTCCCTTTCATGTCTGATGAGTTGTCTTCGGGGATGGTTCCTGTCCTGTGTCAACACAAGGTCTGGGGAGCATGGCCGTCGGGATTCCTCCAGTCTCAGTCAGACCATTAAGTTTGGTCTTTTTATGAGAATTTGGGGTCTGTATCCCACGGATCTCCTGCTCCCTCAGGGGTCCTCTGCTGTGCTCCCTGTCAGGGCAGTCATCGATTGTGGCCGGGCACCAACTAGTTCTTCTGGTCTCAGGATGATGTAGGTCTCTGGTTCATGTGGCCCTTTCTGTCTCTTGGGCTCTTAGTTGTCGTGTGGCCTTTGGTGTTCATTTTCCTTTGCTCCAGGTGGGTTGAGACCAATTGATGCATCTTGGATGGCCGCTTGTTAGCATTTAAGACCCCAGACGCCACATTTCAAAGTGGGATGCAGAATGATTTCATAATAGAATTATTTTGCCAATTGACTTAGAAGTCCCCGCAAACCATGTTCCCCAGACCCCCGCCCTTGCTCCGCTGACCTTTGAAGCATTCATTTTATCCCGGAAACTTCTTTGCTTTTGGTCCAGTCCAATTGAGCTGACCTTCCATGTATTGAGTGTTGTCTTTCCCTTCACCTAAAGCAGTTCTTATCTACTGATTAATCAATAAAAAACCCTCTCCCACCCTTCCTCCCTCCCCACCTCGTAACCACAAAAGTATGTGTTCTTCTCAGGTTTACTATTTCTCAAGATCTTATAATAGTGGTCTTATACAATATTTGTCCTTTTGCCTCTGACTAATTTCGCTCAGCATAATGCCTTCCAGGTTCCTCCATGTTATGAAATGTTTCACAGATTCGTCACTGTTCTTTATCGATGCGTAGTATTCCATTGTGTGAATATACCACAATTTATTTACCCATTCATCTGTTGATGGACACCTTGGTTGCTTCCAACTTTTTGCTATTGTAGACAGAGCTGCAATAAACATGGGTGTGCATATATCTGTTTGTATGAAGGCTCTTGTATCTCTAGAGTATATTCCTAGGAGTGGGATTTCTGGGTTGTATGGTAGTTCTATTTCTAACTGTTTAAGATAATGCCAGATAGATTTCCAAAGTGGTTGTACCATTTTACACTCCCACCAGCAGTGTATGAGAGTTCCAATCTCTCTGCAGCCTCTCCAACATTTATTATTTTGTGTTTTTTGGATTAATGCCAGCCTTGCTGGTGTGAGATGGAATCTCATCGTAGTTTTAATTTGCATTTCTCTAATGGCTAACTATCGAGAGCATTTTCTCATGTATCTGTTGGCTGCCTGAATATCTTCTTTAGTGAAATGTGTGTTCATATCCTTTGCCCACTTCTTGATTGGGTTGTTTGTCTTTTTCTGGTTGAGTTTTGACAGAATCATGTAGATTTTAGAGATCAGGCGCTGGTCGGAGATGTCATAGCTGAAAATTCTTTCCCAATCTGTAGGTGGTCTTTTTACTCTTTTGGAGAAGTCTTTAGATGAACTTAGGTGTTTGATTTTTAGGAGCTCCCAGTTATCGGGTTTCTCTTCATCATTTTTGGCAATGTTTTGTATTCTGTTTATGCCCTGTATTAGGGCTCCTAGGGTTGTCCCAATTTTTGCTTCCATGATCTTTATCGTTTTAGTCTTTATGTTTAGGTCTTTGATCCACTTGGAGTTAGTTTTTGTGCATGGTGTGAGGTATGGGTCCTGTTTCATTTTTTTGCAAATGGATATCCAGTTATGCCAGCACCATTTGTTAAAAAGGCTATCTTTTCCCCAGTTAATTGACACTGGTCCTTTGTCAAATATCAGCTGCTCATACGTGGATGGATCTATGTCTGGGTTCTCAATTCTGTTCCATTGGTCTATGTGTCTGTTGTTGTACCAATACCAGGCTGTTTTGACTACTGTGGCTGTATAATAGGTTCTGAAGTCAGGTAAGGTGAGGCCTCCCACTTTCTTCTTCTTTTTCAGTAGTGCTTTGCTTATCCAGGGCTTCTTTCCCTTCCATATGAAATTGGTGATTTGTTTCTCTATCCCCTTAAAATATGACATTGGAATTTGGATCGGAAGTGCGTTAAATGTATAGATGGCTTTTGGTAGAATAGACATTTTTACTATGTTAAGTCTTCCTATCCATGAGCAAGGTATGTTTTTCCACTTAAGTATGTCCTTTTGAATTTCTTGTAGTAGAGCTTTGTAGTTTTCTTTGTATAGGTCTTTTACATCTTTGGTAAGATTTATTCCTAAGTATCTTATCTTCTTGGGGGCTACTGTGAATGGTATTGATTTGGTTATTTCCTCTTCGGTGTTCTTTTTGTTGATGTAGAGGAATCCAAGTGATTTTTGTATGTTTATTTTATAACCTGAGACTCTGCCAAACTCTTCTATTAGTTTCAGTAGTTTTCTGGTGGATTTCTTAGGGTTTTCTGTGTATATAATCATGTCATCTGCAAATAGTGATAACTTTACTTCTTCCTTGCCAATCCGGATACCTTTTATTTCTTTGTCTAGCCTAATTGCCCTGGCTAGGACTTCTAGCACAATGTTGAATAAGAGCGGTGATAAAGGGCATCCTTGTCTGGTTTCCTTTCTCAAGGGAATGCTTTCAGGTTCTCTCCATTTAGAGTGATATTGGCTGTTGGCTTTGCATAGATGCCCTTTATTATGTTGAGGAATTTTCCTTCAATTCCTATTTTGGTAAGAGTTTTTATCATGGATGGGTGTTGGACTTTGTCAAATGCCTTTTCTGCATCAATTGATAAGATCATGTGGTTTTTGTCTTTTGTTTTATTTATGTGATGGATTACATTAATGGTTTTTCTGATATTAAACCAGCCTTGCATACCTGGTATAAATCCCACTTGATCAGGGTGAATTATTTTTTTGATGTGTTGTTGGATTCTATTGGCTAGAATTTTGTTGAGGGTTTTTGCATCAATGTTCATGAGGGATATAGGTCTATAATTTTCTTTTTTTGTAATGTCTTTACCTGGTTTTGGTATCAGGGAGATGGTGGCTTCACAGAATGAGTTGGGTAGTATTCCGTCATTTTCTATGCTTTGGAATACCTTTAGTAGTAGTGGTGTTAACTCTTCTCTGAAAGTTTGGTAGAACTCTGCAGTGAAGCCATCCGGGCCAGGGCTTTTTTTTGTTGGGAGTTTTTTGATTACTGTTTCAATCTCTTTTTTTGTTATGGGTCTATTTAGTTGTTCTACTTCTGAATGTGTTAGTTTAGGTAGGTAGTGTTTTTCCAGGAATTCATCCATTTCTTCTAGGTTTTCAAATTTGTTAGAGTACAATTTTTCATAATAATCTGAAATGATTCTTTTAATTTCATTTGGTTCTGTTGTGATGTGGTCCTTCTCATTTCTTATTTGGGTTATTTGTTTCCTTTCCTGTATTTCTTTAGTCAGTCTAGCCAATGGTTTATCAATTTTGTTAATTTTTTCAAAGAACCAGCTTTTGGCTTTGTTAATTCTTTCAATTGTTTTTCTGTTCTCTAATTCATTTAGTTCAGCTCTAATTTTTATTATTTGTTTTCTTCTGGTGCCTGATGGATTCTTTTGTTGCTCACTTTCTATTTGTTCAAGTTGTAGGGACAGTTCTCTGATTTTGGCTCTTTCTTCTTTTTGTATGTGTGCATTTATTGATATAAATTGGCCTCTGAGCACTGCTTTTGCTGTGTCCCAGAGGTTTTGATAGGAAGTATTTTCATTCTCGTTGCTTTCTATGAATTTCCTTATTCCCTCCTTGATGTCTTCTATAACCCAGTCTTTTTTCAGGAGGGTATTGTTCATTTTCCAAGTATTTGATTTCTTTTCCCTCATTTTTCTGTTATTGATCTCTAGTTTTATTGCCTTGTGGTCTGAGAAGATGCTTTGTGATATTTCGATGTTTTGGACTCTGCAAAGGCTTGTTTTATGACCTAATATGTGGCCTATTCTAGAGAATGTTCCATGTGCACTAGAAAAAAAAGTATATTTTGCAGCAGTTGGGTGGAGAGTTCTGTATAAGTCAATGAGGTCAAGTTGGTTGATTGTTGTAATTAGATCTTCCGTGTCTCTATTGAGCTTCTTACTGGATGTCCTGTCCTTCTCCGAAAGTGGTGTGTTGAAGTCTCCTACTATAATTGTGGAGGTGTTTATCTCATTTTTCAGTTCAGTTAAAATTTGATTTATGTATCTTGCAGCCCTGTCATTGGGTGCATAAATATTTAATATGGTTATGTCTTCCTGATCAATTGTCCCTTTTATCATTATATAGTGTCCTTCTTTATCCTTTGTGGTAGATTTAAGTCTAAAGTCTATTTTGTCAGAAATTAATATTGCTACTCCTCTTCTTTTTTGCTTATTGTTTGCTTGATATACTTTTTTCCATCCTTTGAGTTTTAGTTTGTTTGTGTCTCTAAGTCTAAGGTGTGTCTCTTGTAGGCAGCATATAGATGGATCATGTTTCTTTATCCAGTCTGTGACTCTCTGTCTCTTTATTGATGCATTTAGTCCATTTACTTTCAGGGTAATTATAGATAAATAAGTTTTTAGTGCTGTCATTTTGATGCCTTTTTATGTGTGTTGTTGACAATTTCATTTTTCCACATACTTTTTTGTGCTGAGGCGTTTTTCTTAGTAAATTGTGAGATCCTCATTTTCATAGTGCTTGACTTTATGTTAGTTGAGTCGTTACGTTTTTCTTGGTTTTTATCTTGAGTTATACAGTTGTTATACCTTTTTGTGGTTACCTTATTATTTACCCCTATTTTTCTAAGTAAAAACCTAACTTGTATTGTTCTATATCGCCTTGTATCACTCTCCATATGGCAATTCAATGCCTCCTGTATTTAGTCCCTCTTTTTGATTATTGTGATCTTTTACCTATTGACTTCCATGATTCCTTGTTATGTGTTTTTTTTTTTTTTTAATTAATCTTAATTTGTTTGTTTTTGTGATTTCCCTATTTGAGTTGATATCAGGACGTTCTGTTTTGTGACCTTGTGTTGTGCTGATATCTGATATTATTGGTTCTCTGACCAAACAATATCCTTTAGTATTTCTTGTAGCTTTGGTTTGGTTTTTGCAAATTCTCTAAACTTGTGTTTGTCTGTAAATATCTTAATTTCGCCTTCATATTTCAGAGAGAGTTTTGCTGAATATATGATCCTTGGCTGGCAGTTTTTATCCTTCAGTGTTCTGTATATGTCGTCCCATTCCCTTCTTGCCTGCATGGTTTCTGCTGAGTAGTCAGAACATATTCTTATTGATTCTCCCTTGAAGGAAACCTTTCTTTTCTCCCTGGCTGCTTTTAAAATTTTCTGTTTATCTTTGGTTTTGGCAAGTTTGATGATAATATGTCTTGGTGTTTTTCTTTTTGGATCAATCTTAAATGGGGTTCGATGAGCATCTTGGATAGATATCCTTTCGTCTTTCATGATGTCAGGGAAGTTTTGTGTCAGGAGTTCTTCAACTATTTTCTCTGTGTTTTCTGTCCCCCCTCCCTGTTCTGGGACTCCAATCACCCGCAGGTTATCCTTCTTGATAGAGTCCCACATAATTCTTAGGGTTTCTTCATTTTTTTTAATTCTTTTATCTGATTTTTTTTCAGCTATGTTGGTGTTGATTCCCTGGTCCTCCAGATGTCCCAGTCTGCATTCTAATTGTTCGAGTCTGCTCCTCTGACTTCCTATTGCGTTGTCTAATTCTGTTAGTTTATTGTTAATCTTTTGGATTTCTACATGTTGTCTCTCTATGGATTCTTGCAACTTATTAATTTTTCCACTATGTTCTTGAATAATCTTTTTGAGTTCTTCAACAGTTTTATCAGTGTGTTCCTTGGCTTTTTCTGCAGTTATCCTAATTTCATTTGTGATATCTTTAAGCATTCTGTAAATTAGTTTTTTATATTCTGTATCTGATAATTCCAAGATTGTATCTTCATTTGGGAAAGATTTTGATTCTTTTGTTTGGGGGCTTGGAGAAGCTGTCATGGTCTGCTTCTTTAAGTGGTTTGATATGGATTGTTGTCTCCGAGCCATCACTGGGAAACTAGTTTTTCCAGAAAATCTGCTAAAAAAAAAAATGCAGTCAGATCCCTATCAGAGTTCTCCCTCTGGCTCAGGCTATTCAGATGTTAATGAAGCCGCCTGGGGAGGGTGGGGGATGGAACAGAGAGATAGGAGAGTAGCACCTCAGAATATAGCCAGAGTTGCTTGTCTTGCTTGGAATGACTATTATATCTGAGATTCCCGCGGGCGTGTTGCCTATGTGTGCTGGCTGTGTGGAGATTGCCCCCGGGGGGTCTGGCCCGCTGGAGTCACGGTCAGATCCTCCGCTTCCAGCCCCACGCCCAGCGTCAAGGCTCTCCTCCTGGGACGGTGCACTCTCGAGTCCAAAATCAGTCGCTGCCTCCCGGGGACTTCTCATCCCTCCAGCCACGTGGACGTGCCGCCCTCGAGAACCAGTAGGGCCTCCTCCCGGGGTTAGTTCAGATGGGTGGAGCAGCTCGCCGTGCTTGTGCCGTGACCGAGTGTCCCGGCTGGGACGCTGTTCTCCCCGCTCCAATACCAGTCGCTGCCTCCCGGGGACTTCTCCTACCGGCTGAGTCCCACGCCGCCCGCGCGACCCGGCTGGTCCCCTTCCCGGGGTTAGTTCAGGGGGGTGGAGCAACTGTCCGTGTTTATGCCGTACCTGTGTCCAGTCCAAATCCCTGCGGGACGGTTCCCCCACTCGGACACTGCTCTTTCTGCTCCAAGACCAGTCACTGCCTCCCGGGGACTTCTCCTACCGGCTGCGTCCCACGCCGCCCACGGAACCGGCTGGTCCCTCTCCCGGGGTTAGTTCAGGGGGGTGGGGCAGCTGTCTGTGCTTGTGCCATACCTGACTGGTACGCTGGCTCTAGGCTCTGGAAACAATCGCTGCTTCCCCGTATTAGTTCGTTCTCCATCTCTAAATCTGTGTTTGTTGTTCAGGGTTCATAGATTGTTATGTATGTGATCAATTCACTTGTTTTTCCGTGTCTTTGTTGTAAGAGGGATCCGAGGTAGCGTCTGCCTAGTCCGCCATCTTGGCTCCGCCCCCCCTCACTCTTGATTTTGAGTTTCACCATGATATGTCAAGGTGGGAGTCATTTTGTATTCACTGTGTTGGGTATGTGGTGGGCTCCTCAATACACAGACTTTGCTCTTCGGTTCTGGGAATTTGCTTCTATTACTTATTTTACAATTGTCTCCTCAATTTTATCTATTTTCTTTTTCTGGGATTCTGTTGGTCAGGTA
This sequence comes from Loxodonta africana, assembly GCF_030014295.1. NCBI lineage: Eukaryota > Metazoa > Chordata > Mammalia > Proboscidea > Elephantidae > Loxodonta > Loxodonta africana. The sequence continues at coordinate 203,076,617 of NC_087344.1, read as the reverse complement.
TTGATCTGCCAAGTTTACTATCTTTTCTCTCATATTTTTCATTAATTCTTTTTGTTTTCCTTTTTTGGTAGTTTTCATCAATTTTATTGCTTTCTCTTCCATTGAATTTCTTATTTTGTGATAGTTTTAATCTCTTTATTTTAAAACATATTTCTTATTCTCTGATTTTCTGTTTTCATCGAATCCTTTTCCTTTTCATGGCAGGCATGTATAGATGTGATATCTTCTTGGAACTCTCCGAGGATGGTGAATAGCTACTTTTAAAAGTCCACTTGTACCATAGACTTGGGGGACATCTACATCAATTAGCACAACATAGTTCATAAAAAAATGCTCTGCATTCAACTTCGATGAGTAGTGTCTCAGGTCTTAAAAGCTGTGACCAGCCAACTAAGATACAACTATTGGTCTCTCACTGTCTGGAGCAAAGGAGAATGAAGAAAACCAAAGACTCAAGGGAGCAATTAGTCCAAAAGACTAATGGACCACATGAACCACAGCCTATATGACCCTGAGACCAGAAGAACTAGATGGTGCCCAGCTATCACTATAAACTACTCCGACTGGGATCACAACAGAGGGTCCCGGACAGAGTGGGAGAAAAATGCAGAACAAAAAATCAAATTCACAAAAAAGATCAGACTTACTGATCTGATAGAGACTGGAGGAATGCCCAAGAGTATGGCCCTAAGACACCCTTCTGGATCTGAAGCCATTCCCAATGACCACCTTCCAGCTAAACAATAGACAGATCCATAAGATAAACAGTAATACCTGAGAAGAACATGCTCCTTAGAACAATCAATTATACAAGATCAAAGGGGCAATATTTGCCCACAAACCAACAATGAGAGGGCAGGCAGGGATAGAAAATCACAATGAAAGGAAACAGGGAAGCCAGGGCAGAAATGAAGGGAGCACTGACATATTGTGCGGAATGAAACCAAGGCCATGAACCACTTTACATACAACCTATTGAATGGGAATCTAATTTGCTCTGTAAACTTTCACCCAATACACAATAAAAAAAGAAGAAAATAATCACATTTAGGTTACCTAACTCATATCCAGGAGCCCCAGTGGCACAGTGGTTAAGCACTCAGCTGCTAACCAAAATGGCAGCAGTTTGAACCCACCAGCTGCTCCACAGGAGAAAGATGTGGCAATCCACTAAGAAGACATAACCTTAATAAATACATATACACCCAACAGGGCTCCAAAATACATAAAACAAACCCTAACAGCACTGAAAAGAGAAATAGACAGTTCCACAATAATAATAGGAGATATCAACACACCACTCTCTGTAAAGGACAGAACACCTAGAAAGAAGCTCAGCAAAGATACAGAAGATCTAAAGGCCAAAATCAACCAACCTGACCTCATAAACATATAGAACACTCCACCCAACAGCAGCAAAGTATACATTCTTTTCCAAAGCAGATGGAACGTTCTCCAGAATAAACCACACTTTAGGCCACAGTGCAACCCTCAATAAAATCCATAATATAGAAAACATTCTTTCTGATCATATACCATAAAAGTAGAAATCAATAACAGGAAGGTCGGGGGAAAAAAAATAGATTATGTGAAAACCGAATAACACTTTAAAAAAAAATCAACTGGGTAATAGTAGAAATCCAAGAGGGAATGAAAAAATTCCTGGAATGAAAGCATATCATACCAAAACCCTTGGGGCACAGCAAAGGCAATACTCACAGGTCAATTTATAGCAATAAATACATACAGCAAAAAAGAGGAATGGGCTAAAATCAAAACACTACTCCTACAACTCAAACAAATAGAAAGAGAACAGCAAAATAAGCCCACAATCAACAGAAAGAAATAATAAAGATCAGAGCAGAAATAAATGAACTAGAGAAAAGAAAAACAGTAGAAAGGATCAACAAGACCAAAAGTTGGTTCTTTGAAGAGATCAACAAAATTGACAAACCATTAGTCAAACTGACAAAAGAAAAATAGGAGAGGAAGCAAGTAACCCACATAAGAAAAGAGACAGGGACATTAAAGCAGACCTAACTGAAATAAAAAGGATCAGAACAGAATACTGTGAAAAATTATACTCCAACACATTTGAGAATCTAGAGGAAAGGGACAAATTTTTAGAAACACACTACCTACCTAAACTGACACAAATTAAGACAGAAAATCTGAACAGACTCATAACAAAAGAAAAGACTGAAGAGGTAATAAAAACTCCAAATAACAACAAAAGCCCTGGCCTGGACAGCTTCACTATAGAATTCTACCAAACATTCAGAGAAGAGCTCACACCAGTACTACCCAAATGATTTCAGAGCATAGAAAAGGAAGGAATATTTCCAAATTCATTTTATAAAGCTAGCATAACCCTAATACCAAAGCCAAAGACACCACAAAAAAGAAAATTACAGACCAGTATCGCTCATGAAAACAGATGCAAAAATTCTCAACAAAATTCTTGCCAATAGAATTCAGCATCATATGAAAAAATATACACCATGACCAAATGGGATTCATACCAGATATGCAAGCATGGTTCAACATCAGAAAATCGATCAATGTATTCCACCACACAAATAGAACAAAAGAAAAGAATCACATGATTATCTAATTGTTGCAGAAAAAGCATTCCATAAAGTTCAATACCCATTCCTGATTAAAAGCTCTCAATAAAATAGAAATAGAAGTTAAATTCTTCAACATAATAAAGGGCATCTTTTTTTTTATCCAAACCAACCACCGACATCATTCTCAATGGAGAGAGGCTGAAAACATTGCCCTGAGAATGGGTACACGACGAAGATGCCCTTTATCACCACTCCTATTTAATATTGTGCTGGATCCCTTCCTAGAGCAATAATATAAGAAAAATAAAGGGAATCTGAATTGGAAAGGAAGAAGTAAAACTGTCCCAATTCACAGATGATATGATCCCGTACATAGGAACCCCAAAGATTCCACAAGAAAGGAACTAGAACTAATAGATTCAGCAGTGTAGCAGGATACAAGATCAACACACAAAAATCAGTTGGATTCCTATACATCAACAAAGAGAACTTCAAAAAGGAAATCAGAAAAACAATACCATTTATAATAACCCCTAAAAAGATCAAATTTTTAAGAATAAATCTAACCAGGGATGTAAAAAGAAAACTACAAAACACTACTGTAAGAAACCAAAAGAGACCTACATAAGTTGAAAAACATACCATGCTCATGGATAAGAAGACTCAACATTGTGAAAATGTCAGTTCTACCCAAAGTGATCTATAGATACAATACAATCCTAATCCAAATTCCAACAGCATTCTTTAATCAGATGGAAAAACTGATCAACAACTTTATATGGAAAGAAAAGAGGCCTCGGATAAGCAAAGAATTATTGAAGAAAAAAAACAAAGTAAGAGACCTCACAGTACCTGATCTTGGAACCTATTATACAGCCACAGTAGTCAAAACAGCCTGGTACTGGTACATGGACAGACACATAGACCAATGGAACTGAATGAGGAACCCAGACATAAAGTAAATCTATCCACCTATGGTCAGCTGATCTTTGACAAAGGGCAAAGTCCATTAAATGGAGAAAAAACAGTCCTTCCAACAAATGGTGCTGGCAAAACGGGATGTTCATCTGCAAAAAAAATGAAACAGGACCCATATCTCACACCACACACAAAAACTAACACAAAATGGATCAGAGACGAAATATAAAACCTAAAACAATAAAGATCATGAAAGAAAAAATAGAGGCAATGCTACAGGCCTTAATATATGGCCAAAATTAAATACAAACCATAACTAACAATGCACAAACACCAGAAGAGAGACTAGGTAACCGGGAGCTCAAAAACTAAATACTTATGCTCATCAAAAGACTTCACCAAAAGAGTAAAAAGAGAACCTACAGAGTGGGGAAAAAAAATGACTACCACTTATCCAACAAGGGTCTAATCTTTAAAGGCTATAGAATACTTCAACATGTCAATAATAAAAAAGACGAATAATCCAATTAAAAATGGACAAAGGATATGAACAGACACTTGACCAAAGAAGACATTCAGGCAGCCAATGGATACACGAGGAAATGTTCTCGATCATTAGCCATTAAAACCTGTTCCTGTTGTGTTGATTCCAACTAATAGTGACCCTATAAGACAGAGCAGAACTGTCTTATAAAGTTTCCAAGGAGCGGCCAGTGGATTCGAACTGCTGGCCTTTGGGTTAGCAGCCAAATGCTTAACCACTGAGGCACCAGAGCCCCCATTAGCCATTATTGAAATGTAAATCAAAACTACAATGAGATACTACCTCACCCTGACATTACTGCCAAGAATTAAAAAAAAAGAAAATAACAAATGTTGGAGAGGTTGTGGAGAGATTGGAACTCTTATGCACTGCTGTAGGACATACTGTAAAATGGTATAGTCACTATGGAAAACAATATGATGTCCCTTTAAAAAGCTAGAATTAGAGATATCATACAATACAGCAATCCCACTCCTAGGAATAAATCCAAGTGAATAAGAGCCGTCACACAAATAGACACGTACCCATGTTCACTGCAGCAGTATGCACAATAGCAAAAGGTTGAAAATAACCTAGGTGCCCATCAACAGATGAATGGATAAACAAATTAGGTACATGCACAAAATGGAATACTACAACGACAACAAAGAACAATGATGGAACAGCCAATGTCATCCTAAACGGAGAGAGTCTGAAAGCATTCCCCTTGAGAATGGGAACCAGACAAGGATGTCCTTTATCACCACTCTTATTCAACATTGTGCTGGAGGTCCCAGTCAGAGCAATTAGGCTCGATAAAGAAATAAAGGGCATCCAGATTGGTAAGGAAGAAGTAAAATTATCTCTATTCGCAAGTGACATGATCTTATACACAGAAAAGACTAAAGAATCCTCAAGAAAACTACTGAGAGAGTTCAGCAGAAATCAGGATATAAGATAAACACACAAAAATCAGTTGGATTCTTCTACACCAACAAAAAGAACATCGAAGAGGGAATCACCAAATCGATACCATTTACAGTAGCCCCCAAGAAGATAAAATACTTAGGAATAAATCTTACCAGAGATGCAAAAGACCTATACATAGGAAACTACAAGACACTACTGCAAGAAACCAAAAGAGACCTATATAAGTGGGAAAAACATACTTTGCTCTTGGATAGGAAGACTTAACATTGTAAAAATGTCTATTCTTCCAAAGCCATCTATAGATACAATGCAATTCCAATCCAAATTCCAATGACATTTTTTAATGAGATGGAGAAACAAATCACCAACTTCATACGGAAGGGAAAGAGGCCCCGGATAAGTAAAGCATTGCTGAAAAAGAAGAACAAAGTGCGAGGCCTCACTTTACCTGATTTTAGAACCTATTATACTGCCACAGTAGTCAAAAGAGCCTGGTACTGGTAGAACAACAGATACATAGACCAGTGGAACAGAATTGAGAGTCCAGACATAAATCCATCCACATATGAGCAGCTGATATTTCACAAAGGCCCAAAGACAGTTAAATGGGGAAAAGACAGTCTTTTTAACAAATGGTGCTGGCATAACTGGATACCCATCCGCAAAAAAAAATGAAACAAGACCCACACCTCACACCATGCACAGAAACTAACTCAAAATGCATCAAAGACCTAAATATAAAATCTAAAACGATAAAGATCATGGAAGAAAAAATAGGGACAACATTAGGAGCCCTAATACATGGCATAAACAGTATACAAAACATTACCAAAAATGACGAAGAGAAACCAGATAACTGGGAGCTCCTAAAAATCAAACACCTATGCTCATCTAAAGACTTCACCAAAAGAGTAAAAAGATTACCTACAGACTGGGAAAAAGTTTTTAGCTATAACATTTCCGATCAGCATCTGATCTCTAAAATCTACATGATACTGCAAAAAGACAAATAACCCAATTAAAAAATGGGCAAAAGATATGAACAGACACTTCACTAAAGAAGACATTCAGGTGGCTAACAAATAATTGAGGAAATGCTCACGATCATTAGCCATTAGAGAAATGCAAATCAAAACTACAATGGGATTTCATCTCAGTCCAGCAAGACTGGCATTAATCCAAAAAACATAAAACAATAAATGTTACAGAGGCTGTGGAGAGACTGGAACACTTATACACTGCTGGTGGGAATGTAAAATGGTACAACAACTTTCGAAATCAATTTGTTACTTCCTTAAAAAGCTGGAAATAGAACTACCATGCCATCCAGCAATCCCACTCCTTGGAATATATCCTAGAGAAATAAGAGCCTTTTCACGAACAGATATATGCACACCCATGTTCACTGCAGCACTGTTTACAATAGCAAAAAGATGGAAGCAACCAAGAAACCCATCAATGGATGAATGGATAAATAAATTATGGTATATTCACACAACAGAACATTAAGCATCAATAAAGAACAATGATGAATCTGTGAAACATTTCATAACATGGAGGAATCTGGAAGGCATTATGCTGAGTGAAATTAGTCAGCTGCAAAAGGACAAATATTGTGTAAGACAACTATTATAAGAACTCAAGAAATAGTTTAAACAGAGAAGAGAATATTTGTTGATGGTTATGAGAGCGGGGAGGGACGGAGAGAGAGAGGGGGGTTTTCACTAATTAGATAGTAGATAAGAACTGTTTTAGGTGAAGGGAAAGACAATACACAATACAGGAGAGGTCAACACAACTGGACTAAACCAAAAGCAAAGAAGTTTCCTGAATAATCTGAATGCTTCCAAGGCCAGCGTAGCAGGGGTGGGGGGTTGGGGACTATGGTTTCAGGGGGCATCTAAGTCAGTTGGCATAATAAAATCTATTAAGAAAACATTCTGCATCCCACTTTGGAGAGTGGTATCTGGGGTCTTAAACGCTAGCCAGCAGCCATCTAAGATGCATCAATTGGTCTCAACCCACCTAGATCAAAGGAGAATGAAGAACTCCAAAGACACAAGGTAATTATGAGTCCAAGAGGCAGAAGGGGTCACATAAAGCAGAGACTACTTTAGCCTGAGTCCAGAAGAACTAGATGGTACCTGGCTACAACCGATGACTGCCCTGACAGGGAACACAACAAAGAGCCCCTGAGGGAGCAGGAGAGCAATGGGATGCAGACTGCAAACTCTTGTAAAAAAAACCAGACTTAATGGTCTGACTGAGACTAGAAGGACCCCGGAGGCCATGCCCCAGACCTTCTGTTAGCCCAAGTCAGGACCATTCCTAAAGCTAACTTTTCAGACAGGGATTAGACTGGACTATGGGATAGACAATGATACTGGTGAAGAATGAGCTTCTTGGATCAAGAAGACGCATGAGACTATGTTGGCGTCTCCTGTATAAAGGGGAGATGTGAGGGAAGAGGGGGTCAGAAGCTGGCCAAATGAACAGAAAAGAGAGAGTGGAGGGAAGGAATGTGCTGTCTCATTAGGGGGAGATCAATTAGGAGTATATAGCAAGGTGTTTATAAATTTTTGTATGAGAGGCTGACTTGATTTGTAAACTTTCACTTAAAGCACAATAAAAATTAAAGAAAAAAAAAGAACAATGATGAATCCATGAAACATCTCACAACATGGTTGAATCTGGAGGGCATTATGCTGAATGAAATAAGTCAATCACAACAGGGCAAGTATCGTATGAGACCACTATTATAAAAACCCAAGAAAAGGTTTACACACAGAAAAAACATCTTTAATGGTTAAGAGGGAAGGAAAGAGTGGAGAGGTGAAACCACTAACTAGATAGTAGATAAGTGCTAACATTGGTGAAAGGAAAGAAACACACAATATAAGGGAAGTCAATACAACTTGACCAAGGCAAAGCCGTAGAAGCGTCCTAGATGATCCAAACACCTTGAGGGACTGAGTTCCTGGGCCTGAGGGCTGGAGACCATGGTCTTAGGGGACATCTAGGTCAATTGGCATAATATAGTTCACAAAGAAAATGTTCTGCATCCCACTTAGGTGAATAGCATCTGAGGTCTTAAAAGCTTGCGAGCGGCCATCTAAGATATGTCTATTGGTCCCCTCCCGTTCAGAGTAAAGCAGAATGAAGAAAACCAAAGACACAAGGAAAGTATTATTCCAAAGGACTAATGGACCATATGAACCACGGCCTTCATCAGTCTGAGCCCAGAAGAACTAGATATTGCTGGGCTACTACCACCCACCCCTCTGACAGGGATCACAATAGATGGCTCTGGATAGAGTGGGAGAAAAATGTAGAGCAAAATTCAAATTCACACAAAAAGACCAGACTTACTGATCTGACAGAGACTGGAGGAACCCCTGAGACTATGGCCCAAAACTCCCTGCTAATTCAAAACTCAAATCACTCCGGAAGTCCACCTTTCAGCCAAAGATCAGACAGGCCTATAAAACAAACAACACAGTTGAGGAACTTGCTTCTTAGTTCAGTCAAGTATACGAGACCAAATGGGCAACACCTGCCCAAAAGCAAAGACAAGAAGTCAGGAAGGGACAGGAAAAATGGACACAGGGAACCCAAGGTATAAAGGGAAAGGGGGAGAGTGGTGATACATTGCAGGGCTTACAACCTGCAGTGCAATGGATTGCTTTTGTGTAGTGCTTCTCGCTATTGTCTTCTAACTCTCACTCAAGTTATTGGGTGGGATTGTGCACATAGGGTAATTGTGGCCCACCAAGGTGATTGGTCAGTTTTGCCATCCCAGAGGCAGAAAAGAAAGGATCCCACCATCACCAAAGAGGGAGAGCCAAGAAAAGGAGAGCATGTGCTTTGGACTCAGGATTCCTGCACTCAGAAAATCCTGAAACCAGAAGACTGAGAGAGAGAGAGAGAGCTGTAACACTGAAGATAGTGAGAAGTGGTGACAGAGAAACAGTGGCAAGAAAGACAGCGCAGTGGGCTTCCTGGCCCATGGAGAGAAAAAGCTGAGTGCCTTTGAGCAGGAGGCTTACTGGCAGAGTGGAGTGCTTCAGGGTATTTATGGGCAGAGCTAAAAGAGCTTTGTAACATCTGCCCGAGCAGAGGCAGAGGCCAAGGGGCCAGCTGAAAAGAGACTGTCCTTTTGGAAGAACTATACCCTGGGCATTCCCAAACCTGAATTGTAATCTGTTTACTTCCCTAATAAATCCCACAATCATGAGTATTGTCTGTGAGTTCTGCATGTCCATTGCAATGAATTATCAAACCCAGCAGAGAAGTAGAGAGTGCCGTGGGAGGGATGGCTGGTGTCAGAAAGAGGAGGCATGTCTGACTTCCGACTCACAGAAATTAGCCTTGGGCTATTAATAGTAATTTTCCCTCCCCCTCGTAAAGCTATAGGAGTTCAGATGCCACCATCACACCGTTTTTATGCAACCAATATCACAAAACAACCCGTGTATAAATTTTTTAATGAGAAACTAATTTGCACTGTAAACTTTCACCTGAAACGCAATAAAATAAAATAAAAAAGAAATGCAAATTCTCAGCAGGGGTTTGAACTGGAAAAAACCGGTTCAAAGCCCTGGTTTGCCTGAGTTGACAGAATCAGTGCCGGATTGCTAGGTGTTCAGTGTGGGCAGTGGGGGAGAGGTAGACTTCCACATAGAGTTCAAAATCTTACAACCTGTCTTAGTTTTCTAGCGCTTCTATAACAGAAATAACACAATGGGTGGCTTTAACAAACAAATGTATTTTCTTACAGTTTAGGAGGCTACCCAGACCTAGAAGTCCAAATTATGGCGCTGACCCTAGAGGAAGGCTTTCTCCCTCTGTAGACTCTGGCAGAAGGTTCTTGTCTCTTCAGCTTCTGTTTCCTGGTTCCTTGGACATCTCCACATGTCTTGGCATCTATCTGCCCCATACCTGCTTGCTCCTCTCTCTTCATCTGCTGTTTCTGTATCTCAAAGGTGATCAGCTTAAAACACACTCTACACTGATACAGCCTCTTAACAAAGAGCCCGTTCCCAAATGAGACTATAACCACAGGTGTAGGAGTTAGGATTTACAACACATGTTTTGGGGGGACACAATTCAATCCATAATACCACCCCACATACCACATCCACCCTTCATTGTGCTGATGCCTCCAGCTTCAGCCTGTTGACACTTATGCTTCCTCCTTAGTTGTAGCCCTTCCTTCCCTCCCCAAGCCCCCACCCCATTGCTGTTAAGTTGATTACGACTCATGGTGACCCTATAGGACAGAGTAGGACTGCCACATAGAGTTTCCAAGGAGCACCTGGTGGATTCGAACTGCCAACCTTTTGGTTAGCAGCCGTAGCTCTTAACCACTACGCCACCAGGGTTTCCTCCTTCCCTCTGGCTACCATTTTTCCACCTATTTTCTGTCTTCCAGAAATTTGTTGAAATCTTTCATTCTCTTCACTATAGGGAAATTACAACTTTTTTTGTGTCATTTCACAATTATTAAAGGAGCCTTGGGAGGGAGAGGAGGTAAATTTATGCGCTGAGCCATCTAACCTCACTTGGAAGACCAGTTTTTATTTCTTTTCCTGTTTGACCCCTATCAAGCAGTAAGCAAAGACCAGGAATGTGGTTTTTCATCTCTAACTTTAGTATAATGGCAAATCCATGGCTAACCGCCACTCCTTAAATGTTTATTGAACTGAGTAGAATTGACTAGTGCATATTCAGCAAGGCTCCACAACTATCCTTCCTGAGACCTGATGGGAAAGGCAGAACTAGCATTTATTGAAAGTTTACTCTATATTAGTCACTAGGGTACGCTCTTTAACATTTATTCTCTGATTTCATTTCCTCTGGTCATTTCATAAACAGGGAGCCCTTGTGGCACAGTGCTTAAAGTGCTCAGCTACCACCAGTCTCTCTGTAGAAGAAAGATGTGGCAGCCTGCTTCCATAAAGATTGCAGCCTTGGAAACCCTGTGGGGCAGTTCTACTCTGTGCTATAGGGTCGCTATGAGTCAGAATTGACTCAAGGGCACACAACAACAACAATATTATAAAAAAGGAAAGTGAAGCTCAGAGAGGTGAAGAAACTTTCCTAAGAAAGTTTCAGTGTACAGTGGGAAAGTAGCAGAGTCGGATGAATCATGCAACTCCAGCCCTGGCTTTCTTCCACTGCACTCTGAAACATCTTCCCCTGCAGAGGGTTGCTGGCAGCCGGCAGATTCAGATTCTGGCCTGCATGTCTTTGTACTTTCACTGGGCTTTTATCATTTCAGGACATTCAAAGGTTTACCCTCTCTCTTCTGCCAAAGTTAAGCACACAGTGCCAGTCTGACCTCTCAATCTGGGCCAATCTCTGGTTCTTCCAGGTTCTCCCCACTGGCCAGCTCTGACAAAGAGGCGAAAATGAGCTGTCATTCTTTCTGGGAGCTGAATGGTTGCTTCCTCCTAAGTACCTAGTAAATTAGCTCTCTGTGAATTAAACTATTTCATCAGCTGTTGGCTAGATGTGAAATCATTCATAAAAGGGGGAAAAAAAACTCATCCATTCATCAAAATCTCAGGGCTTTTTGTTTGTTTAATCAAAACAAATAAAATAAAAGAAGCAACATCTGGGACCATCTTCAGCGGTTATTCACTCAGAGAAAAGAAGCAGTTTCACATTCAATTTGGACAAAGCCTGATATTCTCAGAAATGAGATGTGACATTTCTTCTAGCTTTGGTATTTGTTATCATCAAAAAGCAATAGCAACAGAGTTTCCCATACGTAGAGCACATTGTATTGTGTGCCGGAAATTCAGTGCGGCATTAGATTAATCCTAGGTCCCAGATTCATCAGGATCATCGAGATTTAAAATATCCACTCATGTGGTCTTCATCAATACACCAGAATTTGTCAGAAATTTCATCCTGGCTTTGGTTTGGAGACTCTAGTTACTATAGGTATATCTTCTTAAAGCCTTTGGAATAACCGCACTGTTGTTGTGTGCCATCAAGTCAATTCTGACTCACAGCAACCCTAAGAGTTGGAATCAACACAACAGCAATGGGTTCTCCACTTTAAGTCACATATCATGCTGCTCTTCCTCGTGTCTTTCTCCTTCCCCACCCCCCCTTTTCTTTTCTCTTTGCCTTCTCCTTGCTCACCAAGCCCCATGTTACATAACAAGAAATGGCAGGCAGAGTAGGCAAAGTGTAGAGTAGGGGGTGGGGAGGGAATAAAAGAGGAAGACAGAAGAGGAGGATAATCACACTGTCACTTTTCTTCCAACACAGTTTTTTCTGTCACCCCAGGCTCTCTTATCTGTGCCTTTATTTCAATTACCATTATAGGTCAGTGATCTCCAATCCCAAATATCTCTTCTCTAAACTGTAGAACTACATATACGTTAGCCATTTAACATCTCCACTTCTATATTCACAGACTCTTCAAGCCCAACATTTCTAAACTCATCATTCCCCAACTGCCCACCTTGCCCCACAACCTGCTTCTCCTCCAGTCCAGCCCATGCCAGGTAGTGGTATTGCCATCCACTTGACTGTCCAAATTAGAAACCCAGGAGAAATCCTTATACTTCTCCTTAAACTCCCACCTACACCCATCATCAGTCTCTTCCATTCTACCTTCTCTGGGCTCCTATTATTCTTGTGTTAGTCCCTGAATCTGTTCTCCAAATCTCAACTTTTCCTTCATGATTCTTCTTTCTTTATATTTTTGATCTGTGCTTTAAGATGTTCCTTTCACTTGAACTTCTAGATCATTAATATGGTTTTCAACAATGACTATCTTTTCTGAATTTTTAAATTGAAAAATAATGGTCGTTGCTTTTTTCTTTTTTTAATGACTCTCCTTAAGCACAGGTATTATTTTTAGTTAAGACTGATGTCTATCTCCTCTAGCAGTTGTATTTCTGAAGAAGTTCCCTCTCTGAGTATCCTACTTGTTAGTGTTCTCTGTAGATGTTGCAAACACCTGAGTGCACTGCATTTTCCTTTGTGAACGCTTGGCTCTGTTGTGTTTTAGGATGCAGGTCAAGCTATCAAGGTACTTTGAATGGCGATAAACTCAGGAGCTTTGGAAAGCACAGTAGCCTCTGACTAGAGGCCAACTCATGTGGCAGGTTAACCCTCCCTTGCTAAAACTCCTGAGGAAGCCTCTCTGCCCTCCATCTCCTCAGTAACAAAGACCACAGTTCCCTCAGTGGTGGAAGGCACCCAGTCCATGGGTGCAGTTCTGCCTCAGCTCCTTAGGCATAGGGAGGCCAGCAAGCACTCTTAGGACCATGTGGGGCTGGCACTGACCTTCCATGGGCAGTGGGTCTGTACAACTCAAGCTTCCTATAACTCCAATTTTTGCTTCAGAGCTCTCTTCCTATCTCTAGCCTCCTGTATTGCCCAGAAGGTTTAACACTGCTCTCACAGCCCTATAGAACACGCAACTCCAGCATGCAACTCCAGTGCTCCAATGACCGTCTGTCCAGAATTCCATCCACCTATCTTCAATCCGCTAACATCAGCCCATTCTAGATACCATCATCTCTTGCCTGAATCACAGTAATAGCCTCATACCTATTTCCACTCTTGCCTTCCTACAATTCATTCTCCACACTGCAACCGAACAGCTCTTTAACAAACAAAAATCTGGTCATTTTAAACCCATTACTGTTGAGTCAATTCCAACTCATAGAGACCGTATAGGACAGAGTAGAACTTCCTCCACAGAGCTTCCAAGGCTGTAATCTTTACAGAAGCAAATTGATACATCTTTCTCCCACGGAGTGACTAGTGGGTTCAAATTGCCGACCTTTCAGTTATCAGCCAAGTACTTAACCACTGTATCACCAGGGCTCCTTAGTTCATCTTACCCTCCTCCTTAAATACCTTTCAATGACTTCTCAGGGCTCTTCAGATGAAGAAGTATAGGGTTAACTTTGTAAAGCAAAGATCAATCTATTATTTATAACTAGGAAGAAATCTATTAATTCCCTCTCCTCAATTTGCCATAGAGTAAATCTATGCCTTAAACAGGTTGGTTCCCTTAATAGATTTTAGTTTAAGATTGGACTATTGCACTAGGCACCAATGCCCATTAGTGATTACATATATTATTTATTTAATGTATTTCTTTATTGGATTCAACTAATGATATATTAAAACATAACTTATGTATTTAACAGGTGTGCACTTGCATCAAAGATTCATTCCCAATAGCAAATTTGCTTTACAAAAAAGCCAGCCAATTTCCACAGTGACCATGTAATTCTGTACAGTCAGCAGGGGCAGCAGCTGGTATATGTGTCTTGGTCAAGCCACCCAAGGGGCTTCCACAGGGTGGATGAGCCCTCAGAAGCATGTGAGGCTGGCACTGGCCTTCCATGGACAGTGGGTCTCTACAACTCAACAAGTATATAATGGGTATCTCCTCTGTGCCCAGGCAGTGCATGGGCAGGAGATGCAGTGTGAGGTAGCAGAAAGAACATGGGCTTCTAGAATCCCCAAAACTTCTTTCAGTCCCATTGCTGTCTCTTGCAAGCTGTATGACCTTTGGCAAGACTCTTTACCTCTTTGAACTTTTGTCTACTTGCCTGAAAAATGGAGTTACCTGTAGGATTGTCATGAGGATCAACTGCCATAATGAATGTGACCATGCTTGGTAAAAGACCCTCAGGGAATTGTTGTTGTTGTTGTTATAATAAGATATGAACCCAACCATGGAGAATCTTGTGATATAATTGAGAATAGAGGATTGAACGAGCACAGATTATCTTATTCATCTTATACCTTCAACACCTAGTACCATGCCTGAGGCATGTCTGACACACCTCAATAATTGTTGACGAAATGAATCTCTTCATTATTAGTGATCATTTTATTTTAAAGTATTAAATAAGTTTCAAGTAAAGTAATTATAATAATTAATACAAACAATAATATTTTATTAATGAGTGGACTGTATTTGATACAATTGAAGACAAATAAGCTATTATTCTGTACATTCATTCTTTCTTTTATCCCATAAATAGTCCTACTAAGGACTAATCCCTGTTCTAGGTGAGAATAAAACAGATGAGGCTCCTGTTCTAATAGTGTGTGCATTATAGAAGAAGATAAAATAAATAAGTACACAAATACCAAAATAATGTGAAAAAGTTGTAATAGAAGGAGGGCCTGACTATTTTAGAGTGGCTTTTCTGAGGGGAAGATATTTCAACAGGGATCATAATTAAAAAGGAAGTTCAGCACCTGAAGTTCTGGGGTCAGAGTGTTCCAGAAGAAAGAACAAATGCAAATACCACTAGGCAGGAGCACGTTGGTAATTTCAAGATAAGGACAATAACTTAAAGTGGGAGGCAAAGAATAGTATGTGACAAGACCAGGTTCTGTAACATGTTGAGCAATATTAAGGATTTGAGATATTAATTTAAGCAGAGTTGAAATTGAACAGAGGATCATAAATAGATAAGACATGATCTGCTTTACATTTTTAGAAGGTCAGTCCGGCTAATGTGCAGAGAACCGCGGGTAGGGGGATAAAAGGCTATGTCTTGGAAGAAGTACAGCCAGAAAGCTCCTTAGGAGCAAGAATAGCGAGGCACCATCTCACATACTTTGGACATGTTATCAG
Source organism: Loxodonta africana (assembly GCF_030014295.1). NCBI lineage: Eukaryota > Metazoa > Chordata > Mammalia > Proboscidea > Elephantidae > Loxodonta > Loxodonta africana. The sequence goes on along the minus strand of NC_087344.1, from coordinate 203,061,046 downwards.
GAGGGATAACATGCATGGTAAAGTAGAGGGTCAGTGAAAAAGAGGAAGACCCTCAACAAGATGGGCTGACACAGTGGCTGCAACAACAAGCTCAAGCATAACAACAATTGTGAGAATGGCTCAGGACCAGGCAGTGTTTCTTTCTATTGTATGTAGGGTTGCTATGAGCTGGAACTGACTCAACAGCACCTAACGACAACAACACAAGAGGCTATTTCAGTAAACTAGTGTCTCAGTTTGGGTTTCCCCAGAAGCAGACCTGAGACATAAACTCAAGTGCAAAAATTTTATTTAGGAGATGCCAGGAACACCTTGGGAAGGGTGTGGAGGAGCGATGTAGGGAAAGGAAGGCAAGCAATAAAGAGTGCATTATTAAGCCGCTACCAAAATGAGTGAATGAAGCCTAATCCTGCAAGAAAACTGGGAGAAATGGACAAAAGACATACCTCAGAGTAGTCCCACCTGAAGGGGAAAGGAGCTGGGGTATTTGTGCACCAACTCCCAAAAGTCATTGATTGCAGTTGTTGTTAGGAGGATAAACCAGTTGGCATCAAGTCAACTTCAACTCACGGTGACCCCATGTGTGTCAGAATAGAACTGTGCTCTGTACAGTTTTCCATGACTGATCTTTCAGAAGAAGATTACCAGGCTTTTTTTTTAAGGTACCTCTGGGTGGACTTGAACCTCCAACTTTTCAGTTAGCAGCCAAGCACAGTAACCATTTGCTCCACCCAGGACCCCATTCAGAGGGCCCAAACCAAAACTGAATCTATCGCCATGGAGTCAATTCCAGTTCATAGTAGCCCCATGTGTCACAGGCTAGAACTATAATTCATAGAATTTTCTTGACTGTAATCTTTACAGAAGCAGCTCGCCTGGGCTTCCTTCTGCAGAGCCACAGAGTGAGTTCAAACTGCCAACCTTTAGGTTAGCAGCTTATTACAAACCACTTGCATCACCCAGAGTTCTTGTCAAACAAGAAACCTTGCTGTCCAGTCGATTCTGACCTATAGTGACCCTATAGGACAGAGTAGAACTGCTCCATAGGGTTTCCAAGGAGTGGCTGGTGGATTCAAACTGCTGACCTTCTGGTTAGCAGCCATAGCTCTTAACCATTTTGCTACCAGGGCTCCAGAGTCTTTGTTGGAAGGATTTAAAAAAAAAAAAACTGTTGCCATTGAGTAAATTCCGACTCATAGTGACCCTATTGGACAGAGTAGAACTGCCCCATAGGGTTTCCAAGGAGTGTTGGTGGATTCGAAAACCCGACCTTTTGTTTAGCAGCCAATTGCTTAACCACTACACCACAAGGGTTAATTTAAAAAAAAAACCCATTGCCGTCAAGTGGATTCCGACTCATAGTGGTTCTGTAAGACAGAGTAGAACTGCCCCATAAGGCTTCCAAGGAGCACCTGGTGGATTTGGACTGCCGAACTTTTGGTTAGCAGCAGTAGCTCTTAACCACTACGCCACCAGGGTTTCCACTACCACTGTTAAAAAAAAAAAAACTGTTGCCATCGAGTCCATTCCGACTCATAGCAACCCTACAGGACAGAGTAGAACTGCCCCATAAGGTTTCCAAGAGCACCTGATGGATTCAAACTGCCATCCTTTTGGTTAGGAGCTGTGGCTGTTAACCACTATGGCACCAAGGCAGGTATTAATTCCCCAGCACTTACAGCCTGCATCAAGCAGACAGAGTGGCCTTTCAAGACTGGAGGGCAGCTGTAAGGCATCAAAATGCAAGTAGCAACAATGGAAAATTGGATGAAAAAATACTGAAAGGTCTAAGGGATATTAATGGGCACCTACAGCACCTGTTACATCAGTCAGACATAAGAAACAGGAGGTAGAGGAGGAGATGATTAGAAGAGGATGGTTTAAGCTGTATTTTATAGCTGTAGCTGACGTGGCTTGCTGATGGATTGGCTGTGTGGGGGGAATGAGGGAAAGGGAGGAACTGAGGACAGCTCCTGGACTGGGAGCTTGAGCAACCAGGTGGATAGTGGGGCCATTTTCTGAAACGAAAACAATTGGAGGAGGAATCAACTTTGAGGACAAGCAATCGAGCGCTTTCTTCTGGTAATATGAAGTTTGAGATGCTTTTATGGATTGAGTTGTTACTGCCAAAAATGTGTCAGTTTGACTAGGCCATGATTCCCAGTATTGTGTGATTGTCCACCATTTTGTCATCAGATGTGATTTTCCAATGTGTTTTAAATCCTACCTCTATGATGTTAAGGAAGCAGAATTAGAGGCAGTTGTATTAATGAAGCAGGACTCAATCTACAAGATTAGGTTGTACCTTGAGTCAATCTCTTTTGAGATACGAGAGAGAAGCAAGCAGAGAGACGGGGACTTCATGCCAACAAGAATGAAGAAGCAGGAGGGGAGCATGTCCTTTGGACCCAGAATCCATGTGCTGAGAAGCTCCTAGACCAGGGGGAGATTAATGACAAGGGCCTTCCCCAAGAGCTGACAGAGTAAGAAAGTCTTCCCCAGGAGCTGGCACCCTGAATTCAGATTTCTAGCCTCCTAGACTGTGAGAGAAAAAATTTCTCTTTGTTAAACCCATCCACTTGGGGTATTTCTATTACAGCAACACTAGATAACTAAGACAGATGCCTAACTGACAAAAGAATGGAACTATCTGGTAGACAGTTGGTTATAGAAGTTGAACTCATGGAAAATGTCCGGGTTCCCAGCCTGCCACCCCCACTCCATCTTCTAGCTTGTTTTTCCGAAAAATTCCATCTCAGTTCATGGTTCGGCCACCATGTATTTGCAAACCAGCTATAAGTAAATGTAGACTGACTGCAGAAATTTGAGATCCAACATCTATTGAACAGCTGTTATGTGCCAGATCTATGTCATACATATTGTCTCATTTAAAAAAAAAAAAAAATTTTTTTTTTTTTTTTAATTCAGGGCTTAAGGAGCCCTGGTGGTGCAGTTGTTCAGTTAGTTGCTAACTGAAAGGTTGGCAGTTTAAACCCACTAGCTGCACTGCAGGAGAAAAATGTGGTAGTCTGCTTCTGTAAAGATTTGTAGGCTTAGAAACCCTACAGAGTGGTTCAACTCTGTCCTACAGTGTTGCTATGAGTCGGAATCGATTCAATGGCAACAGGTTTGGTTTGAGTACAGGACATAGATTTTATTATTGTCTTTTTAGAGCTGGGCAAAATGACTCAGAGGGGTTAGGTGATTTATCCAATATCACACAGCTAAGAGAAGAGGAGAGAAATTGGATTCTCAGACTCCAGCTCCATACCCATTCCCCTGCACCATGTTGCCGTGTTTGGTAATCAAGGCTGACTTTGCACTCCAGCCTGGGTTCAAGAGTTTGGTTGCTGAAGGATTTCAGCATAATTTTTTAGTCATTTGTTAGAGACCTCACCCAGAGGGAACTAGAAACAAAGGTACCAGATGAGAATTTCCAGGCTGTATCTGAGGAACAGCATACACTCAATAAAGATCCCATGGTCATTGGTTTGAGTAAAGGCTAATAGTCTATCCTTCTCTTAGAGAGTCACAGTGCACATCAGAATATTGACAATGGTGATAGCACTAGAGTTGTTTAAAAAAATAAATAAAAACTGCCTGTTTTGTTTAATCTGGCATTTCCCAAATTGACTCTGCCATTGTACCCTGATTGCATGAGAGCCCTATTAACATCTCTAAAATGAGTGTTCTAAGAAATAAGTCTGAAAATCCCACACGTAACTAAGCATATCTTGGCATTCATCTTGGCTCAGGCACCTCAGCCCCTGACTGGCCCTGTGACTTTGAACATTTTGCACATACTTTCTGAAGCCTAGCATCCCCCACCCTTATGATGACATTCACAACTCATTCGTTCAAAAATATTCATTGAGCTTGGGCCAGGCTCTGTACTAGGCTGGGGATTCAACTATGAAGGAGTCAGCTATTGACTGCATGGCTCCTGGTGCTTGCTCTTCAGAGGAGGAGGCCACCTGTTTGTCACTACGTAATCTCCAGAACTTTCTTTCCTATAAGAATCCACTTAAGGATTTTACCAAAACAGAGAAGAAAAATGGTCATTTTTCTATAGTGAATCCTAAGGCCAGCTGAGAAGTAGCCCTAGAGCAGGGCCGGCTATATAACTTGTGGGGTCAACTGCAAAATAAAAATTCAGGGTCCATGATGGCATGGTGGTTAAGAGGTTTGGCTGCTAACCAAAAGGTTGGCAGTTTGAATCCACCAGCCGCTCCCTGGAAATTCTATGGGGTAGTTCTTACTCTATCCTATAGGGCTGCTATGAGTCGGAATCAACTCAACAGCAATGGGTTTGGTTTTTGGTTTTTGTTTAAAAAGGAGAAAGAGAAGTACAGTTAAAGGTACTTAAATATAAAATTTTTTCCTATAAAAACATTTCATTGTAAAACATTTAGTGATACATGAGTAACAACATAAATGTACAAGCTGCAAAAATGTAATATTTTGGTATCAGAATTTTACATAACACAATAAATAATAATTTTTTATTAATGTGATCTCTTGCTTGACCATAGGATTTTTCTGGCTTGCTTTGCTGCAAATTCATTTACTAGGTCATGAAAATTTACACTTTTAGCAACTTCATTTGCAGTTGATAAAACCGAAAGTAACATCTCCCTCTTGGCAAATAGGAGATTGCAATTAAATTTTGATGATTTTTAAATTTGAGAAGGCTCTTTCTGCTCATGCCACTGTTACTGGAGCTGCTGAAGAGTATTTTATAGGTGGTGGCAACATTGGGATAAATTTCTGATAACTTCAAAATACAGATTTTAGTATATCTAGAGCTGATGATTCTTGCAAACAATTTTTCTAAAAAGGTGTAACTTCATACAATTCAGTTTTGCGTTAACTGAATTTAATATGAAATGTAAATTCATGCAATGGCATTTTAATGTTTCCTCTGACACTTCTTGTAACTTGTGGGATATGTACAAGAAACAAAAGTGGCTTCATGATTTACAATCACTCGTAATGCCTGTTTATGCATTATATCACTGTATCTTCAATTATGAGGAAACATTAATTTTAAATTGTCATCCTCATTAATAATTGGTTCACTCAAAGCTTCATATAAAAACAGCTCTTTTCCATCACATGTGACCACCTTTACATTTAATTTCCATTTCTAAGCCTGTGGATACTTGCTTTGCAAAGCTGTAGCAGTTCTCAAAACCAAAGATTCTAAACTCTTTGAAGAATTCTAATGACTCTGCTTTATTGCGGTCCACCTGTATGCTTTTATTTTGTAATAATTTATTGCCAGAGTTTCCTGACTTTGTACCTGTGGTTCCTGTCCTGATTCTTAGGTTGGAGAGTTGGTACCTGTGCAGATGCCACAGGGGCAGGCTCCAGGGACAGGCTCTGAGTTTGGGTGGGCAAATTGGCCTCCCACTGCAGATCATGGCGTGGCCAACTTAGAGCCCCTCTCCCTCTGCTGCTTCTGCTGCTGTGGCAGCTACTGCCGTCACCAACCTGCACACAGATCCCAGTCTGGCTGCCTCCCAGGGACTCCGCAGCACCCTGGACTGCCCCAGGCATGTGGACAGGTTGACTAGGCCAACTGCTCAACACGGATGCTGTCTGCAGCCTGCCGTATTTGGAGTCCTGGGCCTACACTTACACACGTGCTGCCTGGCATATTTCCTCTGCTCATATGCATGCTCCACTCTACCATCAGGCTTCCTTATGAAATACAAGTTCAAAGACAAAAGTAGTAAGAATTTCAAAATGGTGACAGCAGAGCATTAAACCCAGCACCAGATTGCTTCTGAGAGGGACCCTGTGCAATTGCTCAGGTCTCATGCCTATAAAGCCTGCCCGAGGGGAATCAGCATTGACACTACTCTTCAGGTTTACCAGGAGCCCTATGCCATCCCTCAGCACCAGCTTTGCAGCCGTACTTTGTGAGCTGCCCTGGAGAACTGCACTGAGACAAACAGCCTGGCCTGGGGCTCTTCCGTCAAAAGCCCATCTTCAAAGCATCAAAGCAACGTGTTTACCCTGCTGGGCTCTTCCGGACCACATCTTAGCCCACCTTCCTTTGATTTCTCTCTTCACCCCTGCCCAGTAGAGCACTACATTTAATGTCTAAAAACCCCACTGATCAGCCCAGCTGATCCTAAGGTTTCATCTCTGCTGTAGGTTCTTCTCACTTTGCTTTGCTGGCTTCCAACGTGATTTTTCTAATGGCAGTAAGATTTGGTTAAAAATAAATAAAAGGAATGATCATGTGATAAGAATTAGCCCAGGAGCTGTGACTAATGGAGGTGACTGTGGATTAAGTGACTAAGCAGTCAGTGAGCCAAGTATCTATTATGAGATAGATCTTAGCTAAGATGAAGGGAAAGCTTTCATGGCCCTCCTCCTACACTGGCTCTCTCTGCTCTCCACTCCTCTTGAAATGTTGGTTTTTAAATAAACAGTGTCATCATCTTTCTCCTCACTGAGACAGCCCCTTGAGATGTACTGTAAAAGGATGGGAACCAGCATTCTTAAGTGCCCGCTACATGCCAAACACAGAACAGGGCACCCTATAAGACCTCATTTGCCCTTTGTCTTAGTCATCTAGTGCTGCTATAACAGAAATAGCACAAGTGAATGGCTTTAACAGAGAGAATTTTATTCTCTCACAGTCTAGGAGGCTAGAAGTCTGAAGTCAGGGTGCCAGCTCCAGGCGAAGGCTTTCTCTCTGTGCCAGCTCTGGGGGAAGGTCTTTGTCATCAATCTTCCCCTGGTCTAGGAGCTTCTCAGTGCAGGGATCCCCAGACCCAAAGAACGCATTCCTTCCTGCTTCTTCATTCTTGTTGGTGTGAGGTCCCCTGTCTCTCTGCTGGCTTCTCCCTTTTATATCTCACAAGAGGTTGACTCAAGGTACAACCTAATCTCGTAGAGGAGTCCTGCCACATTAACATAACTGCCTCTAATCCTGCCTCATTAACATCATAGAGGTGGGATTCACAACACATAGGAAATTCACATAAGATGACAAAATGGTGGACAATCACACAGTATTGGGAATCATGGCCTAGCCAGGTTGACACACTTTCTGGGGGGACACAATTCAACCCATGACACCTTTGATGACAATGCTGCGAATCGGCTGGACCCTCCAAAGGCAGAGACCAGGACACTCCTTAAGCCTGGCTCACAGTGTCCCAGGGGACTGGTTGAGTTCTGGGCCTGGTGATGTGGCATCCTATGAGGTTGTCTGGCCTGAACCAAGGTGAAGGCTGAGGGGAGGTCACCAGATCCCACTGAGCTAGTCAAGAACAGGGAGACCACCCAACCAAGGAGGTGGTGGCCCTTAAGACTTCTACATAAGAACGTTTGAAGGGGATGGAAAGAAGTCAAAAACTGGCAGGCCCTGTAAGCTGGAGTCTAGGCTGGGTTTATGTGGTGGCCACATCTGTTGGGGTGAGCAGGCTCGCACCAGTTAAGGAAGCCACGGCAGAACGTGTACAGAGGCAAGGCTTTTAGCGCCGTTTCATTCTAAGCAAACTAAGACTCCAAAAGGTTATGTATTCTAGTGCTGCTTTAACAGAAATACCACAAGTGGATGGCTTTAACAAAAAGAAATTTATTCTCTTATGGTCTAGTAGGTTACGAGTCCCAATTCAGGGTGTCAGCTCCAGGGGACTGCTTTCTCTATCAGCTCTGGAGGAATACTCCTTGTCATCAATCTTACCCTGGTCGAGGAGATTCTCAGGCTCAGGGACCCCAGGTCCAAAGGATGTGCTCTGCTCCTGGCTCAGCTTTCTTGGTGGTATGAGGTCCCCCTGTCTCTCTACTTGCTTCTATCTTTTATATCTCAAGAGATTGCCTCAAGACACAATCCAATCTTGTAGGTCGAGTCCTGCCTCACTAACAAAACTGCTGCCCATCTTCCCTCGTTAATATCACAGAGGCAGGATTTACAACATACAGGAAAAATCACACAATACCTGGAATCATGGCCAAGCCCAAATGATACACACATTTTTGGGGGAACGTAATTCAATCTATGACACTGAGGTTATACCAACAGAGCCTAAACTCCAACCCAGGCCTGGAGTGTGAAGCTTCCACCATTAACCAGATATGACATCAGGGTAAAGGTTTTGTTTTGTTAGCTTTTTCCCCCATCAGGTGAAATATATGAGAACGTAATCTTTTACCTTAGTCTTAGCAAAGTGCTCCATTCAACCAAGGTAACCTGGCCAATCTGGGATCTCTCATATTCTGAGTTAACCAAAAAAAAAAAAAAAAAAATCGAATCCAAGTTATCCAATTTGCAAACTGAATAAATTTTTAAAAGGCCAAGTTTTTTCCTCTGGCGCCAACAAAACTTGTCAGTCTGACACTTGCAAATGAATTGTCAGACTACTGTCTCAACTGTGAACTTAAGAATTCATTTTGAAACAAAATTCTGTTTTGGACAGAACTGAGCAGTGACTCTTTTGTTTAAGCTGTATTTTCTTCCGGAAAAAAACTAATGCCAATGATTTAACAGGCAGAGGCCCTCGAGGCAATTAGCAGCAACCAGAATTTTATCAAGAATGAAAAATAAATGTTACTATTTCAAAAATTATCATCCCACTTCACATTTATTGGGACCCCCCATGTGCCAGAAAGTGATACAGGGATGTAGTTGCTGAAGGAACAGACGAGTAAAAGGAAGTAATGACGAGGTACCATTGGTACCATATTAAAGGATGACATTTGGGAACACTTTCCCCAGCTCCTGATGTTTCCATCCATGTGCAGCTGTAACACTCCTGGCATTTCCTCCCCAGGAGAAAAGTAGTGGCTTAATCTGACTGGTGAATTTGAGAGGAATAAACTCACCTCCCACCGTCTGTCAGTTTGTTGTACTCTGGTAGCTTGCATGTTTCTGTGATGCTGGAAGCTAGGTCATCAGTATTTCACATACCAGCATGGTCACCCATGTGGATACATTCTGGACTAAGACAGACTAGGAGGAAAGGCCTGGTGATCTACTTCTGAAAATTAGCCAGTGAAAACTCTATGGATCACAACAGAATATTGTCCAACTTGCATGCTTTGGATATATCATCAGGAAGGATCAATCACTGAAGGAGGATGTCAAGTTTGGTGAAGTAGAGGGCCAATGAGGGTGCTGGAGACCCTCAATGAGATGGATCAGAGCAATAGCTGCAACGATGGACTTGAACATGCCAACAATCATGAGGATGACACAGGACCAAACAACATTTCGTTCTGTAGTATATGAGTCAGAGTCGACTTAATGGCAGCTATCTATCCATCCATCCATCCATCCATCCATCCATCCATCCATCCATCCATCCATCCATCCATCCATCCATCCATCCATCTATCATCTATCTATCTAATCTATCTATCTATCTAAACTCATTTCATCTACTCCTTTTATCTCTGTTGGGAGGGAGCCCCTCACAGAGAGCATGAGTTCTGTTCGTCTCCTCCGGGCAGCCGTGCCCTCATCCACACTGCCTGTGACTGAGGAGTGGATAGGTCTGCCTACATGAGGGGTTTAGTTGGCTCTCACACTAAACTAAGCCCCCCCACTGAGCCCTTTTCAGTAATAAAGGTAATGTTTTCCCTGCATACTCTTGTCATCCATCTCAATTTATTCAGAATGCACACAGGGGCCTAAACCAAACCCAAAGCCACAGTAGCACTGCCCTATAAGGTTTCCAAGGCTGTAGATCTTTAGGGAACTAGACTGCCCCATCTTTCTCCCGTGGAGTGGCTCATGGGTTTGAACCACCATCCTTTTGGTTAGCAGCTGAGAGCTTTAACCAATGAGCCACCAGGGCTCCATGTGTACAAGGAAGAGGAGTGCTATTCATAGGCCCTCCTCAAAGACCCCAGCTTTATCAGCCTATTTACCAACATGCTTTGGGAATGGACATTCAACTTACTCCCTCCTGGAACCATTGTTCAGCTCATATTTCTTCCTCTCATTCACAGGTTCCTTCTGAGGGACAATCTTATAAACACTTTGCTTATGTTGTCTCTCTCATCTACCAATCTTGTCTCCATCACTAAGAGAGACAGTATAGTTACTTTCACTTGTCTTGCCTTATTTTTAACAAATTCATGCCAGTTCCAAAGGGACACCAAGGAACACCACCGTTTCCTGTGTAAATCTACTACTACCTAATGATATGCTCTAGAATCTTCCCAGGTGTCAGTGTCAAGTCTTATAAACTTAACTTTTTCCCTTTAGGGAAGATAAGGAAGCACAAAGTATTGTGGTCCTCTCATTCCCCACAACTCTTCAGAGTTCAGGGCAGTCTGATTACATCTGCAATTTCTCCCAGCTCCCTTGGAAGTAATTCATCTGGGCTTGAGATCATTTAGAGCCTCTCAGTACTGTTGCCTCACCTATCTTAGATTTCAATTTCCTCCCAACCATGTTTGTTCTACCCTTTCTAGTTTTCAGGTCATTCTGTTTGATAGAGAAGACAGGCAAAATAGAACTGCCTTCTCTATCCTGCTAACCTTATCCCATCTGCCCCAAGCAGTAGGCTATCATTCAATCCTTATTTCAACTTCTTGCTTAAAATGTAAATTCATGTTTTGTTTTGTTTTTCCTTTTGTTTTTCTGGTGTGTAGGATTTCTTCCAAGCTACAGCTTTATACTTCCCAACACTATTTTTGTACATTTTTACCTTTCTTAACCACTGTGCCACTGTTGCTCCAACAGTTTTCTTACATTTTCCCAGTTATTAGGCCATCTTTCCATTTTTAGGCATGGCCTCTAAACAACCAAGTTCAGTTGGGATGACTCTGTGTGGTTACTTGGTTCCCCTAGGCATCCTTCTGCCTCCACCCCACATTTTTTGCTTCCTCTCCAGGGTTTCTTATGCTTCTACATCCTGAGAGCTCTCTCTACCATATAACTTTGTGCTTAAATGTTGACATTTCTTTATTTATTCCCCATATCCTACACATTACTAGATCCATATCTGGAGCCATAATTATTGTCTTTTCACACTTCCCTGTTTTTGTTTTTCTTCCTTTGAATAGCTGGATGCTTCTATTATTCTTCCTTCACTGTCAGACTCCTTGTCCTCCAGATTTAACAGTTGATAGTCTAGCATTTTTCTGCCTACCCCTGAATTCCAATTTAAACTCACTTCGGTCAGGTGAACAATTTCCCCACTAAACACATACTTCCCACCCTCTAAGCGCTCTCAATCACTGAGTGAGTGGCGAGCAGCCAGGTGCTCGGGGATGAGCACTGAGTCAGGTGTCCATCTAGACAACACTTGCAAAGTCTTCGCTTCTCCAAAGAAATCAGCTTCATGGGCTGTAACATGCTTAACTACCTACTTCCTACCTTTTGTCGTTTTGTGGCAATTAAATCAGGAGAAATCTATGGCAGTCTCTACAAATGCTCCCGTGAGTCCATCTGTCTTTCCCCATTATCTGCCCCAAGCAGTAGGCCTGTCACTCCTTGTTTCATTCTATGTCATGTTTCTAAACATCTAAACCACACCCTTTTCTCTGACACAGCCAGAATCTCATACAGTTCTGGGGTCCCCAGCCTGCTTTGTTCTTAACTATACTGGGGAAGAGGGAGACAGTCAGGAATATGGGTTACCCCAGGGCCTGAACTTTTTCTGAGTGTTCCAAGGTTCACTGCTTTTGTGGGAAGCACCAGTGACCTTCCTCATGGGAGAAAAAAGGAAGATCTTCCTTGTGCTTTGAGAACTGTCTCCCTAGGAAAAGAAGGGTAGCAATTCAGAGAGAAGTCACCTGATCTGGTACCAGACATTTCTGGGAATATTCTCAGCCTGTATCCTAAAACGTACTATAATTATGTAGGGAGATAGGCATTCCAAAGTCATAGATGGCACCTGCATAGAATGTTGAGAAGGCTGCATAGTTTCTTAATGGTTAAAGTGTGAGAGAGACTTACCTTTCACCCTTCATGTTTTTGCGCTACTGGAATTTTAACCATTTTTAAGGTTAAACACGTTAATATCCGTATATTATTATGCCTGACTGAGAGCCCTTCTGGGGAGAAGAGAGCCAGTCTCAACCCAAAGCAGTGGTGGCTGGGGTTAGGACTGCACCTCAAAAACTCTCCTGTGATAACTGAGCTGAGACTTCTGAAAAGCCATCATTGAATACTTAGATATCATTCTAACAGCCTTACGTACATCGTCACAGTTAATCCTCATAACAACTCTGTGAAGTAAGTATTGTTATGCCAGTTTTACAGATGAAGAAGCCAAGGCTGGGAAATGTTAAGTAACTTGCCACACAGCAAGTGGGAAAGCCACAGTTTGAACACAGACCTCTCTACTTTCAGAACTGGTTCCGTTAACCATTTCTCTACCTTACTACCCATTAACCTGAACCCTTACCTCCCTACGCACACAAACACATACACATTCATTCAGTAAATTGGTGGCTATTATCATTCCTCATAGTACCTAGCTGGAAGGAGAGCACAAAATATGTGTTTAATACATTGTCTGTCTCTTTGATCCATTGTTGTGTTTCCAGGCCTCAGAACTCAATAAAGAAAGAGTGTAGTGAATGCCACCTCACCAGCTATGTAACTCTCGTGAGAGTTAGCCAACATTGATGGATCTGGAACAGGGATGTGCGAGTGATGGGGAGGAAAGAAAGAAGCTTTTGCTAATCATTGATGCCTCTTAGTATAAAGACCAAAAACAAACAAACCAGTTGCTGTTGAATCGATTCTGACACATGGCAATCCCAAATGTTGCAGATAAGAACTGTGCTCCATAGGGTTTTCAAGGCTGTGGCCTTTCAGAATCAGATCTTCAGGCCTGTCTTCCAAGACCCCTTTGTGTCCCAACTCAAAGTGACCCTACAAACAACAGAACGAAACCCTGCACAGTCCTGTGCCATCCTCACAATTGTTGTTATGCTTGAGCCCATTTTTACAGCCACTGTGTCAATCCATCTCATTAAGGGTCTTCCTCTTTTTTGCTGACCCTCTATTTTGCCAAGCATGATGACTTTCTCCAGGGACTGATCCCTCCTGAAAACATGTCCAAAGTATGTGAGACATAGCCTCCCCATCCTTGCCTCTAAGGAGCATTCTCGTTATACTTCTCCCAAGACAGATTTGTTCATTCTTTTGGCAGTCCATGGTATATTCAATATTCTTAGCCAAAACCACAATTCAAAGGCATCAGTCCTTCTTTGGTCTTCCTTTTTCCTCATTCTGCTTTCACATGCATATGAGGCAATTGAAAACATTATGGCTTGGCTAGTGGTTAAGTGCCACGGCTGCTAACCAAGAGGTTAGTAGTTCAAATCCACCAGGCGCTCCTTGGAAACTCTATTGGGCAGTTCTACTCTGTCCTATAGGGTCGCTATGAGTCGGAATCAACTCGATGGCAATGGGTCAGGTGCACCTTAGTCCTCAAGGCGACATCTTTGCTTTTTAATGCTTTAAAGAGGTCTTTTGCAGCAGATTTGCCCAATGGAATGCATCTTTTGATTTCTCCACTGCTGCTTCCACTTTTCTCTTTAGTAGGCATTCCAAATCTGTGTCCAGCTACAAGAAGTTAAGCCAAGTCCCAGCATCTGACTGATATCCCCTCCCCAGTCCATAAACTCCCCTTGAATTGTTAAAAAAAAAAAAAAGAAGTAACCAGCCTAACATCTTGCTAGTCTGAGAGGCACTCAGAGAATTAGAGGGCAATTACATGGTGAATCAGTAGTCTTTGGAAGGTCCCAAGCAGAACGCAACTAACAGCCACTATGAGTGAGAATCAACTGAAACAAGAAGCAATATGCTTAGACCCAAAGAACTCCAAGGATGTGAGATCGTTACACGCAGAATATATATATTTTTAAAAGCTATGTATAAAGTGTTTAAAGACATAAAAGATGCAATTATAAAGATAAGTATTCGATAAGAAACTATTAGGAAAGAAGAGATAATTTCGGGGCAAACATAAATGGAACTATTAAAACTGAAAACTATAAAAATCAGAAACTGAAGGGACAGGCTAAATACCAGATTAGATGCAATTTAGGAGAGAATTAGTGAACTGAAAGATATATCCAAAGATATAATCCTTGTGAGGACAAGAAAGGACAGGATTGAGAGCACAGTGAAGGGATTGGCTTTCAAGGGGAAAAGAAATACAGTGGGAAGGGCAAAATGTATTTAATTTTGAAGCCTTTACTGAGAATTTGCATTTCCACCCCAGATATACTGAATCAGAATCTAAATTTTAACAAGATTTCCAGGTGATTCTCTTTAAGGAGCTGCCATATTGCTTTCCTTAGTGGTTGTACCATTTTACATTCTCACCAACAGTGCATGAGTTCCAATCTCCTCACCATCTTACCAATATGTGTTATTTTCATTTTTTTTTTATTTGTTCCAGTAATGTCAGGATGAGGTGGTATCTCATTGTAGTTTTGATTTGCATTTCTCTAATGGCTAATGATCATATGCATTTCTTCATGTGTTTGTTAGCTGCCTCAACGTCTTCTTTGGTGGTGAAGTGTCTGTTCATATCCTTTGCCCATTTTTTAATTGGATTATTTGTCTTTTTTTATTGGAGTGTTGAAGTATTATATAGATTTTAGAAATTAGGGCCCTGTCGTATATGTTGTAGCCCCAGGTTTTTTCCCAGACTGTAGGTTCTCTTTTTACTCTTTTGGTGAAGTTCTTTGATGAACATAAGTATTTAATTTTTAAGAACTACCAGTTATCTATGAGTCGGAATCAACTCGATGGCACTGGGTTTGGTTTTTTTGGTTTCGTACCAGTTATCTAGTTTCTTTTCTGGTGTTTGAGCATTATTAGTTATGGTTTGTATTGAATGTATGCCATGTATTAGGGCCCCTAGCATTGTCCCTATTTTTCTTCCATGATCTTTATCTTTTTAGATTTTATACTTAGATCTTTGATCCATTTTGAGTTAATTATTGTGTATGGTGTGAGGTATGGGTCCTGTTTCATTTTTTACAGACGGACATCCAGTTTTGCTAGCACCATTTATTAAAAAGACTATCTTTTCCTTTTTTAATGGACTTTATCATTTTGTCAAAGATCAGCTGATGATACGTTGATGGATTTATATCTGGGTTCTTGATTCTATCCCATGGGCCTATGTGTTCGTCATTGTATCAATACCCAGCAGTTTCAACTATTTTGGCTGTATAGTAGCTTCTGAGATAAGGCAGTACGAGGCCTCCTACTTTGTTCTTTTTTTTTTTTTCAATAATACTTTGGTTATCTGGAGCCTCTTTCCTTTCCATATGAAGTTGGTGAATAGTTTTTCCATCTCATTAAAGAATGGATCAAGATTGCATTATATCAGTAGACAGCTTTGGGTAGAATTGACATTTTCACAATGTTGCATCTTCCTATCCATGAGCATGGTATGTTTTTCCATTTAGGTAGGTTTCTTGCAATACGCTTTGCAGTTTTCTTTGTATAGGTCTTTTATGTCCCTGTTCTGATTTATTCCTAAGTATTTGATCTTTTTAGGGCTATTAAAAATGATATTGTTTTCCTGATTTCTTTTTTTTTTTTGTACTTTATTTTTTTATTGAACTTTAATTGTACTTTAGATGAAGGTTTACAGAACAATCCCGCTTTTCATTAAACAGCTAGTACACATATTGTTTTATGACATTGGTTAACAACACAAGGACACGCCAAAACTCTCCCTTCTCGACCTTGGGTTCCCTATTAACACCTTTCCTGTCCCCTCCTGACTTCTAGTCCTTGCCCCTGGGCTGGTATGGCCCTTAAGTCTCGTTTTTTTTTTTTTTTTTCCATAACTTTTATTAAGCTTCAAGTGAACGTTTACAAATCCAATCAGTCTGTCACATATAAGTTTACATACATCTCACTCCCTACTCCCACTTGCTCTCCCCCTCTTGAGTCAGCCCTTTCAGTCTCTCCTTTCTTGACAATTTTGCCGGCTTCCCTCTCTCTCTACCCTCCCATCCCCCCTCCAGACAAGAGTTGCCAACACAATCTCAAGTGTCCACCTGATATAATTAGCTCACTCTTCATCAGCATCTCTCTCCCACCCACTGACCAGTCCCTTTCATTTTTGATGAGTTGTCTTCGGGGATGGTTCCTGTCCTGTGCCAACAGAAGGTCTGGGGAGCATGGCCGCCGGGATTCCTCTAGTCTCAGTCAGACCATTAAGTTTGGTCTTTTTATGAGAATTTGGGGTCTGTATCCCACTGATCTCCTGCTCCCTCAGGGGTCCTCTGCTGTGCTCCCTGTCAGGGGAGTCATCGATTGTGGCCGGGCACCAACTAGTTCTTCTGGTCTCAGGATGATGTAGGTCTCTGGTTCATTCGACCCTTTCTGTCTCTTGGGCTCTTAGTTGTCGTGTGGCCTTGGTGTTCTTCATTTTCCTTTGCTCCAGGTGGGTTGAGACCAATTGCTGCATCTTAGATGGCCGCTTGTTAGCATTTAAGACCCCAGACACCACATTTCAAAGTGGGATGCGGAATGATTTCATAATAGAATTATTTTGCCAATTGACTTAAAAGTCCCTGCAAACCATGTTCCCCAGACCCCTGCGCTTGCTCCGCTGACCTTTGAAGCTTTCATTTTATCCCGGAAACTTCTTTGCTTTTGGTCCAGTCCAATTGAGTTGACCTTCCATGTATTGAGTGTTGTCTTTCCCTTCACCTAAAGCAGTTCTTATCTACTGATTAATCAATAAAAAACCCTCTCCCACCCTCCCTCCCTCCCCGCCTCGTAACCACAAAAGTATGTGTTCTTCTCAGGTTTACTATTTCTCAAGATCTTATAATAGTGGTCTTATACACTATTTGTCCTTTTGCCTCTGACTAATTTCGCTCAGCATAATGCCTTCCAGGTTCCTCCATGTTATGAAATGTTTCACAGATTCGTCACTGTTCTTTATCGATGCGTAGTATTCCATTGTGTGAATATACCACAATTTATTTACCCATTCATCCGTTGATGGACACCTTGGTTGCTTCCAACTTTTTGCTATTGTATACAGAGCTGCAATAAACATGGGTGTGCATATATCTGTTTGTATGAAGGCTCTTGTATCTCTAGGGTATATTCCCAGGAGTGGGATTTCTGAGTTGTATGGTAGTTCTATTTCTAACTGTTTAAGATAATGCCAGATAGATTTCCAAAGTGGTTGTACCATTTTACATTCCCACCAGCAGTGTATGAGAGTTCCAATCTCTTCGCAGCCTCTCCAATATTTATTATTTTGTGTTTTTTGGATTAATGCCAACCTTGCTGGTGTGAGGTGGAATCTCATCGTAGTTTTAATTTGCATTTCTCTAATGGCTAATGATCGAGAGCATTTTCTCATGTATCTGTTGGCTGCCTGAATATCTTCTTTAGTGAAATGTGTGTTCATATCCTTTGCCCACTTCTTGATTGGGTTGTTTGTCTTTTTCTGGTTGAGTTTTGACAGAATCATGTAGATTTTAGAGATCAGGCGCTGGTCGGAGATGTCATAGCTGAAAATTCTTTCCCAATCTGTAGGTGGTCTTTTTACTCTTTTGGAGAAGTCTTTAGATGAGCATAGGTGTTTGATTTTTAGGAGCTCCCAGTTATCGGGTTTCTCTTCATCATTTTTGGTAATGTTTTGTATTCTGTTTATGCCTTGTATTAGGGCTCCTGAGGTTGTCCCAATTTTTTCTTCCATGATCTTTATCGTTTTAGTCTTTATGTTTAGGTCTTTGATCCACTTGGAGTTAGTTTTTGTGCATGGTGTGAGGTATGGGTCCTGTTTCATTTTTTTGCAAATGGATATCCAGTTATGCCAGCACCATTTGTTAAAAAGGCTATCTTTTCCCCAATTAATTGACACTGGTCCTTTGTCAAATATCAGCTGCTCATACATGGATGGATCTATGTCTGGGTTCTCAATTCTGTTCCATTGGTCTATGTACCTGTTGTTGTACCAGTACCAGGCTGTTTTGACTACTGCGGCTGTATAATAGGTTCTGAAGTCAGGTAAAGTGAGGCCTCCCACTTTCTTCTTCGTTTTCAGTAGTGCTTTGCTTATCCAGGGCTTCTTTCCCTTCCATATGAAATTAGTGATTTGTTTCTCTATCCCCTTAAAATATGACATTGGAATTTGGATCGGAAGTGCGTTAAATGTATAGATGGCTTTTGGTAGAATAGACATTTTTACTATGTTAAGTCTTCCTATCCATGAGCAAGGTATGTTTTTCCACTTAAGTATGTCCTTTTGAATTTCTTGTAGCAGAGCTTTGTAGTTTTCTTTGTATAGGTCTTTTACATCCTTGGTAAGATTTATTCCTAAGTATCTTATCTTCTTGGGGGCTACTGTGAATGGTATTGATTTGGTTATTTCCTCTTCGGTGTTCTTTTTGTTGATGTAGAGGAATCCAAGTGATTTTTGTATGTTTATTTTATAACCTGAGACTCTGCCAAACCCTTCTATTAGTTTCAGTAGTTTTCTGGAGGATTCCTTAGGGTTTTCTGTGTATATAATCATGTCATCTGCAAATAGTGATAACTTTACTTCTTCCTTGCCAATCCGGATACCTTTTATTTCTTTGTCTAGCCTAATTGCCCTGGCTAGGACTTCCAGCATGATGTTGAATAAGAGTGGTGATAAAGGGCATCCTTGTCTGGTTCCCGTTCTCAAGGGAAATGCTTTCAGGTTCTCTCCATTTAGAATGATATTGGCTGTTGGCTTTGCATAGATGCCCTTTATTATGTTGAGGAATTTTCTTTCAATTCCTATTTTGGTAAGAGTTTTTATCATAAATGGGTGTTGGACTTTGTCAAATGCCTTTTCTGCATCAATTGATAAGATCATGTGGTTTTTGTCTTTTGTTTTATTTATGTGATGGATTACATTAATGGTTTTTCTGATGTTAAACCAGCCTTGCATACCTGGTATAAATCCCATTTGATCATGGTGAATTTTTTTTTGATGTGTTGTTGGATTCTATTGGCTAGAATTTTATTGGGGATTTTTGCATCAATGTTCATGAGGGATATAGGTCTATAATTTTCTTTTTTTGTAATGTCTTTACCTGGTTTTGGTATCAGGGAGATGGTGGCTTCATAGAATGAGTTGGGTAGTATTCCGTCTTTTTCTATGCTTTGAAATACCTTCAGAAGTAGTGGTGTTAACTCTTCTCTGAAAGTTTGGTAGAACTCTGCAGTGAAGCCGTCTGGGCCAGGGCTTTTTTTTGTTGGGAGTTTTTTGATTACCGTTTCAATCTCTTTTTTTGTTATGGGTCTATTTAGTTGTTCTACTTCTGAATGTGTTAGTTTAGGTAGGTAGTGTTTTTCCAGGAATTCATCCATTTCTTCTAGGTTTTCAAATTTGTTAGAGTACAATTTTTCATAATAATCTGAAATGATTCTTTTAATTTCATTTGGTTCTGTTGTGATGTGGTCCTTCTCATTTCTTATTTGGGTTATTTGTTTCCTGTATTTCTTTAGTCAGTCTAGCCAATGGTTTATCAATTTTGTTAATTTTTTCAAAGAACCAGCTTTTGGCTTTGTTAATTCTTTCAATTGTTTTTCTGTTCTCTAATTCATTTAGTTCAGCTCTAATTTTTAGTATTTGTTTTCTTCTGGTGCCTGATGGATTCTTTTGTTGCTCACTTTCTATTTGTTCAAGTTGTAGGGACAGTTCTCTGATTTTGGCTCTTTCTTCTTTATGTATGTGTGCATTTATCGATATAAATTGGCCTCTGAGCACTCCTTTTGCTGTGTCCCAGAGGTTTTGATAGAAAGTATTTTCATTCTCGTTGCTTTCTATGAATTTCCTTATTCCCTCCTTGATGTCTTCTATAACCCAATCTTTTTTCAGGAGGGTATTGTTCATTTTCCAAGTATTTGATTTCTTTTCCCTAGTTTTTCTGTTATTGATCTCTAGTTTTATTGCCTTGTGGTCTGAGAAGATGCCTTGTAATATTTCGATGTTTTGGACTCTGCAAAGGTTTGTTTTATGACCTAATATGTGGTCTATTCTAGAGAATGTTCCATGTGCGCTAGAAAAAAAAGTATATTTTGCAGCAGTTGGGTGGAGAGTTCTGTATAAGTCAGTGAGGTCAAGTTGGTTGATTGTTGTAATTAGATCTTCCGTGTCTCTATTGAGCTTCTTACTGGATGTCCTGTCCTTCTCCGAAAGTGGTGTGTTGAAGTCTCCTACTATAATTGTGGAGGTATCTATCTCACTTTTCAATTCTGTTAAAATTTGATTTATGTATCTTGCAGCCCTGTCATTGGGTGCATAAATATTTAATATGGTTATGTCTTCCTGATCAATTGTCCCTTTTATCATTATATAGTGTCCTTCTTTATCCTTTGTGGTGGATTTAAGTCTAAAGTCTATTTTGTCAGAAATTAATATTGCTACTCCTCTTCTTTTTTGCTTATTGTTTGCTTGATATACTTTTTTCCATCCTTTGAGTTTTAGTTTGTTTGTGTCTCTAAGTCGAAGGTGTGTCTCTTGTAGGCAGCATATAGATGGATCGTGTTTCTTTATCCAGTCTGTGACTCTGTCTCTTTATTGGTGCATTTAGTCCATTTACATTCAGGGTAATTATAGATAAATAAGTTTTTAGTGCTGTCATTTTGATGCCTTTTTATGTGTGTTGTTGACAATTTCATTTTTCCACATACTTTTTTGTGCTGAGGCGTTTTTCTTAGTAAATTGTGAGATCCTCATTTTCATAGTGTTTGACTTTCTGTTAGTTGAGTCGTTACGTTTTTCTTGGTTTTTATCTTGAGTTTTAGAGTTGTTATACCTTTTTGTGGTTACCTTATTATTTACCCCTATTTTTCTAAGTAAAAACCTAACTTGTATTGTTCTATATCGCCTTGTATCACTCTCCATATGGCAGTTCTATGCCTCCTGTATTGAGTCCCTCTTTTTGATTATTGTGATCTTTTACCTATTGAGTTCCATGATTCCCTGTTATGTGTATTTTTTTTTAATTAATCTTAATTTGTTTGTTTTTGTGATTTCCCTATTTGAGTTGATATCAGGACGTTCTGTTTTGTGGCCTTGTGTTGTGTTGATATCTGATATTATTGGTTCTCTGACCAAACAATGTCCTTCAGTATTTCTTGTAGCTTTGGTTTGGTTTTTGCAAATTCTCTAAACTTGTGTTTGTCTGTAAATATCTTAATTTCGCCTTCATATTTCAGAGAGAGTTTTGCTGGATATATGATCCTTGGCTGACAGTTTTTCTCGTTCAGTGTTCTGTATATGTCGTCCCATTCCCTTCTTGCCTGCATGGTTTCTGCTGAGTAGTCTGAACTTATTCTTATTGATTCTCCCTTGAAGGATACCTTTCTTTTCTCCCTGGCTGCTTTTAAAATTTTTTGTTTATCTTTGGTTTTGGTGAGTTTGATGATAATATGTCTTGGTGTTTTTCTTTTTGGATCATTCTTAAATGGGGTTCGATGAGCATCTTTGATAGATATCCTTTCGTCTTTCATGATGTCAGGGAAGTTTTCTGTCAGGAGTTCTTCAACTATTTTCTCTGTGTTTTCTGTCCCCCCTCCCTGTTCTGGGACTCCAATCACCCGCAGGTTATCCTTCTTGATAGAGTCCCACATAATTCTTAGGGTTTCTTCATTTTTTTTAATTCTTTTATCTGATTTTTTTTCAGCTATATTGGTATGGATTCCCTGGTCCTCCAGATGTCCCAGTCTGCATTCTAATTGCTCGAGTCTGCTCCTCTGACTTCCTAGTGCGTTGTCTAATTCTGTAATTTTATTGTTAATCTTTTGGATTTCTACATGTTGTCTCTCTATGGATTCTTCAACTTATTAATTTTTCCACTATGTTCTTGCATAATCTTTTTGAGTTCTTCAACAGTTTTATCGGTGTGTTCCTTGGCTTTTTCTGCATTTATCCTAATTTCATTTGTGATATCTTTAAGCATTCTGTAAATTAGTTTTTTATATTCTGTATCTGATAATTCCAGGATTGTATCTTCATTTGGGAAAGATTTTGATTCTTTTGTTTGGGGGCTTGGAGAAGCTGTCATGGTCTGCTTCTTTAAGTGGTTTGATATGGATTGTTGTCTCCGAGCCATCACTGGGAAACTAGTTTTTCCAGAAAATCCGCTAAAAAAAAAATGCAGTCAGATCCCTATCAGAGTTCTCCCTCTGGCTCAGGCTATTCGGATGTTAATGAAGCCGCCTGGGGAGGGTGGGGGAGGGAACAGAGAGATAGGAGAGTAGCACCTCAGAATATAGCCAGAGTTGCTTGTCTCGCTTGGAATGACTATTATATCTGAGATTCCCGCGGGCGTGTCGCCTATGTGTGCTGGCTGTGTGGAGATTGCCCCTGGGGGGTCTGGCCCGCTGGAGTCACGGTCAGATCATCCGCTTCCAGCCCCACGCCCAGCGTCAAGGCTCCCCTACTGGGACGGTGCACTCTCGACTCCAAAATCAGTCGCTGCCTCCCGGGGACTTCTCGTCCCTCCAGCCGCGTGGACGTGCCACCTCCGCGATCCAGTTGGGCCGCCTCCCGGGGTTAGTTCAGATGGGTGGAGCAGCTCCCCGTGCTTGTGCCGTGACCGAGTGTCCCGGCTGGGACGCTGATCTCCCCGCTCCAATACCAGTCGCTGCCTCCCGGGGACTTCTCCTATCGGCTGCGTCCCACGCCGCCCGCGCAACCCGGCTGGGCCCCTTCCTGGGGTTAGTTCAGGGGGGTGGAGCAGTTCTCCGTGTTTATGCCGTACCTGCGTCCAGTCCAAATCCCGGCAGGGCGGTTACCCAGCTGGGACACTGCTCTTCCTGCTCCGAGATCAGTCACTGCCTCCCGGGGACTTCTCCTACCGGCTGCGTCCCACGCCGCCCACGGAACCGGCTGGTCCCCCTCCCGGGGTTAGTTCATGGGGGTGGAGCAGCTCTCTGTGCTCGTGCCATACCTGACTGGTGCGCTGGCTCCAGGCTCTGGAAACAATCGCTGCTTCCCCGTATTAGTTCGTTCTCCGTCTCTAAATCTGTGTTTGTTGTTCAGGGTTTGTAGATTGTTATGTATGTGATCGATTCACTTGTTTTTCCGTGTCTTTGTTGTAAGAGGGATCCGAGGTAGCGTCTGCCTAGTTCGCCATCTTGGCTCCGCCCTTCTGATTTCTTTTTGAAGTTCTCATTGTTGGTGTACAGGAATCTAACTGACTTTTCTATGTTGATCTTGTATCCTGCTACTCTGCTGAGTCTATTAGGTCCATTAATTTTCTTGTGGAATCTTTGGGGTTCTCTATGTATAGGATCATATCATCTGCAAATAAGGATAGTTTTACTTCTTCCTTTTCAATTTGTATGAACTTTATATCTTTTTCTTGCCTTATTGCTCTAGCCAGGACTTCCAGCACAACGTTAAATATGAGTGGTGATAAATGACACCCTTGTCTTATTTCCATTCTCAGGAGGAATGCTTTCAGCCTCTCTCTGTTGAGAAGGATGTTGGCTGTTGTTTTTGTATAAAAATAGATGCCCTTTATTGTGTTGAAGAATTCCTCTTCTACTCCTATATTATTGAGAGTTTTTATCAGGAATGGGTATTGGGCTTCATCAGATATGTTTTCCATGTCAACTGAGATGATCATGTGATTCTTTTCTTTTGTTCTATTTATGTGGTGAATTATGTTGATTGATTTTCTACTGTTGAACCATCCTTGCATACCTGATATGAATCCCACTTAGTAGTGGTGTAACTTCAGTGAAGGGCAGGAAACAGCTTTACCTTGTTCTCAGTTATATCCAGTGCCTAGCAGAATGCCCTTCATATAGTTCATCTTAAAAAAAAAAGAAAAAGCTGGAAGTTGAATGAAAGTATTAGTGTTGTCAATGCTCAGTAATTATTAAGGAACAAAAAACATTTATTTGAGACCGTACTACTGAGATCATTGTTGAATTATCTACCTCCACTCCCAGTCCATTCACAGACCCATCACCTACTCCTGTCAGGCTTCAATGACACACTCAAGGCCCTCTCTAGATCCACCCACCCTCAGGCACCGAACACACGGAGGCACACACAGCCTGAAAATTGGCACTAAACAACCCTTGCCTCCAACCCTGACAATCTGGTACTCAAAAAATGGCAGACTGATCTCTAAAATCTATATGATTCTGCTAAAACTCAACCACAAAAAGACAAATAACCCAATTGAAAAATGGGCAAAGGATATGAACAGGCACTTCACAAAAGAAGACATTCAGGTGGGTAATAGATACATGAGAAAATGCTCACAATAATTAGCCATTAGAGAAATGCAAATCAAAACTACAATGAGATTCCATCTCACTCCAACAAGGTTGGCATTAATCCAAAAAACACATAACAATAAATGTTGGAGAGGTTGTGGAGAGGCTGGAACACTTATATACTGCTGGTGGGAATGTAAAATGGTATAACCACTTTGGAAATCAATTTGGCACTTCTTTAAAAAACTAGAAATAGTACTACCATACGATCCAGCAATCACACTCCTTGGAAAATACCTTAGAGAAATAAGAGCCTTTACACGAACAGATATATGCGCACCCATGTTCACTGCAGCACTGTTTACAATAGCAAAAAGGTGGAAGCAGCCAAGGTGCCCATCAATGGATGAATGGATAAATAAACTGTAGTATATTCATACAATGGAATACTACACATCATTAAAGAACAATGATGAATCCATGAAACATTTCATAACATGGAGAAATCTGGAAGGCATTATACTGAGTGAAATTAGTCAGTTGCAAAAGGACAAATATTTCATAAGACCACTATTATAAGAACTGGAGACAGTTTAAACACAGAAGAAAATATTCTTTGATGGTTATGAGAGGAGGAAGGGAGGAAGAGGGGTATTCACTAATTAGATTGTAAATAAGTTTTATTTTAGGTGAAGAGAAACGCAGCACACAATACAGGAGGGGTCAACACAACTGGACTAAACCAAAAGCAAAGATGTTTCCTGAATAAACTGAACGTTTCAAAGGCCAGTGTAACAGGGGTGAGGGTTTGAGGACCATGGTTTCAGGGGACATCTAAGTCAATTGGCATAATAGAATCTATTAAGAAAACATTCTTCATCCCACTTTGGAGAGTGGCATCTGGGGTCTTAAATGCTAGCAAGCATCCATCTAAGATTCATCAATTGGTCTCAACCCACCTGGACCAAGGAAGAATGAAGAACACCAAAGACACAAGGTAATTATGAACCTAAGAGACAGAAAGGACCACATAATGAGACTACATCAGCCTGAGACCAGAAGAACTAGATGATGCCTGGCCAAAACCGATGCCTGTCCTGACAGGGAACTCAACAGAGAAGCCCTGAGGGAGCAGGAGAGCAGTGGGATGCAGACCCCAAATTCTCATAAAAAGACCAGGCTCAATGGTCAGACTGGGACTGGAGTGACCCCAGAGGCCATGGCCCCCAGACTTTCTGTTAGCCCAGGACAGGAAGCATTCTCAAAGCCAACTCTTTAGACAGGGATTGGACTGGAATAGGGGATGAAAAATGATACTGGTAAAGAACGAGCTTCTTGGATCAAGTGGACACATGAGACTATGTTGACATCTCCTGTCTGGAGAGGGATGAGAAGGCAGAGCAGGCTAGAAGCTACCCAAATGGACATGAGGAGAGAGAGTGGAGGGAAGTACTGTGCTGTCTCATAGGCGACATTGCAGCACTGTTTATAATAGCAAAAAGGTGGAAGTGACCAAGGTGCCCATCAATGGATGAATGGATAAATAAACTATGGTATAGGCGAGAGAGCAATTAGGAGTGTATGGCAAGGTGTATGTAAATTTTTGTATGAGAGACTGACCAGATTTGTAATTTTAATTTAAAGCACAATAAAAATTAATTTAAAAAAAAATGGCAGAACCCCCATAAAACAAAACAAGACTAAATGGGCACTCCAGCCCAGGGGCAAGGACAAGAAGGCAGGAGGAGACAGGAAAGCTGGTAATGAGGAATCCAAGGTCGAGAAGGGGAGAGTGTTGACATGTTGTGGGATTGGCAACCAATGTCACAAAACAATTTGTGTATTAATCATTTAATGAGATACTTGTTTGCCCTGTAAATCCTCCCCTAAAGTATAACAAAGAAAAAATTCTTAAAAAAAAAAAAAAGGCAGAGCCATGAGGAAAATCCTGAGACACTCTGACATCACCAAAATATTATTTTTTTTCCTTCTTCTTAGGAAGCAGATAGAATTTAAGACAGTGATAAGTTGAACCAGACTGAGGGTCCTCTTTCCTTGAAGATAGACTCCCAAAGAAAAAGAAGATGTAACAATGACAGAATCTCTTCTAAGGAAATCAGGTGGACTTGATCTTTATTTCTATCAGCATCCCAAATGAGGCAGGAGAATTATAATTTGATGTCACCACAGGCCTATGATTTCTGTCCCAGGGAAGGGAAGATATATGTGTTAGGATACCTCTTCCCACTTTTGTTATCCCCATCACTAACCATTACCTGATGGTGCTCACAAAGTTTGACTGTGAGCTGTGAGCAAACTCCCCTGAGTTTGTCCTCAAGAGTCCAAGATTGTTCAAACATTTGACAAAATTCCACTTTCAACAGAAACCTAAAAGCAATGCAGATAATATCTGACTATTGCTCAAAGCTGGCTTAGAAAGTTACCGAAAGAACAGTGAGAAACTTCTGACAATCCCTTGGTTTCCTGAAACGTCCATCCCAGTGCAGTCAAAAAACAATTAAAATAAGATCTGGCCTCGGGAAGGGAGTCATCTTTATTTTTTTCAGGTTCTAAGACAGAAACTCTGATGGCATAGTGGTTAAGTGCTATGGTTACTAACCAAAAGTTCGGCAGTCCGAATCTATCAGGCACTCCTTTGAAACTCTATGTGGCAGTTCTACACTGTCCTATAGGTTTGCTAGGAGTCACAATTGACTTGACAGCAATGGTTTTTTTTTTTTTTTTTATGACAGCAACACACAAGCACACAGATATGTGCACGCTCATATCCTTGACCTCTGGCAAGATTAGGAACAAGCACAGTAGTTAACAGGTTATCCATTACTAGTAATGAAAGAAGAATCTTCACATATGGGATGGAAAGAACTACGTCTCATATAACACATTGACTCCATTCACCTCATTGCTGTTGCCTTGCTGGAAATCTCCACACCATACTGTCCACTAATGTCTGCTTATCCTTCAAGTCTCACTTCACCCTTAAAGCCCTCTCCAAATTCCCACACCACTTCTCTGAGCTCCTACATTATTGATCCTAGTCATTGAGCACACACTGTCTCTTAATGCAATTTAAGTGTTTCAAATTTTTATCTCATCTGCTCAACCGTAATGGAAACTCCACAAGAACAGGGTAACTTTTACCTATTGTATTCCCCCCAGTGTCCATCAGGGTGCTGGACTCACAGTAAATGTTCAGTAAAAATTCAATGCAGAGGCAGGGTGGTCCCTTCCTGTGGTCCCTCTCACAAAAAAGAACCCCCCACCAAAAAGTGAATCAATTATATAGGATAATCTAGGAGCCCTGAACATCAAAGGCAAAGTTGAGGAACTAGACTAAGTGGCAGGGGGAGCGAAAGGTGGTTCAGAAGCAGCGAGGAGTTGCCAGACCTGACCCGGTGGGAATAGGCACCCAGCAGGCTGCATCAGCTGGCGGGCACAGTGAGGCAATCAGTGACACTTGGAATGCATTTTCCACATTGGGAGAGACCAAGCAGTGAAGGGTCTGCTCAACCCTCCAGAACCAGCAAAAAGTGGCAAACAGTTGACAAAAGATAAGTACATGTGTCTAACCTACCACACAGGACAGAAGAACACCCCCTTAGGAAAGAACCTTCCCATTTACCTGCACCCTCCCCACTCTGCACCAGGTCCAGGCCAGCTTCAGTGATTGCTGCGGCCCCGGGGCCAGAAGTAGGACCCATCAGGTGCCCTGAGCCATTCTACTGGCTTTGGAGAGGGAACAAATTAATAATCAGGGAAAAATAATCTGCCAGCTCCCCTAGGCTGGGAACTCAGGGAAGACACAGCCCCTTTGCCTAGGCACAGGCATAAGTGGTCCATGGCTTTGAATGCCTTTCACCCCTGCATACACCTGTGAGGGCCTATTTCAACATTGTAGGGCCTCATTAGCACAGTTCGACAGGGTATGTACCTGAAGCCTATTTTCAACTACATCAGCTATAAGGGGGAGTGGCAGATTTGGGACATCAGACATTGCCCTGCCTATTAAGCAGGGTCCTTTTTTTTTTTTTTTACCTATCCACATGAGAGGCCGGAGGACTGGTGGCTCCACCCACACCACCTAGCCACCTGCGACAGGGGTCCAAGAACAAGTGGTGCCTCCCAATTCTTACAGCCAACAGCATTGCGTACCCATAGTCTGGCTGCAAAACCCATCCACCTACATGCTCTAGGGAGCAGGGATGTACTTTCCTCCCAGATACTTAGGAGCAGCCCTCAGCCCCCTGTGTTGCTCAGCGCATGACCACCTCCTGCAGATACCTATGCCTACTCCAATCAACCCTGCCTGTCTAGGATTATAAGTGAGAGCCTGTACCACACACTTGATGACTGACTACCTGGACACCTGAGCTTAATCCATACAAGAAAAGTAAATGGACCTCTAGGATCACATACCTAGTAACAGCTCTAGCCACTTGGTGACACGATGTGAGAGCTTCAAAGACACTAATAATCCAACTAGCTCACATGACCAGCCTATATGGGCATAGCAAAACAAAACAAAACAAGAAGCTAGGACATAGTAAGCAACCATAAATAAATAAATGTAATAACTTATTGATGACTCAGGGACAACAGTCAATGTAAAGTCACATAAAGAGGCAGATCATGATGGCTTCAGCAAGTGCCCAAAACAAGGAATCAAGAAACCTTCCAGAGGAAGAAAATTTTTTGGAAATGCTGGAGGTAGAATTCAAAAGATTAATATACAGGACTCTTCAAGAAATCAGGAAGGAGATCAGGCAAAATCAAGAACAAGCCAAGGAACATACAGATAAAGAAATAGAGGAACATAAGGTGTTATGCAAGAGTATAATGACAAATTTAACAGACTGTGAGAATCTATAGAAAGACAGCAAACAGAAATTCAAAAGATTAACAATAAAATTTCAGAGTTAGACAACTCAACGGAATGTCATAGGAACAGAATTGAGGCAATAAAAGAATAAGTGAGCTTGATGATAAAGCACTTGACACCAACTTACGTGAGGAAAAATCAGATAAAAGAATTTTAAAGAATGAAGAAACCTAAGAATTATCTGGGATTCTATCAACAGGAATAATCTATGAGTGATTGGAGTACCAGAACAGGAAGGAAAAACAGAAAATATGAGAGAATTGTTGAAGATTTGTTGGTAGAAAATTTCTCTGTTATCATGAAACATGAGAAGATATCTATGCAAGAAGCTCATCAAAACCTAGACAAGGTAGATCCCAAAAGAAAGTCACCAAGACATAATCAAACTTGCTAAAACCAAAGATAGAGAATTTTAAGAGTGGCTAGGGAAATACAAAAACTCATCTACAAAGGAGAGTCAATAAACTAAGCTCGTACTACTCAGCAGAAACCATACAGGCTAGAAGGAAATGGGATGGCATATATAAAACTTTGAAGGAAAAAAAAGTTGCCAGCCAAGAATTACATATCCAGCAAAGCTGTATCTCAAATACGATGGTGAAATTAAGGCATTTCCAGATAAACAGAAGTTTAGGGAATTTGTAAAAACCAAACCAAAATTACAAGAAATACTAAAGGAAGTCCTCCAGTTAGAAAAATAATAACATCGGATAAAAAACCAAGGCTAGAACACAGGACAGAGCAAATAGATATCAACCCAGATATGGAAGTCACAAAAATAAATCAAAGCTAAACCACTGAAAATAGGGAAACAGAAGTCAATAAGCAAAAGATGGCAACATTAAAACAAAAAACAAGGACTAAAAAATGTAGCCGTAGATCTTTCATATGGAGAGGAAATCAAGGTGACATAAAGAAATAAAAGATTGGTTTAGCCTTAGAAAAATAGGGGTGAATATTGAGTTAACCACAATCCTAAACATCAAAATAAAATTTAAAAAAAACAAGAAAAACAAAGACTCAGCAAATCAACAGCAATGAAAAAATGAAAAGAAAATACATAAAGAAAAATAACTCAGGGAGGCGAAGCCAAGATGGCAGAATAGACAGATGCTTCCTGCGAGCCCTCTTTACAACAAACACCAAAAAAAGACAAGTGAAACGAGTATATTTATGACAAGCTAGGAGCCCTGAGCAACAAAGGCAAGCTTAGAAAACGCACAGAGGGGCAGGAGGAGGAAAAGACGGCTCAGCAGCAGAGAGGAGTTACCGGACCTGAATTGCAGGTAGCCCTCAGGCACCATTTCCGGAGCCGTGGCAGCAGGCTGGTACTAGGGTTCGGCTGCAGTTTCCTCAGGGAGAGGCAGCCAGCCACACAGCCTACTCACACCTCCAGAACCAGAGAAGAATGGCACTCTCAGCAAAAGCTAAGTACTTGCATATATTTTACCATGTCCCCCCCACCCCCAAGCCGGCTTCAGCGGCTGAATTCCCTGGGCCTGAGATAGGCACTGTTAAGTGCCTAGAGCCATCCTCCTGGCCTTGGAGAAGGAAAAAATTGCATTTGGGGGAAAAGATATTTTGCCAGCTCCACTAACTGGGGGAACTCAGGACAGAAGCAGCTCCTGTCCAGGTGTAAACTGTCCATGGACCTTGAGCACCTTTCCCTTCTGCATGGACCTGTGTCAGCCTATTTCAGGAGAATAGGCCCTTGTTGGCAAACTCCAACCATTTCAGCAGTGCAGTGGAGAGGTGGGTGTTTGACATTTGACATTGCTTTGCCTATTAAACAAGGTCCTCGCCTATGCATAACAACGACCTAAGGACTGGTAGCTCCACTTGGGTCTCCCAGCCAACCGCGACAGGGGTCCAGGGATAACCGGTACCTCCCAGTTCTTACAACCAAAAACATTGGGTGCCCATGGTCCGTCTGCAGAACCTACCGACCTGCATGCTGTAGGGAATAGGGACGCAGTTCCTTCAGAGGCACTCAGGGGTCGGTTCTCAGCCCCCTGCCCTGTTCAGAACGTGACCCCCTGCTGCAACCAGATACCAGTACCTACACCAATCACCCCTGCACCTCTAAGACTGTAGGACAGAACCTGTACCACATACTTGATGATCAGCTATCTGGAAAACTGTGCTGAATTCATACAAGAAAAGTGAATGGACTTCTAGACTGATATACCTGATAACAGGCCTAGCCATCTGGGGACAGGATGTCAGAGCTCCAAAGGTGAAAATAATCTAGCTAGCTCATTCATGCAACCCATCTGGGCATAACAAAACAAAACAAAGCAAGAAGTTACAACACAGTAAGTGAACATAAGCTAATACAATAACTTATAGATGGCTCAAGTAAACAATCAATATCGAGTCACATAAAGAAACAGACCATGATCACCTCAACAAGCTTTCAAAACAAAGAACCCAGGGATCTTTTAGATGAAAGTGCATTCCTGGAATTACCAGAGCCAAAATACAAAACTTTAATATACAGAACCCTTCACGACATCCGGAAGGAAATGAGGCAATACGCAGAACAAGCCAAGGAACACACAGATAAAGCAATTGAAGAAATTAGAAAGATTATTCAGGAACATAATGAAAAGTTTAATAAGCTGGAAAAATCCATAGACAGACAGCAATCAGAAATTCAGAAGATTAACAATAAAATTACAAAATTAGACAACTTAATAGAAAGTCAGAGGAGCAGAACTGAGCAAATAGAAGCCAGAATTTCCGAATTTGGAGATAAATCACTTAGTACTAATATATTTGAAGAAAAATCAGATGAAAGAATTTTAAAAAATGAAGAAAACTTAAGAATCATGTGGGATTCTATCAAGAGAAATAGCCTATGAGTGATTGGAGTACCAGAACAGGGAGGGACAACAAAAAATACAGAGAGAATTCTTTAAGATTTTTTGACAGAAAAATTCCCTGATAAAGATGAGAATATATCTATCCAAGATGCTTATCGAACTCCATAGAAGGTAGATGTTAAAAGAAAGTCACCAAGACATACTATAAACAAACTTGCCAAAACCAAAGATAAAGAGAGAATTTTAAGAGCAGCTAGGGATAAACGAAAAGTCACCTACAAAGGAGACCCAATAAGAACAAGCTGGGAGTACTCAGCAGAAACTATGCAGGCAAGAAGGCAATAGGATGACTTATATAAAAAATTGAAGGAAAAAAATTCCTAGCCAAGAATCCTATATCCATCAAAACTGTCTCTTAAATATGAAGGTGAAATTAGGACATTTCCAGATAAACACAAGTTTAGGGAATTAGTAAAAACAAAACCAAAACTACACAAAATACTAAAGGGAGTTCTTTGGTTAGAAAATCAATAATATCAGGTATCAACCCAAGACTAGAACACTGGGCAGAGCAATCAGAAGTCATCCCAGACAGGGAAATCAAAACAACAAAGCAAGATTTAAAAAAAAAAAGCTCAAAACAGGGTAACAGCGATGTTATTATACAAAAGAAGACAACATTATATCAATAAAGAGGCACTAAGAAATGTAATCGTGGACCTTCTATATAGAGAGGAAGATACTGCGATACAAAGAAATAAACATTAGGTTTAAATTTAGAAAAATAGAGGTAAATAATAAGGTAACCACAAAGGAAACAAACTATCCTACTCATCAAAATAAAATACAAGAAAAAAATAGAGACTCAGCAGAAACAAAATCAACAACAAATATGAGGAAAGGACAATATATAAAGATAATTTCCTCAGCACATAAAATTAAGTGGGAAAAAGACAATGCCAACAACACACGAGAAAAAGACATCAAAATGATAGCACTAAATTCATACCTATCCATAATTACGCTGAATGTAAGTGGATTAATGCACCAATAAACAGACAGAGAATGGCAGAATGGATTAAAAAACATAATCCATTTATATGCTGCCTACAAGAGACACACCTTAGACTTAGAGACACAAACAAACTAAAACTCAAAGGATGGAAAAAAATATATCAAGCAAACAACAATCAAAAAAGAGCAGGAGTGGCAATATTAATTTCTGACAAAATAGACTTTAAAGTTAAATCCATCAGAAAGGATAAGGAAGTACACTGTGTAATGATTAAAGGGACAATATACTGAGAAGATATAACCATATTAAATATTTGTGCACCCAATGACAGTGCTGCAAGATACATTACAAAAAACTTTATCTGCGTTGAAAAGTAAGATAGACAGCTCCACAATAATAGTAGGAGACATCAACACACCACTTTCGGTGAAGGACAGGACATCTAGAAAGAAGCTCAATAAAGACACAGAAGATCTAAATGCCACAATCAACCAACTTGACCTCAAAGACATATACCGAACTCTCCACCCAACAGTAATCAAGTATACTTTCTTTTCTAGTGCACATGGAACATTCTCTAGAATAGGCCACATATTAGGTCATCAGGCAAGCCTTAGCAGAATCCAAAACACTGAAATGTTACAAAGCATCTTCTCTGACCATAAAGCCATAAAAGTGGAAACCAAAAACAGGGAAAAGAAATCAAACACTTGGAAACTGAACAACACCCTGCTCAAAAAAGACTGGATTACAGAAGACATTAAGGATGGAATAAAGAAATTCATAGAATCCAATAAGAATGAAAACACTTCCTATCAGAACCTTTGGGACACAGCGAAAGCAGTGCTCAGAGGTCGATTTATATCAATTAATGGACACACCCAGAAAGAAGAGAGGACCAAATTCAAAGAATTATCCCTACAACTTGAACAAATAGAAAGAGAGCAACAATAGAAACCCTCAGGCACCAGAAGAAAACAAACAATAAAAATTAGAGCAGAACTAAATGAAATAGAAAACAGAAAAGCAATTGAAAGAATTAACAAGACCAAAAGCTGATTCTTTGAAAAAAATCAACAAAATTGATAAACCATTGGCCAAACTGACAAAAGGAAAACAGGGGAGGAAGCAAATAACCCAAATACGAAATGAGAAGGACGATATTACAACAGACTCAACTGAAATTAAAAGAATCATATCAGATTACTATGGAAAATTGTACTCTGACAAATTTGAAAACCTAGAAGAAATGGGTGAATTCCTAGAAACACACTACCTACCTAAACTAACACAAACAGAGGTAGAACAAGTAAATAGACCTGTAACAAAAGAAGAGATTGAAAAGGTAATCAAAAAACTAAAAAAAAAAAAAGCCCTGGTCTGGACGGCTTCACTGCAGAGTTCTACCAAACTTTCAGAGAAGAGTTAACACCACTAGCACTAAAGGTATTTCAGAGCATAGAAAAAGATGGAATACTACCTAACTCATTTTATGAAGCCAGCATATCCCTGATACCAAAACCAGGTAAAGGCAGCACAAAAAAAGAAAATTACAGACCTATATCCCTCATGAACTTAGATCCAAAAATCCTCAACAAAATTCTAGCCAATAGAACTCAGCAACTTATCAAAAAATTAATCCACCACGACCAAGTGGGATTTATACCAGGTATGCAGGGCTGGTTTAATATTAGAACAACCATTAATGTAATCCACCATATAAATAAAACAAAAGACAAAAACCACATGATCTTATCAATTGATGCAGAAAAGGCATTTGACAAAGTCCAACACCCATTTATGATAAAAACTCTCACCAAAATAGGAATAGAAGGAAAATTCCTCAACATAATAAAGGGCATCTATTTTTTTATACAAAGCCAACAGCCAACATCACTTTAAATGGAGAGAACCTGAAAGCATTTCCCTTGAGAACGGGAACCAGACAAGGATGCCCTTTATCACCACTCTTATTCAACATTGTGCTGGAAGTCCTACCCAGAGCAATTAGGCTAGACAAAGAAATAAAGGGTATCCGGATTGGCAAGAAGGAAGTAAAATTATCTCTATTTGCAGATGACATGATTATATACACAGAAAACCCTAAGGAATCCTCCAGAAAACTACTGAAACTAATAGAAGAGTTTGGCAGAGTCTCAGGTTATAAAATAAACATACAAAAATCACTTGGATTCCTCTACATCAACAAAAAGAACATCGAAGAGGAAATAACCAAATCAATACCATTCACAGTAGCCCCCAAGAAGATAAAATACTTAGGAATAAATCTTACCAAAGATGTAAAAGACCTATACAAAGAAAACTACAAAGTACTACTACAAGAAATTCAAAAGGACATACTGAAGTGGAAAAACTTACCTTGCTCATGGATAGGAAGACTTAACATAGTAAAAATGTCTATTCTACCAAAAGCCATCTCTATATGCAATGCACTTCCGATCCAAATTCCAATGTCATTTTTTAATGTGATAGAGAAACAAATCACCAACTTCATATGGAAGGGAAAGAAGCCTCGGATAAGCAAAGCATTTCTGAAAAAGAAGAAGAAAGTGGGA
The DNA here is from genome assembly GCF_030014295.1 of Loxodonta africana. Lineage (NCBI taxonomy): Eukaryota > Metazoa > Chordata > Mammalia > Proboscidea > Elephantidae > Loxodonta > Loxodonta africana. The sequence goes on along the minus strand of NC_087344.1, from coordinate 203,025,540 downwards.
GGCCTCACTCTACCTGATTTCAGAAGCTATTATACAGCCACAGTAGTCAAAACAGCCTGGTAATGGTAAAACAGACACATAGACCAATGGAACAGAATTGAGAACCCAGATATAAATCCATCCACACATGAGCAGCTGATATTTGACAAAGGCCCAGTGTCAGTTAATTGTGGAAAAGATAGTCTTTTTAACAAATGGTGCTGGCATAACTGGATATCCATTTGCAAAAAAATGAAACAGGACCCATACCTCACACCATGCACAAAAACTAACTCCAAGTGGATCAAAGACCTAAACATAAAGACTAAAACGGTAAAGATCATGGAAGAAAAAATAGGGACAACATTAGGAGCCCTAGTAAAAGGCATAAACAGAATACAAAACATTACAAAAAATGACGAAGAGAAACCCGATAACTGGGAGCTCCTAAAAATCGAACACCTATGCTCATCTAAAGACTTCACCAAAAGAGTAAAAAGACCACCTACAGACTGGGAAAGAATTTTCAGCTATGACATCTCTGACCAGCGCCTGATCTCTAAAATCTATATGATGCTGTTAAAACTCAACCACAAAAAGACAAACAACCCAATCAAGAAGTGGGCAAAGGAGATGAACACACACTTCACTAAAGAAGATATTCAGGCAGCCAACAGATACATGAGAAAATGCTCTCGATCATTAGCCATTAGAGAAATGCAAATTAAAACTACGATGAGATTCCATCTCACTCTAACAAGGCTGGCATTAATCCAAAAAACACAAAATAATAAATGTTGGAGAGGCTGCGGAGAGATTGGAACTCTTATACACTGCTGGTGGGAATGTAAAATGGTACAACCACTTTGGAAATCCATCTGGCGTTATCTTAAACAGTTAGAAATAGAATTACCATACAACCAAGAAATCCCACACCTCGGAATAGACCCTAGAGAAATAAGAGCCTTCACACAAACAGATATGTGCACACCCATGTTTATTGCAGCTCTGTTTACAATAGCAAAAAGCTGGAAGCAACCAAGGTGTCCATCAACAGATGAATGGATAAATAAATTGTGGTATATTCACACAATGGAATACTACGCATCGATAAAGAACAGTGACGAATCTGTGAAACATTTCATAACGTGGAGGAACCTGGAAGGCATTATGCTGAGCGAAATTAGTCAGAGGCAAAAGGACAAATATTGTATAAGATCACTACTATAAGATCTTGAGAAATAGTATAAACTGAGAAGAACACATACTTTTGTGGTTACGAGGGGGGGAGGGAGGGAGGGTGGGAGAGGGGTTTTTTACTGATTAGTTAGTAGATAAGAACTGCTTTAGGTGAAGGGAAGGACAATACTCAATACATGGAAGGTCAGCTCAACTGGACTGGACCAAAAGCAGTTTCCAGGATAAAATGAATGCTTCAAAGGTCAGCGGAGCAAGGGTGGGGGTTTGGGGACCATGGTTTAAGGGGACTTATAAGTCAATTGGCGAAATAATTCTATTATGAAAACATTCTGCATCCCACTTTGAAATGTGGCGTCTGGGGTCTTAAATGCTAACAAGCGGCCATCTAAGATGCATCAATTGGTCTCAACCCACCTGGATCAAAGGAGAATGAAGAACACCAAGGTCACACGATAACTAAGAGCCCAAGAGACAGAAAGGGCCACATGAACCAGAGACCTACATCATCCTGAGACCAGAAGAACTAATTGGTGCCCGGCCACAATCGATGACTGCCCTGACAGGGAGCACAACAGAGAACCCCTGAGGGAGCAGGAGATCAGTGGGATGCAGACCCCAAATTCTCACACACACACACAAAAAAAGACCATACTTAATGGTCTGACTGAGACTAGAGGAATCTCAGTGGTCATGGTCCCCAAACTTTCTGTTGGCCCAGGACAGGAACCATTCCCAAAGACAACTCATCAGACATGAAAGGGACTGGACAGTGGGTAGGAGAGAGATGCTGATGAAGAGTGAGCTATTTGTATCAGGTGGACACTTGAGACTATGTTGGCATCTCCTGTCTGGAGGGGGGATGGGAGGATAGAGAGAGTTGGAAGCTGGCAAAATTGTCATGAAAGGAGAGACTGGAAGGGCTGACCCATTAGGGGGAGAGCAAGTGGGAGTACAGAGTAAAGTGTATATAAACTTATATGTGACAGTTTGACTTGATTTTTAAACATTCACTTGAAGCTCAATAAAAGTTAATTAAAATAATAATAATAATAATAATTCACCATCACCAAGTGGGATTCATACCAGGTATGCAGGGATGGTTCAACATTAGAAAAACAATTAATGTAAACCATCACATAAATAAAACAAAAGACAAGAATCACATGATTTTAACAACTGATGCAGAAAAGGCATTTGACAAAGCTCAACACTCATTCAAGATAAAAACTTTCAGCAAAATAGGAATAGAAGGAAAATTCCTCAGCATAATAAAGGGCGTTTATACAAAGTCAATAGCCAACATCATCTTAAATGGAGAGAGCCTGAAAGCATTCCCCTTGAGATCAAGACCCAGAGAAGGATGGTCTTTATCACTGCTCTTATTCAACATTGTGCTGGAGGTCCTAGCCAGAGCAATTAGGCTAGACAAGGAAATAAAGGACATACAGATGGGCAAGGAAGAAGTAAAAGTACCTCTATTTGCAGATGACATGATATTCTACACAGAAAAACGTAAGGAATCCTAAAGAAAACTACTGAAACTAATAGAAGAGTTCAGCAGAGTATGGGGACACAAGATAAACATACGAAAATCAGTTGGATTCCTCTACACCAACAAAAAGAACATCGAAGAGGAAATCACCAAATCAATACCGTTTACAGTAGCCCCCAAGTAGATAAAATACTTAGGAATAAATCTTACCAGAGATGTAAAAGACTTGTACAAAGAAAACTACGATACACTTCTGCAAGAAACCAAAAGAGACCTACATAAGTGGAAAAATATACCTTGCTCGTGGGTAGGAAGACTTAACATTATAAAAAGGTCTATTCTACCAAAAGCAATCTATACATTTAATGCAATTCTGATCCAAATTGCAACGACATTCTTTAATAAGATGGAGAAACAAATCACCAACTTCATATGGAAGGGAAAGAAGCCTCGGATAAGCAAAGCATTTCTGAAAAAGAAGAACAAAATGGGAGGCCTTACTCTACCTGATTTTAGAAACTATTATACTGCCACAGTAGCAGAAACAGCCTGGTACTAGTACAACAACAGACACATAGACCAGTGGAACAGAATTGAGAATCCAGACATAAATCCATCCACATATGAGCAGTTGTTATTTGACAAAGGCCCCAAAACAGTTAAATGGGGAAAAGACAGTCTTTTTAACAAATGGTGCTGGCATAACTGGATATCCATCTGCTGAAAAATGAAACAAGACCCATACCTCACACCATGCACAAAAACAAGCTCAAAATGGATCAATGACCTAAATATAAAATCCAAAATGTTAAAGATCATGGAAGAAAAAATACAATGTTAGGATCCCTAATACATGGCATAAACAGTATAGAAAACTTTACTAACAATGCAGAAGAAAAACTAGATAACTGGGAGCTCCTAAAAATCAAACACCTATGCTTATCCAAAGACTTCACCAAAGAGTAAAAAGATTACCTACAGACTAGGAAAAAGTGTTTAGCTGTGACATTTCCAATCACCGCCTGATCTACATGATACTGCAAAAACTCAACTACAAGAAGACGAATAACCCAATTAAAAAACGGGCAAAAGATGTGAATAGACACTACACTAAAGAAGACATTCAGGCAGCTAACAGATACATGAGGAAATGCTCATGATCATCAGCCATTAGAGAAATGCAAATCAAAACTACAATGAGATTCCATCTCACTCCAACAAGGTTGGCATTAATCCAAAAAACATAAAAGAATAAATGTTGGAGAGGCCGTGGAGAGATTGGAACACTTATGTACTGTTGGTGGGAATGAAAAATGGTATAAGCACTTTGGAAATCAATTTGGCTCCTCCTTAAAAAGCTAGAAATAGAACTACCATACGATCCAGCAATCCCACTCCCTGGAATATATCCTAGAGAAACCAGAGCCTTTACGTGAACACATATATGCATACCCATATTCATTGCAGCACTGTTTACAATAGCAAACACATAGAAGCAACCAAGGTGCCCATCAATGGATGAATGTATAAATAAATTATGGTATATTCACACAATGGAATACTGCACATCGATAAAGAACAGTGGTGAATCTGTGAAACATTTCATAACATGGAGGAATCTGGAAGGCATTATGTTGAGTGGAATTAGTCAGTTGCAAAAGGACAAATATTGTATACGACCACTATTATAAGAACTCAAGAAATAGTTTAAACAGAGAAGAAAATATTCTTTGATGGTTAAGAGAGGCGGGAGGGAGAGTGGGAGGGGGTCTTCACTAATTAGATAGTAGATAAGAACTACTTTAGGTGACGAGAAAGACAACACACAATACAGTCGAGGTCAGCACAACTGGACTAAACAAAAAGCAAAGAAGTTTCTGGAATAAACTGAATGCTTCAAAGGCCAGCGTAGCAGGGGCGGGGGTTTGGGGTCCATGGTTTCAGGGGACATCTAAGACAATTTGCATAATAAAATCTGTTACGAAAACATTCTGCATCCCACCTTGGAGAGAGGCGTCCGGGGTCTTAAACGCTAGCAAGCAGCCATCTAAGATGCATCAATTGGTCTCAACCCACCTGGATCAAAGGAGAATGAAGAACACAAGGACACAAGGTAATTACGAGCCCAAGAGACAGAAAGGACCACATAAACCAGAGACTACATCAGCCTGAGACCAGAAGAACTAGATTGTGCTCGGCTACAACCTATGACTGCCCTGACAGAGAACACAACAGAGAACCCCTGAGGGAGCAGGAGAGCAGTGGGATTCAGACCCCAAATTCTCACAAAAAAGACCAGACTTTATGATCTGACTAAGACTAGACGTACCCCAGTGGACATGGCCCCTAGCCCTTCTGTTGGCCCAGGACAGGAACCATACCCAAAGCCAACTCTTCAGACAGGGGTTGGATTGGACAATGGGTTGGAGAGGGATGCTGGTGTGGAGTGAGCTTCTTGTATCAGGTGGACACTTGAGACTATGTTGACATCTCCTCCCTAGAGGAGAGATGAGAGGGTAGAGGGGGTTAGAAGCTGGCAAAATGGACACGAAAAGAGAGAGTGGAGGGAGGGAGCAGACTGTCTCCTTAGGGGGAGAGCAATTGGGAGTATGTAGCAAGGTGTATGTAAGTTTTTGTGTGAGATACTGACTTCATTTGTAAACTTTCACTTAAAGCACAATAAAAATTAAAAAAATAAATAAACTCAGCACAGAAAATTAAGTGGAAAAAAGAAACTGTCAATAACAGAAAAGAATACATCAAAGTGACAGCACTAAACTCATACCAATCAATAATTACACTGAATGTAAATGAACTAAATGCATCTATAAAGAGACAGGAAATGGCAGAATGGATTAAAAAAACAGGATCCATCTATATGGAGCCTACAAGACGCACACTTTAGACATAAAGACACAAACAAACTAAAACGCAAATCATGGAAAAAAACATATCAAACAAACAAAAATCAAAAAAGAGCAGGAGTGGCAATATTAATCACTGACAAACTGGACTTTAAAGTGAAATCCACTACAAAGGATAAGGAAAGACACTATATAATGATTAAAGGTCAATACACCAGGGGGACATAACCATAACAAATATTTACACACCCAATATACATATGCTCCAAAATACATAAAACAAATTCTAGCAGAACTGAAAAGAGAAATAGACAGCTTCACAATAATAGCAGGGGATTTCAATACACCACTTGTGGTGAAGGGCAGAATATCCAGAAGGAAGCTGAATAAAGACATGGAAGATCTAAACGCCACAACCCACCAACTTGATCTCATAGACGTACAGAACACTTCAACCAAAAACAGCCAAGTATACTGTCTTTCCCAATGCACAGGAAACATTCCCCAGAATAGACTGCATATTCAGCCACAAAGCAAGACTTAACAGAATTCAAAGCATGAAAATATTACAAAGCATCTTTTCTGACCATAAAACTGTAAAAGTAGAAGTCGATAACAGAAAAAGCAAGGAAAAAAAGTCAAACATATGGAAACTGAACAACACCTTGCTCAAAAACTACTGAGTTATAGAAGAAATTAAGGGCAGAACAAAGAAATTCACAGAATCAAATGAGAATGAAAACACGTCCTTCTAGAACCTTTGGGACACAGCTAAAGCAGTGTTCTGAGGTCAGTTTATAGCAATAAATGCTCACATACAAAAAGAGGAAAGGGCCAAAATCACAGCCTTAACCCTAAAACTCAAACAAATAGAAAGAGAGTGGCAAAAGGAGACCTCTGGCACCAGAAGAAAGCAAATAATAAAAGTTAGAACAGAATTAAATGAAATAGAGACTAGAAAAACAAGTGAAAGAGTTAAGAAGACCAAAAGCTGGTTCTTTGAAAAGATCAACAAAATCGATAAACCATTGACCAACCTGAAAAAACAAAAACAGGAGAGGAAGCAAATAAACTGAATAAGAAATGAGATGGGCAATATCACAACAGACCAAGCTGAAATTAAAAGAATCGTAACAGAATACCATGAAAAATTGTACTTCAACAAATTTGAGTGGCTGGAGGAAATGGACAAATTTCTAGGAACACGCTACCTACCTAAACTAACACAATCAGAGGTAGAACAACTAAATAAACCTATAACAAAAGAAGAGATTGAAAAGGTAATTTAAAAACTCCCAAAAGAAAAAAAAAAAAAGGCCTTGCCCTGACAGCTTCACTAGAGAATTCTACCAACCCTTCAGAGAAGGGTTAACACCACTACTACTAAAGGTGTTTCAGAGCATAGAAAAGGATGGAATACTTTCAAACACATTCCATGAAGCCAGCATATCCCTGGTACCAAAACCAGGTAAAGACACCATAAAAAAAAAAGAAAATTGCAGACCAATATCCCTCATGATCACAGAAGCAAAAATCCTCAAGAAAATTCTAACCAATAGAATTTAACAATATATCAAAAAAATAATTCACCATGACCAAGTGGAATTCATACCAAGTATGCAGGGATAGTTCAACACTAGCAAAACAGTCAATGTAATCCATCAAATAAATAAAACAAAAGACTAGAATCACATGGCCTTATCAGATGATGCAGAAAAGGTATTTAACAAAGTTCAACACACATGCATGATAAAAACGCTCAGCAAAATAGGAATAGAAGGAAAATTCCTCAGCGTAATAAAGGGCATTTATATGAAGCCAACAGCCAACATCATCCTAAGTGGAGAGAGCCTGAAAGCATTCCCCTTGAAAACGGGAACCAGACAAGGATGCCCTTTATCATCACTCTTATTCAACATTGTGCTGGAGGTCCTAGCCAGAGCAATTAGGCTAAAAAAAAGAAATAAAGGGCATCCAAATTGGTGAGGAAGAAGTCAAATTATCCCTATTTGCAGATGATATGATCTTACACAGAAAACTCCAAAGAATCCACAGAAACTATTAGAAAATTTCAGCAAACTATCAGGATACAAGGTAAACATACAAAAATCAGTTGGATTCCTCTGCAACCACAAAAACTTTGAAGAGGAAATTACCAAATCAATACCATTTGCAATAGCCCCCAAGAAGAAAAAATACTTAGGAATAAATCTAACCAGAGATTTAAACGACCTGTACAAAGAAAACTACAAGACACTATTGCAAAAGCCAAAAGAGACCTACATAAGTGGATACCTTGCTCCTGAATAGGAAGACTCAACATTGTGAAAATGTCATCTGTACAGATACAATGCAATCCCGATCCAAACGGCAACAGCATTTTTTAATGAGGTGGAGAAAAAAATCACCAACTTCATTTGGTAAGGGAAGAGGTCCATGATAAGTAAAGGACTTCTGAAGAACAAAGTGAGAGGCCTCACACTACCTGATTTTAGAACCTATTATACAACCACAGCAGTCAAAACAGCCTAGTACTAGTACAACAGCAGATATATAAACCAATGGTACAGACTTGAAAATCCAGACGTAAATTCATCCACCTATGAGCAGCTGGTATTTGACAAAGGCCCAAAATCAGTTAAATGGGGAAAAGACAGACTCTTTAACAAATGGTGCTGGCGTAACTGATATCATCTGCAAAAAAATGAAATAAGACCCATACCTCACATAGTATACAAAAACTAACTCAAAGTGAATCAAAGACCTAAATATAAAATCTAAAACAATAAAGATCATCTAAGAAAAAAGAGGGACAACACTAGGAGCCCTAATACATGGTATAAACAGGACACAAAACCTTATTTACAATGTACAAATGCCAGAAAAGAAACCAGATAACTGGGAGCTTCCAAAAATCAAACACTTATGCTCATCAAAAGACATCACCAAAAGAGTAAAAAGACAACCTACAGACTGGGGAAAAGAAATTTGGCTACGATATCAGGGTCTAATAACTAAAATCTACAAGATACTGCAAAACCTCAACAACAAAAAGACAAATAACCCAATTAAAAAATTGGGAAAGGACACATAAATAGACATATGCATGCCCATGTTCGTTGCAGCATTGTTCACAATAGCAAAAAGATGGGGAAAAAAAAGAGATGGAAACAATCATCAGCAGATGAGTGGGTAAACAAACTGTGGTACATACACACAATGGAGTTTAACGGAACCACAAAGAACAACAATCAATCTGCGACTCACCTCATAATATAGATGGATCTGGATGGCATTATGCTGAGTGAAATTAGTCACTCACAAAAGGACAAAAATTGTATGAGACCACTACTGTAAAAACTCATGAAAAGGTCTATACACAAAAAGAAACAATCTTTGATGGTTATGAGGGAGGGAGGGGTGGGGATGGGAAAACACTTAATAGACAATAAACCAAAAAAGTCCACAGCCATCGAGTTAATTCTGACTCATAGCAACTCTATAGGACAGAGTAGAACTGCCCCATAGAGTTTCCAAGGAGTACCTGGTAAATTTGAACTGCCAACCTTTTGGTTAGCAACTGTAGCACTTAACCACTACACCAGTGGAAACTTTGGTGAGGGGTAAAACAGTACACAATACTGGGGAAGCCAGTACAACCTGTACAAGGCAAGGTCACGATAGCTCTATAGACACATCCAAACTCCCTGAGGGAGAGAATTGCTGGGCTGAGGGCCGTGGGTACCATGACCTCAGGAAACAACTAGCTCAATAGGCATAACATAGTTCATAAAGAAAATGTTCTACATTCTAGTTTGGCGAGTAGCGTCTGGGGTCTTAAAAGCCTGTGAGCGGCCAGCTAGGATACTCCACTGGTCTCACCCCTTCAGAAGCAAAGAACAACGAAGAAAACTAAAATACAAGGGAAAGATTTAGTTCAAAGGACTAATGGACCACATCTACCATGGCATCCACCAGTCTGAGTCCAGTACAACTAGATGGTGCCAGGCTACCACCACTGACTGCTCTGACAGAGATCACAGCCAAAGATGGAACAAAACAGACTAAAGGGGTGTGCCCGCCTTCGGGCGGGGACTAGAAGGCAGGAGACAAAGGGAAAGCTGGTAATAGGGAACCCAGGGTTGAGAAAGAAGAGTGTTGACATATCATGGGGTTGTTAACCAATGTCATTCAACAATGTGTGTACCAACTGTTTGATATGAAACTACTTTGTTCTGTAAATCTTCATCTGAAGTTCAATAAAAAAAAAAAAGTTAATAAAAAAATTAGCAAAGGACATGAACAGGCACTTCACCAAAGAAGACATTCAGGTGGCTAACAGACACTTGAGGTTATGCTCACGATCAGTAGCCATTAGAGAAACACAAATCAAAACTGAAATGAGATATCATCTCAGCCCAACAAGGCTAGCATGAATCCAAAAAAACATAAAGTAATAAATGTTGGAGAGCTTGTGGAAAGACTGGAACACTTAAACACTGCTGGTGGGAATGTAAAATGGTACAACCACTTTGGAAATTGCTTTGGTGCTTCTTTAAAAAGCTAGAAATAGAAGTACCACACGATATAGCCATCCCACTCCTAGGAATATATCTTAGAGAAATAAAAGCCGTCACATGAATAGATATATGCACACCCGT